>NW_027309988.1:27500-356808 GCF_047496795.1 Chiloscyllium punctatum | reverse complement strand
ACCAGCGCGGCGACTGCGCACGCCGAGCTGCCTTCCCTCGCTACCCTCCGCGCGCTCTCACAGACGCGCTCCCGGGCCGCGCTCGCGCCTCACCCACTCCCGCGCTCTCGACTAGCTCCTCTGCTCCCTCTCGCTCTCTCTCCTCCTCCTCTCTCTCTCTCTCTCTCTCTCTCTCTCCCTCTCCTTCTCTCTCTCTCCCTCTCTCTCTCTCTCTTCTCACTCTCTCTCCTCTTCTCTCTCTCTCTCTCTCCCTCTCCCTCTCTCTCTCTTCTCTCTCTCTCTCTCTCCCTCTCTCTCTCTCTCTTCTCTCATCTCTCTCCCCTCTCTCCTCTCTCTCTCCCTCTCTCTCTCTCTTTCTCTCACTCTCTCTTTCTGCCTTTTTAATCATTAACCATTAACAGACCTTTAACCCCTCGGGAAGGGGAGAGGAGGGGAGAAGACCGAGGGGGACGGAGATTTCGGAGTGATGGGAAAAGGGAAAGGAGGAACCCACCCCCTGCACAGCCCCCCCCTCTGTCTCAGCCTTCAATACCCCCCTCGTACAGTCCCCCCCACACCCCCCCTCGGTGTCAGACATCAATACCCCCTCGTACAGTTCCCCCACCCCCCCCCCTCCGTCTCAGCCTTCAATACTCCCCTCGTACAGTTCCCCCCACCCCCCTCTCTGTCTCAGCCTTCAATACCCCCCCTCGTACAGTTCCCCCACCCCCCCCCTGTGTCTCAGCCTTCAATACCCCCCCTCGTACAGTTCCCCCCACCCCCCCTCTGTCTCAGCCTTCAATACCCCCCTCGTACAGTTCCCCCCCCCACCCGGCACAGCCCGCTCTCTGTCTCAGACTTCAATACCCCCCCTCGTACAGTTCCCCCCACCCCCCCTCTCTGTCTCAGCCTTCAATACCCCCCTCGTACAGTTCTCCCACCCCCCCTCTCTGTCTCAGCCTTCAATACCCCCCTCGTACAGTCCCCCCACCCCCCTCTCTGTCTCAGCCTTCAATACCCCCCTCGTACAGTTCACCCCACCCCCCCTCTCTGTCTCAGCCTTCAATACCCCCCCTCGTACAGTCCCCCCCACCCCCCCTCTCTGTCTCAGACTTCAATACCCCCCTCGTACAGTTCACCCCACCCCCCCTCTGTCTCAGCCTTCAATACCCCCCTCGTACAGTTCCCCCCACCCCCCTCTCTTGTCTCAGCCTTCAATACCCCCCTCGTACAGTTCCCCCCACACCCCTCTGTCTCAGCCTTCAATACCCCCCTCGTACAGTTCCCCACCCCCCCCCCCCCCCCCGTCTCAGCCTTCAATACCCCCCTCGTACAGTTCCCCCACCCCCCCTCTGTCTCAGCCTTCAATACCCACCTCGTACAGTTCCCCCCCACCCCGGCACAGCCCGCTCTCTGTCTCAGACTTCAATACCCCCCTCGTACAGTTCCCCCACCCCCCCTCTCTGTCTCAGCCTTCAATACCCCCCTCGTACAGTTCTCCCACCCCCCCTCTCTGTCTCAGCCTTCAATACCCCCCTCGTACAGTCCCCCCACCCCCCTCTCTGTCTCAGCCTTCAATACCCCCTCGTACAGTTCACCCCACCCCCCTCTCTGTCTCAGCCTTCAATACCCCCCTCGTACAGTCCCCCCACCCCCCTCTCTGTCTCAGACTTCAATACCCCCCTCGTACAGTTCACCCCACCCCCCCCCTCTGTCTCAGCCTTCAATACCCCCCTCGTACAGTTCCCCCCCACCCCCCTCTCTGTCTCAGCCTTCAATACCCCCCCTCGTACAGTTCCCCCCACACCCCTCTGTCTCAGCCTTCAATACCCCCCTCGTACAGTTCCCCCCACCCCCCCCCCCCCGTCTCAGCCTTCAATACCCCCCTCGTACAGTTCCCCCACCCCCCCCCCTCTGTCTCAGCCTTCAATACCCCCCTCGTACAGTTTCCCCCCCCACCCCGGCACAGCCCGCTCTCTGTCTCAGACTTCAATACCCCCCTCGTTCAGTTCCCCCCACCCCCCCTCTCTGTCTCAGCCTTCAATACCCCCCTCGTACAGTTCTCCCACCCCCCCTCTCTGTCTCAGCCTTCAATACCCCCCTCGTACAGTCCCCCCCACCCCCCCTCTCTGTCTCAGCCTTCAATACCCCCCTCGTACAGTTCACCCCACCCCCCTCACTGTCCTCAGCCTTCAATACCCCCCTCGTACAGTCCCCCCACCCCCCTCTCTGTCTCAGACTTCAATACCCCCCTCGTACAGTTCACCCCACCCCCCCCTCTGTCTCAGCCTTCAATACCCTCCTCGTACAGTTCACCCCACCCCCCCTCTGTCTCAGCCTTCAATACCCCCCCTCGTACAGTTCCCCCCATCCCCCTCTCTGTCTCAGCCTTCAATACCCCCCTCGTACAGTTCCCCCCCCCCACCCCCCCCTGTCTCAGACTTCAAAAGCCCCTCGTACAGTTGCCCCACACCCCTCTGTCTCAGACTTCAATACCCCCTCGTACAGTTGCCCCACCCCCCTCTGTCTCAGACTTCAATACCCCCCTTGTACAGTTCCCCTCACCCAGAACAGAGAGGGAAAAAGAGAGAGCAGCAGAAGAGAGAGGGGAAAAGAGAGATCAGCAGAAGAAAGAGGGGGAAAGAGAGAGCAGCAGAACAGAGGGGGGGAAGAGAGAGCAGCAGAAGAGAGAGGGGAAAAGAGAGAGCAGCAGAACAGAGAGGGGGAAAGAGAGAGCAGCAGAAGAGAGAGGGGAAAGGGAGAGAGCAGCAGAACAGAGAGGGGAAAGAGAGAGGAGCAGAAGAGAGAGGGGAAAAAGAGAGAGCAGCAGAACAGAGAGGGGGAAAGAGAGAGCAGCAGAACAGAAAGGGAAAAGAGAGAAGCAGCAGAACAGAGAGGGGGAAAGAGAGAGCAGCAGAAGAGAGAGGGGAAAGGAGAGCAGCAGAACAGAGAGGGGAAAAGAGAGAGCAGCAGAAGAGAGAGGGGAAAAGAGAGAGGAGCAGAACAGAGAGGGGGAAAAGAGAGAGCAGCAGAAGAGAGAGGGGGAAAGAGAGAGGAGCAGAAGAGAGAGGGGGAAAGAGAGAGCAGCAGAAGAGAGAGGGGAAAGAGAGAGCAGCAGAATAGAGAGGGGAAAAGAGAGCAGCAGAAGAGAGAGGGGAAAAGAGAGAGCAGCAGAACAGAGAGGGGAAAAGAGAGAGCAGCAGAAGAGAGAGAGAAAAGAGAGAGCAGCAGAACAGAGAGGGGAAAAGAGAGACGAGCAGAACAGAGAGGGGAAAGAGAGAGCAGCAGAACAGAGAGGGGAAAAGAGAGAGCAGCAGAACAGAGAGGGGAAAGAGAGAGCAGCAGAACAGAGAGGGGGAAAAGAGAGAGCAGCAGAACAGAGAGGGGAGAAGAGAGATCAGCAGAACAGAGAGGGGGAAAGAGAGAGCAGCAGAAGAGAGAGGGAAAAGAGAGAGCAGCAGAACAGAGAGGGGAAAGAGAGAGCAGCAGAAGAGAGAGGGAAAAGAGAGAGCAGCAGAACAGAGAGGGGAAAGAGAGAGCAGCAGAAGAGAGAGGGGAAAAGAGAGAGCAGCAGAAGAGAGAGGGGAAAGAGAGAGCAGCCAGAACAGAGAGGGGGAAAAGAGAGATCAGCAGAACAGAGAGGGAAAAGAGAGAGCAGCAGAACAGAAAGGGAAAAGAGAGACGAGCAGAACAGAGAGGGGGAAAAGAGAGAGAGCAGAACAGAGAGGGGAAAAGAGAGAGCAGCAGAAGAGAGAGGGGAAAGAGAGAGCAGCAGAAGAGAGAGGGGAAAGAGAGAGCAGCAGAAGTGAGAGGGGGAAAAGAGAGAGCAGCAGAACAGAGAGGGGAAAAGAGAGATCAGCAGAACAGAGAGGGGAAAAGAGAGATCAGCAGAACAGAGAGGGGAAAGACAGAGCAGCAGGACAGAGAGGGGGAAAAGAGAGAGCAGCAGAACAGAGAGGGGAAAGAGAGAGCAGCAGAAGAGAGAGGGGAAGAGAGAGCAGCAGAACAGAGAGGGGAAAGAGAGAGCAGCAGAAGAGTGAGGGGAAAAGAGTGAGCAGCAGAACAGAGAGGGGGAAAAGAGAGAGCAGCAGAACAGAGAGGGGGAAAAGAGAGAGCAGCAGAACAGAGAGGGGAAAAGAGAGATCAGCAGAACAGAGAGGGGAAAGAGGAGAGCAGCAGAACAGAGAGGGGAAAAAGAGAGATCAGCAGAACAGAGAGGGGAAAGAGAGAGCAGCAGAACAGAGAGGGGGAAAAGAGAGAGCAGCAGAACAGAGAGGGGAGAAGAGAGATCAGCAGAACAGAGAGGGCGAAAGAGAGAGCAGCAGAAGAGAGAGGGAAAAGAGAGAGCAGCAGAACAGAGAGGGGAAAGAGAGAGCAGCAGAAGAGAGAGGGAAAAGAGAGATCAGCAGAAGAGAGAGGGGAAAGAGAGAGCAGCAGAACAGAGAGGGGGGAAAAAGAGAGATCAGCAGAACAGAGAGGGAAAAGAGAGAGCAGCAGAACAGAAAGGGAAAAGAGAGACGAGCAGAACAGAGAGGGGAAAAGAGAGAGAGCAGAACAGAGAGGGGAAAAGAGAGAGCAGCAGAAGAGAGAGGGAAAGAGAGAGCAGCAGAAGAGAGAGGGGAAAGAGAGAGCAGCAGAAGAGAGAGGGGGAAAAGAGAGAGCAGCAGAACAGAGAGGGGAAAAGAGAGATCAGCAGAACAGAGAGGGGAAAAGAGAGATCAGCAGAACAGAGAGGGGAAAGACAGAGCAGCAGGACAGAGAGGGGGAAAAGAGAGAGCAGCAGAACAGAGAGGGGAAAGAGAGAGCAGCAGAAGAGAGAGGGGAAAAGAGAGAGCAGCAGAAGAGAGAGGGGAAAGAGAGAGCAGCAGAACAGAGAGGGGAAAAGAGAGAGCAGCAGAAGAGTGAGAGAAAAGAGAGAGCAGCAGAACAGAGAGGGGAAAAGAGAGACGAGCAGAACAGAGAGGGGAAAGAGAGAGCAGCAGAACAGAGAGGGGAAAGAGAGAGCAGCAGAAGAGAGAGGGGAAAGAGAGAGCAGCAGAACAGAGAGGGGAAAGAGAGAGCAGCAGAAGAGAGAGGGGAAAAGAGAGAGCAGCAGAAGAGAGAGGGGAAAGAGAGAGCAGCAGAACAGAGAGGGGAAAGAGAGAGCAGCAGAAGAGAGAGGGGAAAGAGAGAGCAGCAGAAGAGAGAGGGGAAAGAGAGAGCAGCAGAACAGAGAGGGGAAAGAGAGAGCAGCAGAACAGAGAGGGGAAAGAGAGAGCAGCAGAAGAGAGAGGGGAAAAGAGAGAGCAGCAGAACAGAGAGGGGGAAAAGAGAGAGCAGCAGAACAGAGAGGGGAAAGAGAGAGCAGCAGAACAGAGAGGGGGAAAAGAGAGAGCAGCAGAACAGAGAGGGGAAAGAGAGAGCAGCAGAACAGAGAGGGGGGAAAGAGAGAGCAGCAGAACAGAGAGGGGAAAAGAGAGATCAGCAGAACAGAGAGGGGAAAGAGAGAGCAGCAGAACAGAGAGGGGGAAAAGAGAGAGCAGCACAACAGAGAGGGGAAAGAGAGAGCAGCAGAACAGAGAGGGGGAAAAGAGAGAGCAGCAGAAGAGAGAGGGGAGAAGAGAGATCAGCAGAACAGAGAGGGGGAAAGAGAGAGCAGCAGAAGAGAGAGGGGAAAGAGAGAGCAGTAGAAGAGAGAGGGAAAAGAGAGAGCAGCAGAACAGAGAGGGGAAACAGAGAGCAGCAGAAGAGAGAGGGAAAAGAGAGAGCAGCAGAACAGAGAGGGGGAAAGAGAGAGCAGCAGAAGAGAGAGGGGAAAAGAGAGAGCAGCAGAAGAGAGAGGGGAAAGAGAGAGCAGCAGAACAGAGAGGGGGAAAAGAGAGATCAGCAGAACAGAGAGGGAAAAGAGAGAGCAGCAGAACAGAAAGGGAAAAGAGAGACGAGCAGAACAGAGAGGGGAAAAGAGAGAGAGCAGAACAGAGAGGGGAAAAGAGAGAGCAGCAGAACAGAAAGGGAAAAGAGAGAGCAGCAGAACAGAGAGGGGAAAAGAGAGAGCAGCAGAACAGAGAGGGGGAAAAGAGAGAGGAGCAGAACAGAGAGGGGAAAGAGAGATCAGCAGAACAGAGAGGGGAAACGAGAGAGCAAGAGAAGAGAGAGGGGAAAGAGAGATCAGCAGAACAGAAAGGGGAAAGAGAGAGCAGCACAACAGAGAGGGGAAAGAGAGAGCAGCAGAACAGAGAGAGGAAAAGAGAGAGCAGCAGAACAGAGAGGGGGAAAGAGAGAGCAGCAGAAGAGAGAGGGGGAAAGAGAGAGCAGCAGAAGAGAGAGGGGGAAAGAGAGAGCAGCAGAACAGAGAGGGGGAAAGAGAGAGAGCAGCAGAAGAGAGAGGGGAAAGAGAGAGCAGCAGAACAGAGAGGGGGAAAGAGAGAGCAGCAGAAGAGAGAGGGGAAAGGAGAGAGCAGCAGAACAGAGAGGGGAAAGAGAGAGCAGCAGAACAGAGAGGGGAAAGAGAGAGGAGCAGAAGAGAGAGGGGAAAAAGAGAGAGCAGCAGAACAGAGAGGGGAAAGAGAGATCAGCAGAAGAGAGAGGGGAAAGAGAGAGGAGCAGAAGAGAGAGGGGAAAAAGAGAGAGCAGCAGAACAGAGAGGGGGAAAAGAGAGAGCAGCAGAACAGAGAGGGGGAAAGAGAGAGGAGCAGAAGAGAGAGGGGGAAAGAGAGAGCAGCAGAAGAGAGAGGGGGAAAGAGAGAGCAGCAGAAGAGAGAGGGGAAAGAGAGAGCAGCAGAATAGAGAGGGGAAAAGAGAGCAGCAGAACAGAGAGGGGAAAAGAGAGAGCAGCAGAAGAGAGAGGGGAAAGAGGGATCAGCAGAAGAGAGAGGGTAAAAGAGAGAGGAGCAGAACAGAGAGGGGGAAAAGAGAGAGCAGCAGAAGAGAGAGGGGGAAAGAGAGAGGAGCAGAAGAGAGAGGGGGAAAGAGAGAGCAGCAGAAAAGAGAGGGGGAAAGAGAGAGCAGCAGAAGAGAGAGGGGAAAGAGAGAGCAGCAGAATAGAGAGGGGAAAAGAGAGCAGCAGAACAGAGAGGGGAAAAGAGAGAGCAGCAGAAGAGAGAGGGGAAAAGAGAGAGCAGCAGAACAGAGAGGGGGAAAGAGAGAGCAGCAGAACAGAGAGGGGGAAAGAGAGATCAGCAGGAGAGAGGGGAAAGAGAGAGCAGCAGGAGAGAGAGGGGAAAGAGAGAGCAGCAGAAGAGAGAGGGGAAAGAGAGAACAGCAGAACAGAGAGGGGGAAAGAGAGAGCAGCAGAAGAGAGAGGGAAAAGAGAGAGCAGCAGAACAGAGAGAGGGGAAAGAGAGATCAGCAGAACAGAGAGGGGGGAAAGAGAGAGCAGCAGAAGAGAGAGGGGAAAGAGAGAGCAGCAGAAGAGAGAGGGGAAAGAGAGAGCAGCAGAACAGAGAGGGGGAAAAGAGAGAGCAGGAGAACAGAGAGGGGAAAAGAGAGAGCAGCAGAAGAGAGAGGGGAAAGAGAGAGCAGCCGAAGAGAGAGGTGGAAAGAGAGAGCAGCAGAAGAGAGAGGGGGAAAGAGAGAGCAGTAGAACAGAGAGGGGAAAAGAGAGATCAGCAGAACAGAGACGGGAAAGAGAGAGCAGCAGAAGAGAGGGGGAAAAGAGAGAGCAGCAGAAGAGAGAGGGGAAAGAGAGAGCAGCAGAACAGAGAGGGGAAAGAGAGATCAGCAGAACAGAGAGGGGAAAGAGAGAGCAGCAGAATAGAGAGGGGGAAAAGAGAGAGCAGCAGAACAGAGAGGGGAAAAGAGAGAGCAGCAGAACAGAGGGGGGAAAAGAGAGAGCAGCAGAAGAGAGGGGAAAAGAGAGAGCAGCAGAACAGAGAGAGGGGTAAGAGACAGCAGCAGAAGAGAGAAGGGGAAAAGAGAGAGCAGCAGAAGAGAGAGGGGGAAAAGAGAGAGCAGCAGAACAGAGAGGGGAAAAGAGAGAGCAGCAGAACAGAGAGGGGAAAAGAGAGAGCAGCAGAAGAGAGGGGAAAAGAGAGAGCAGCAGAACAGAGAGGGGAAAGAGAGAGCAGCAGAAGAGAGAGGGGAAAGAGAGATCAGCAGAACAGAGAGGGGAAAGAGAGAGCAGCAGAACAGAGAGGGGAAAGAGAGAGCAGCAGAACAGAGAGGGGAAAAGAGAGAGCAGCAGAACAGAGAGGGGAAAAGAGAGATCAGCAGAAGAGAGAGGGGGAAAGAGAGAGCAGCAGAAGAGAGAGGGGAAAAGAGAGAGCAGCAGAAGAGAGAGGTGGAAAGAGAGGGGAGCAGATGAGAGAGGTGGAAAGAGAGAGCAGCAGAAGAGAGAGGGGAAAAGAGAGAGCAGCAGAAGAGAGAGGGGGAAAGAGAGAGCAGCAGAAGAGAGAGGGGAAAAGAGAGAGCAGCAGAAGAGAGAGGGGGGAAGAGAGAGCAGCAGAAGAGAGAGGTGGAAAGAGAGATCAGCAGAAGAGAGAGGGGGAAAGAGAGAGCAGCAGAAGAGAGAGGTGGAAAGAGAGGAGCAGAAGAGAGAGGTGGAAAGAGAGAGCAGCAGAAGAGAGAGGTGGAAAGAGAGATCAGCAGAAGAGAGAGGGGGAAAGAGAGAGCAGCAGAAGAGAGAGGGGAAAAGAGAGAGCAGCAGAAGAGAGAGGTGGAAAGAGAGGAGCAGAAGAGAGAGGTGGAAAGAGAGAGCAGCAGAAGAGAGAGGGGAAAAGAGAGAGCAGCAGAAGAGAGAGGGGAAAGAGAGATCAGCAGAAGAGAGAGGGGGAAAGAGAGAGCAGCAGAAGAGAGAGGGGAAAAGAGAGAGCAGCAGAAGAGAGAGGGGGAAAGAGAGATCAGCAGAAGAGAGAGGGGAAAAGAGAGAGCAGCAGAAGAGAGAGGTGGAAAGAGAGATCAGCAGAAGAGAGAGGGGGAAAGAGAGAGCAGCAGAAGAGAGAGGGGAAAAGAGAGAGCAGCAGAAGAGAGAGGGGAAAAGAGAGAGCAGCAGAACAGAGAGGGGAATAGAGAGAGCAGCAGAGGAGAGAGGGGGAAAGAGAGAGCAGCAGAAGAGAGAGGGGAAAAGAGAGAGCAGCAGAAGAGAGAGGTGGAAAGAGAGATCAGCAGAACAGAGAGAGGGGGAAAGAGAGAGCAGCAGAAGAGAGAGGGGAAAAGAGAGAGCAGCAGAACAGAGAGGGGAAAGAGAGAGCAGCAGAACAGACAGGGGAAAAGAGAGAGCAGCAGAACAGAGAGAGGGGAAAAGAGAGAGCAGCAGAACAGAGAGGGGGAAAAGAGAGAGGAGCAGAAGAGAGAGGGGAAAGAGAGATCAGCAGAAGAGAGAGGGGAAAAGAGAGTGGAGCAGAACAGAGAGGGGAAAGAGAGAGCAGCAGAACAGAGAGGGTGAACGAGAGATCAGCAGAACAGAAAGGGGAAAGAGAGAGCAGCAGAACAGAGAGGGGAAAGAGAGAGCAGCAGAAGAGAGAGGGGAAAGAGAGAGCAGCAGAAGAGAGAGGGGAAAGAGAGAGCAGCAGAAGAGAGAGAGGGAAAAGAGAGAGCAGCAGAAGAGAGAGGGGAAAGAGAGAGCAGCAGAAGAGAGAGGGGAAAGAGAGAGCAGCAGAAGAGAGAGGGGAAAGAGAGAGCAGCAGAACAGAGAGGGGAAAAGAGAGAGCAGCAGAAGAGTGAGGTGAAAGAGAGATCAGCAGAACAGAGAGGGGAAAGAGAGAGAGCAGAACAGAGAGAGGGGGAAAGAGAGATCAGCAGAAGAGAGAGGGGAAAGAGAGATCAGCAGAACAGAGAGGGAAAAGAGAGAGCAGCAGAAGAGAGAGGGGAAAAGAGAGCTCAGCAGAACAGAAAGGGGAAAAGAGAGAGCAGCAGAACAGAGAGGGGAAAAGAGAGATCAGCAGAACAGAGAGGGGGAAAGAGAGATCAGCAGAACAGAGACAGGAAAGAGAGAGCAGCAGAAGAGAGAGGGGAAAGAGAGAGCAGCAGAAGAGAGAGGGGAAAGAGAGATCAGCAGAAGAGAGAGGGGAAAGAGAGAGCAGCAGAACAGAGAGGGGAAAGAGAGAGCAGCAGAAGAGAGAGGGGAAAAGAGAGAGCAGCAGAAGAGAGAGGGGAAAGTGAGAGCAGCAGAACAGAGAGGGGAAAAGAGAGAGCAGCAGAAGAGAGAGAGAAAAGAGAGAGCAGCAGAACAGAGAGGGGAAAAGAGAGACGAGCAGAACAGAGAGGGGAAAGAGAGAGCAGCAGAACAGAGAGGGGAAAGAGAGAGCAGCAGAAGAGAGAGGGGAAAGAGAGAGCAGCAGAAGAGAGAGGGGAAAGAGAGAGCAGCAGAACAGAGAGGGGAAAGAGAGAGCAGCAGAAGAGAGAGGTGGAAAGAGAGGAGCAGAAGAGAGAGGTGGAAAGAGAGAGCAGCAGAAGAGAGAGGTGGAAAGAGAGATCAGCAGAAGAGAGAGGGGGAAAGAGAGAGCAGCAGAAGAGAGAGGGGAAAAGAGAGAGCAGCAGAAGAGAGAGGTGGAAAGAGAGGAGCAGAAGAGAGAGGTGGAAAGAGAGAGCAGCAGAAGAGAGAGGGGAAAAGAGAGAGCAGCAGAAGAGAGAGGGGAAAGAGAGATCAGCAGAAGAGAGAGGGGGAAAGAGAGAGCAGCAGAAGAGAGAGGGGAAAAGAGAGAGCAGCAGAAGAGAGAGGGGGAAAGAGAGATCAGCAGAAGAGAGAGGGGAAAAGAGAGAGCAGCAGAAGAGAGAGGTGGAAAGAGAGATCAGCAGAAGAGAGAGGGGGAAAGAGAGAGCAGCAGAAGAGAGAGGGGAAAAGAGAGAGCAGCAGAAGAGAGAGGGGAAAAGAGAGAGCAGCAGAACAGAGAGGGGAATAGAGAGAGCAGCAGAGGAGAGAGGGGGAAAGAGAGAGCAGCAGAAGAGAGAGGGGAAAAGAGAGAGCAGCAGAAGAGAGAGGTGGAAAGAGAGATCAGCAGAACAGAGAGAGGGGGAAAGAGAGAGCAGCAGAAGAGAGAGGGGAAAAGAGAGAGCAGCAGAACAGAGAGGGGAAAGAGAGAGCAGCAGAACAGACAGGGGAAAAGAGAGAGCAGCAGAACAGAGAGAGGGGAAAAGAGAGAGCAGCAGAACAGAGAGGGGGAAAAGAGAGAGGAGCAGAAGAGAGAGGGGAAAGAGAGATCAGCAGAAGAGAGAGGGGAAAAGAGAGTGGAGCAGAACAGAGAGGGGAAAGAGAGAGCAGCAGAACAGAGAGGGTGAACGAGAGATCAGCAGAACAGAAAGGGGAAAGAGAGAGCAGCAGAACAGAGAGGGGAAAGAGAGAGCAGCAGAAGAGAGAGGGGAAAGAGAGAGCAGCAGAAGAGAGAGGGGAAAGAGAGAGCAGCAGAAGAGAGAGAGGGAAAA
Organism: Chiloscyllium punctatum; assembly: GCF_047496795.1. Taxonomy (NCBI): domain Eukaryota; kingdom Metazoa; phylum Chordata; class Chondrichthyes; order Orectolobiformes; family Hemiscylliidae; genus Chiloscyllium; species Chiloscyllium punctatum. The sequence goes on along the minus strand of NW_027309988.1, from coordinate 345,492 downwards.
GAGAGAGCAGCAGAAGAGAGAGGGGAAAGAGAGAGCAGCAGAAGAGAGAGGGGAAAGAGAGAGCAGCAGAAGAGAGAGGGGAAAGAGAGAGCAGCAGAACAGAGAGGGGAAAAGAGAGAGCAGCAGAAGAGTGAGGTGAAAGAGAGATCAGCAGAACAGAGAGGGGAAAGAGAGAGAGCAGAACAGAGAGAGGGGGAAAGAGAGATCAGCAGAAGAGAGAGGGGAAAGAGAGATCAGCAGAACAGAGAGGGAAAAGAGAGAGCAGCAGAAGAGAGAGGGGAAAAGAGAGCTCAGCAGAACAGAAAGGGGAAAAGAGAGAGCAGCAGAACAGAGAGGGGAAAAGAGAGATCAGCAGAACAGAGAGGGGGAAAGAGAGATCAGCAGAACAGAGAGGGGAAAGAGAGAGCAGCAGAAGAGAGAGGGGAAAGAGAGAGCAGCAGAAGAGAGAGGGGAAAGAGAGATCAGCAGAAGAGAGAGGGGAAAGAGAGAGCAGCAGAACAGAGAGGGGAAAGAGAGAGCAGCAGAAGAGAGAGGGGAAAAGAGAGAGCAGCAGAAGAGAGAGGGGAAAGTGAGAGCAGCAGAACAGAGAGGGGAAAAGAGAGAGCAGCAGAAGAGAGAGAGAAAAGAGAGAGCAGCAGAACAGAGAGGGGAAAAGAGAGACGAGCAGAACAGAGAGGGGAAAGAGAGAGCAGCAGAACAGAGAGGGGAAAGAGAGAGCAGCAGAAGAGAGAGGGGAAAGAGAGAGCAGCAGAAGAGAGAGGGGAAAGAGAGAGCAGCAGAACAGAGAGGGGAAAGAGAGAGCAGCAGAAGAGAGAGGGGAAAAGAGAGAGCAGCAGAAGAGAGAGGGGAAAGAGAGAGCAGCAGAACAGAGAGGGGAAAGAGAGAGCAGCAGAACAGAGAGGGGAAAGAGAGAGCAGCAGAAGAGAGAGGGGAAAGAGAGAGCAGCAGAAGAGAGAGGGGAAAGAGAGAGCAGCAGAAGAGAGAGGGGAAAGAGAGAGCAGCAGAACAGAGAGGGGAAAGAGAGAGCAGCAGAAGAGAGAGGGGAAAAGAGAGAGCAGCAGAACAGAGAGGGGGAAAAGAGAGAGCAGCAGAACAGAGAGGGGGAAAAGAGAGAGCAGCAGAACAGAGAGGGGAAAAGAGAGATCAGCAGAACAGAGAGGGGAAAGAGAGAGCAGCAGAACAGAGAGGGGGAAAAGAGAGAGCAGCAGAACAGAGAGGGGAAAGAGAGAGCAGCAGAACAGAGAGGGGGAAAAGAGAGAGCAGCAGAACAGAGAGGGGAGAAGAGAGATCAGCAGAACAGAGAGGGGGAAAGAGAGAGCAGCAGAAGAGAGAGGGAAAAGAGAGAGCAGCAGAACAGAGAGGGGAAAGAGAGAGCAGCAGAAGAGAGAGGGAAAAGAGAGAGCAGCAGAACAGAGAGGGGGAAAGAGAGAGCAGCAGAAGAGAGAGGGGAAAAGAGAGATCAGCAGAAGAGAGAGGGGAAAGAGAGAGCAGCAGAACAGAGAGGGGGAAAAGAGAGATCAGCAGAACAGAGAGGGAAAAGAGAGAGCAGCAGAACAGAAAGGGAAAAGAGAGACGAGCAGAACAGAGCGGGGAAAAGAGAGAGAGCAGAACAGAGAGGGGAAAAGAGAGAGCAGCAAAAGAGAGAAGGGAAAGAGAGAGCAGCAGAAGAGAGAGGGGAAAGAGAGAGCAGCAGAAGAGAGAGGGGGAAAAGAGAGAGCAGCAGAACAGAGAGGGGAAAAGAGAGATCAGCAGAACAAAGGGGGGAAAAGAGAGATCAGCAGAACAGAGAGGGGAAAGACAGAGCAGCAGGACAGAGAGGGGGAAAAGAGAGAGCAGCAGAACAGAGAGGGGAAAGAGAGAGCAGCAGAAGAGAGAGGGGAAAAGAGAGAGCAGCAGAAGAGAGAGGGGAAAGAGAGAGCAGCAGAACAGAGAGGGGAAAAGAGAGAGCAGCAGAAGAGTGAAAGAAAAGAGAGAGCAGCAGAACAGAGAGGGGAAAAGAGAGACGAGCAGAACAGAGAGGGGAAAGAGAGAGCAGCAGAACAGAGAGGGGAAAGAGAGAGCAGCAGAAGAGAGAGGGGAAAGAGAGAGCAGCAGAAGAGAGAGGGGAAAGAGAGAGCAGCAGAACAGAGAGGTGAAAGAGAGAGCAGCAGAAGAGAGAGGGGAAAAGAGAGAGCAGCAGAAGAGAGAGGGGAAAGAGAGAGCAGCAGAACAGAGAGGGGAAAGAGAGAGCAGCAGAAGAGAGAGGGGAAAGAGAGAGCAGCAGAAGAGAGAGGGGAAAGAGAGAGCAGCAGAACAGAGAGGGGAAAGAGAGAGCAGCAGAACAGAGAGGGGAAAGAGAGAGCAGCAGAAGAGAGAGGGGAAAAGAGAGAGCAGCAGAACAGAGAGGGGGAAAAGAGAGAGCAGCAGAACAGAGAGGGGAAAAGAGAGATCAGCAGAACAGAGAGGGGAAAGAGAGAGCAGCAGAACAGAGAGGGGGAAAAGAGAGAGCAGCAGAACAGAGAGGGGAAAGAGAGAGCAGCAGAACAGAGAGGGGGTAAAGAGAGAGCAGCAGAACAGAGAGGGGAGAAGAGAGATCAGCAGAACAGAGAGGGGGAAAGAGAGAGCAGCAGAAGAGAGAGGGAAAAGAGAGAGCAGCAGAACAGAGAGGGGAAAGAGAGAGCAGCAGAAGAGAGAGGGAAAAGAGAGAGCAGCAGAACAGAGAGGGGGAAAGAGAGAGCAGCAGAAGAGAGAGGGAAAAAGAGAGAGCAGCAGAAGAGAGAGGGGAAAGAGAGAGCAGCAGAACAGAGAGGGGGAAAAGAGAGATCAGCAGAACAGAGAGGGAAAAGAGAGAGCAGCAGAACAGAAAGGGAAAAAAGAGACGAGCAGAACAGAGAGGGGAAAAGAGAGAGAGCAGAACAGAGAGGGGAAAAGATAGAGCAGCAGAACAGAAAGGGAAAAGAGGGAGCAGCAGAACAGAGAGGGGAAAAGAGAGAGCAGCAGAACAGAGAGGGGGAAAAGAGAGAGGAGCAGAACAGAGAGGGGAAAGAGAGATCAGCAGAACAGAGAGGGGAAACGAGAGAGCAAGAGAAGAGAGAGGGGAAAGAGAGATCAGCAGAACAGAAAGGGGAAAGAGAGAGCAGCACAACAGAGAGGGGAAAGAGAGAGCAGCAGAACAGAGAGAGGAAAAGAGAGAGCAGCAGAACAGAGAGGGGGAAAGAGAGAGCAGCAGAAGAGAGAGGGGGAAAGAGAGAGCAGCAGAAGAGAGAGGGGGAAAGAGAGAGCAGCAGAACAGAGAGGGGGAAAGAGAGAGAGCAGCAGAAGAGAGAGGGGAAAGAGAGAGCAGCAGAACAGAGAGGGGGAAAGAGAGAGCAGCAGAAGAGAGAGGGGAAAGGAGAGAGCAGCAGAACAGAGAGGGGAAAGAGAGAGCAGCAGAACAGAGAGGGGAAAGAGAGAGGAGCAGAAGAGAGAGGGGAAAAAGAGAGAGCAGCAGAACAGAGAGGGGAAAGAGAGATCAGCAGAAGAGAGAGGGGAAAGAGAGAGGAGCAGAAGAGAGAGGGGAAAAAGAGAGAGCAGCAGAACAGAGAGGGGGAAAAGAGAGAGCAGCAGAACAGAGAGGGGGAAAGAGAGAGGAGCAGAAGAGAGAGGGGGAAAGAGAGAGCAGCAGAAGAGAGAGGGGGAAAGAGAGAGCAGCAGAAGAGAGAGGGGAAAGAGAGAGCAGCAGAATAGAGAGGGGAAAAGAGAGCAGCAGAACAGAGAGGGGAAAAGAGAGAGCAGCAGAAGAGAGAGGGGAAAGAGGGATCAGCAGAAGAGAGAGGGTAAAAGAGAGAGGAGCAGAACAGAGAGGGGGAAAAGAGAGAGCAGCAGAAGAGAGAGGGGGAAAGAGAGAGGAGCAGAAGAGAGAGGGGAAAAGAGAGAGCAGCAGAACAGAGAGGGGGAAAGAGAGAGCAGCAGAACAGAGAGGGGGAAAGAGAGATCAGCAGGAGAGAGGGGAAAGAGAGAGCAGCAGGAGAGAGAGGGGAAAGAGAGAGCAGCAGAAGAGAGAGGGGAAAGAGAGAACAGCAGAACAGAGAGGGGGAAAGAGAGAGCAGCAGAAGAGAGAGGGGAAAGAGAGAGCAGCAGAACAGAGAGAGGGGAAAGAGAGATCAGCAGAACAGAGAGGGGGGAAAGAGAGAGCAGCAGAAGAGAGAGGGGAAAGAGAGAGCAGCAGAAGAGAGAGGGGAAAGAGAGAGCAGCAGAACAGAGAGGGGGAAAAGAGAGAGCAGGAGAACAGAGAGGGGAAAAGAGAGAGCAGCAGAAGAGAGAGGGGAAAGAGAGAGCAGCCGAAGAGAGAGGTGGAAAGAGAGAGCAGCAGAAGAGAGAGGGGGAAAGAGAGAGCAGTAGAACAGAGAGGGGAAAAGAGAGATCAGCAGAACAGAGACAGGAAAGAGAGAGCAGCAGAAGAGAGGGGGAAAAGAGAGAGCAGCAGAAGAGAGATGGGAAAGAGAGAGCAGCAGAACAGAGAGGGGAAAGAGAGATCAGCAGAACAGAGAGGGGAAAGAGAGAGCAGCAGAATAGAGAGGGGGAAAAGAGAGAGCAGCAGAACAGAGAGGGGAAAAGAGAGAGCAGCAGAACAGAGGGGGGAAAAGAGAGAGCAGCAGAAGAGAGAGGGGAAAGAGAGAGCAGCAGAACAGAGAGGGGAAAAGAGAGAGCAGCAGAACAGAGAGGGGAAAAGAGAGAGCAGCAGAACAGAGGGGGGAAAAGAGAGAGCAGCAGAAGAGAGAGGGGAAAGAGAGAGCAGCAGAACAGAGAGGGGAAAGAGAGAGCAGCAGAAGAGAGAGGGGAAAGAGAGATCAGCAGAACAGAGAGGGGGAAAGAGAGAGCAGCAGAACAGAGAGGGGAAAGAGAGAGCAGCAGAACAGAGAGGGGAAAAGAGAGAGCAGCAGAACAGAGAGGGTAAAAGAGAGAGCAGCAGAAGAGAGAGGGGGAAAGAGAGAGCAGCAGAAGAGAGAGGGGAAAAGAGAGAGCAGCAGAAGAGAGAGGTGGAAAGAGAGAGGAGCAGATGAGAGAGGTGGAAAGAGAGAGCAGCAGAAGAGAGAGGGGAAAAGAGAGAGCAGCAGAAGAGAGAGGGGGAAAGAGAGAGCAGCAGAAGAGAGAGGGGAAAAGAGAGAGCAGCAGAAGAGAGAGGGGGGAAGAGAGAGCAGCAGAAGAGAGAGGTGGAAAGAGAGATCAGCAGAAGAGAGAGGGGGAAAGAGAGAGCAGCAGAAGAGAGAGCGGAAAAGAGAGAGCAGCAGAAGAGAGAGGTGGAAAGAGTGGAGCAGAAGAGAGAGGTGGAAAGAGAGAGCAGCAGAAGAGAGAGGTGGAAAGAGAGATCAGCAGAAGAGAGAGGGGGAAAGAGAGAGCAGCAGAAGAGAGAGGGGAAAAGAGAGAGCAGCAGAAGAGAGAGGTGGAAAGAGAGGAGCAGAACAGAGAGGGGAAAGAGAGAGCAGCAGAAGAGAGAGGTGGAAAGAGAGATCAGCAGAAGAGAGAGGGGGAAAGAGAGAGCAGCAGAAGAGAGAGGGGAAAAGAGAGAGCAGCAGAAGAGAGAGGGGAAAAGAGAGAGCAGCAGAAGAGAGAGGGGAAAGAGAGATCAGCAGAAGAGAGAGGGGGAAAGAGAGAGCAGCAGAAGAGAGAGGGGAAAAGAGAGAGCAGCAGAAGAGAGAGGGGGAAAGAGAGAGCAGCAGAAGAGAGAGGGGAAAAGAGAGATCAGCAGAAGAGAGAGGTGGAAAGAGAGATCAGCAGAAGAGAGAGGGGGAAAGAGAGAGCAGCAGAAGAGAGAGGGGAAAAGAGAGAGCAGCAGAAGAGAGAGGGGAAAAGAGAGAGCAGCAGAACAGAGAGGGGAATAGAGAGAGCAGCAGAGGAGAGAGGGGGAAAGAGAGAGCAGCAGAAGAGAGAGGGGAAAAGAGAGAGCAGCAGAAGAGAGAGGTGGAAAGAGAGATCAGCAGAACAGAGAGAGGGGAAAAGAGAGAGCAGCAGAAGAGAGAGGGGAAAAGAGAGAGCAGCAGAACAGAGAGGGGAATAGAGAGAGCAGCAGAGGAGAGAGGGGGAAAGAGAGAGCAGCAGAAGAGAGAGGGGAAAAGAGAGAGCAGCAGAAGAGAGAGGTGGAAAGAGAGATCAGCAGAACAGAGAGAGGGGAAAAGAGAGAGCAGCAGAAGAGAGAGGGGAAAAGAGAGAGCAGCAGAACAGAGAGGGGAAAGAGAGAGCAGCAGAACAGACAGGGGAAAAGAGAGAGCAGCAGAACAGAGAGAGGGGAAAAGAGAGAGCAGCAGAACAGAGAGGGGGAAAAGAGAGAGGAGCAGAAGAGAGAGGGGAAAGAGAGATCAGCAGAAGAGAGAGGGGAAAAGAGAGTGGAGCAGAACAGAGAGGGGAAAGAGAGAGCAGCAGAACAGAGAGGGGGAAGAGAGATCAGCAGAACAGAGAGGGGAAAGAGAGAGCAGCAGAACAGAGAGGGTGAAAGAGAGATCAGCAGAACAGAAAGGGGAAAGAGAGAGCAGCAGAACAGAGAGGGGAAAGAGAGAGCAGCAGAACAGAGAGGGGAAAAGAGAGATCAGCAGAAGAGAGAGGGGAAAGAGAGAGCAGCAGAACAGAGAGGGGAAAGAGAGAGCAGCAGAAGAGAGAGGGGAAAGAGAGAGCAGCAGAAGAGAGAGGGGAAAGAGAGAGCAGCAGAACAGAGAGGGGAAAGAGAGAGCAGCAGAAGAGAGAGGGGAAAGAGAGAGCAGCAGAACAGAGAGGGGAAAAGAGAGATCAGCAGAAGAGAGAGGGGAAAGAGAGAGCAGCAGAACAGAGAGGGGAAAGAGAGAGCAGCAGAAGAGAGAGGGGAAAGAGAGAGCAGCAGAAGAGAGAGGGGAAAGAGAGAGCAGCAGAACAGAGAGGGGAAAAGAGAGAGCAGCAGAAGAGTGAGGTGAAAGAGAGATCAGCAGAACAGAGAGGGGAAAGAGAGAGAGCAGAACAGAGAGAGGGGGAAAGAGAGATCAGCAGAAGAGAGAGGGGAAAGAGAGATCAGCAGAACAGAGAGGGAAAAGAGAGAGCAGCAGAAGAGAGAGGGGAAAAGAGAGATCAGCAGAACAGAAAGGGGAAAAGAGAGAGCAGCAGAACAGAGAGGGGAAAAGAGAGATCAGCAGAACAGAAAGGGGAAAAGAGAGATCAGCAGAACAGAGAGGGGAAAAGAGAGAGCAGCAGAACAGAGAGGGGAAAAGAGAGATCAGCAGAACAGAGAGGGGGAAAGAGAGATCAGCAGAACAGAGAGTGGGAAAGAGAGATCAGCAGAAGAGAGAGGGGAAAAGAGAGATCAGCAGAACAGAGAGGGGGAAAGAGAGATCAGCAGAACAGAGAGGGGAAAAGAGAGAGCAGCAGAACAGAGAGGGGGAAAGAGAGATCAGCAGAACAGAGAGGGGAAAGAGAGAGCAGCAGAACAGAGAGGGGAAAAGAGAGATCAGCAGAAGAGAGAGGGGAAAGAGAGAGAGCAGAACAGAGAGGGGAAAGAGAGAGAGCAGCAGAACAGAGAGGGGAAAGAGAGAGCAGCAGAACAGAGAGGGGGAAACAGAGAGCAGCAGAAGAGAGAGGGGAAAGAGAGAGAGCAGAACAGAGAGGGGAAAGAGAGAGAGCAGCAGAACAGAGAGGGGGAAACAGAGAGCAGCAGAAGAGAGAGGGGAAAGAGAGAGAGCAGAACAGAGAGGGGAAAGAGAGAGAGCAGCAGAACAGAGAGGGGGAAACAGAGAGCAGCAGAAGAGAGAGGGGGAAAGAGAGAGCAGCAGAAGAGAGAGGGGAAAGAGAGAGAGCAGAACAGAGAGGGGAAAGAGACAGAGCAGCAGAACAGAGAGGGGGAAACAGAGAGCAGCAGAACAGAGAGGGGAAAGAGAGATCAGCAGAACAGAGAGGGGGAAACAGAGAGCAGCAGAAGAGAGAGGGGGAAAGAGAGAGCAGCAGAAGAGAGAGGGGAAAAGAGAGAGCAGCAGAAGAGAGAGGTGGAAAGAGAGATCAGCAGAAGAGAGAGGGGGAAAGAGAGAGCAGCAGAAGAGAGAGGGGAAAAGAGAGAGCAGCAGAAGAGAGAGGGGTTAAGAGAGAGCAGCAGAAGAGAGAGGGGAAAAGAGAGAGCAGCAGAAGAGAGAGGTGGAAAGAGAGATCAGCAGAAGAGAGAGGGGGAAAGAGAGAGCAGCAGAAGAGAGAGGGGAAAAGAGAGATCAGCAGAAGAGAGAGGGGGAAAGAGAGAGCAGCAGAACAGAGAGGGGAATAGAGAGAGCAGCAGAGGAGAGAGGGGGAAAGAGAGAGCAGCAGAAGAGAGAGGGGAAAAGAGAGAGAGCAGAACAGAGAGGGGAAAGAGAGAGAGAGCAGCAGAACAGAGAGGGGAAAGAGAGAGCAGCAGAACAGAGAGGGGGAAACAGAGAGAAGCAGAAGAGAGAGTGGAAAGAGAGAGAGCAGAACAGAGAGGGGAAAGAGAGAGAGCAGCAGAACAGAGAGGGGGAAACAGAGAGCAGCAGAAGAGAGAGGGGAAAGAGAGAGAGCAGAACAGAGAGGGGAAAGAGAGAGAGCAGCAGAACAGAGAGGGGGAAACAGAGAGCAGCAGAAGAGAGAGGGGGAAAGAGAGAGCAGCAGAAGAGAGAGGGGAAAGAGAGAGAGCAGAACAGAGAGGGGAAAGAGACAGAGCAGCAGAACAGAGAGGGGGAAACAGAGAGCAGCAGAACAGAGAGGGGAAAGAGAGATCAGCAGAATAGAGAGGGGAAAGAGAGATCAGCAGAACAGAGACGGTGAAACAGAGAGCAGCAGAAGAGAGAGAGAGAAAGAGAGAGCAACAGAACAGAGAGGGGTAAGAGAGATCAGCAGAACAGAGAGGGGAAAGACAGATCAGCAGAACAGAGAGGGGGCAAGAGAGAGCAGCAGAACAGAGAGGGGAAAGAGAGAGCAGCAGAAGAGAGAGAGGGAAAGAGAGAGCAGCAGAACAGAGAGAGGGGGAAAGAGAGAGCAGCAGAACAGAGAGGGGAAAGAGAGAGCAGCAGAAGAGAGAGAGGGGAAAGAGAGAGCAGCAGAACAGAGAGAGGGGAAAAGAGAGAGCAGCAGAACAGAGAGGGGAAAGAGAGATCAGCAGAACAGAGAGGGGGAAACAGAGAGCAGCAGAAGAGAGAGAGGGAAAGAGAGAGCAGCAGAACAGAGAGGGGAAAGAGAGAGCAGCAGAACAGTGAGGGGAAAAGAGAGAGCAGCAGAACAGAGAGGGGAAAAGAGAGAGCAGCAGAACAGAGAGGGGAAAGAGAGATCAGCAGAACAGAGAGGGGAAAGAGAGATCAGCAGAACAGAGAGGGGGAAAGAGAGAGCAGCAGAACAGAGAGGGGAAAGAGAGAGCAGCAGAAGAGAGAGAGGGAAAGAGAGAGCAGCAGAAGAGAGAGGGGAAAAGAGAGAGCAGCAGAACAGAGAGAGGGGAAAAGAGAGAGCAGCAGAAGAGAGAGGGGAAAGAGAGAGCAGCAGAAGAGAGAGGGGGAAAGAGAGAGCAGCAGAATAGAGTGGGGGAAAGAGAGAGCAGCAGAAGAGAGAGGGGAAAAGAGAGAGCAGCAGAACAGAGAGGGGGAAAGAGAGATCAGCAGAAGAGGGAGGCGAAAGAGAGAGCAGCAGAACAGAGAGAGGAAAGAGAGAGCAGCAGAAGAGAGAGGGGAAAGGGAGAGCAGCAGAACAGAGAGAGGAAAGAGAGAGCAGCAGAACAGAGAGGGGAAAAGAGAGAGCAGCAGAAGAGAGAGGGGAAAAGAGAGAGCAGCAGAAGAGAGAGGGGAAAGAGACAGAGCAGAACAGAGAGGGGGAAACAGAGAGCAGCAGAAGAGAGAGGGGGAAAGAGAGAGCAGCAGAAGAGAGAGGGGAAAAGAGAGAGCAGCAGAAGAGAGAGGCGGAAAGAGAGATCAGCAGAAGAGAGAGGGGGAAAGAGAGAGCAGCAGAAGAGAGAGGGGAAAAGAGAGATCAGCAGAAGAGAGAGGGGGAAAGAGAGAGCAGCAGAACAGAGAGGGGAATAGAGAGAGCAGCAGAGGAGAGAGGGGGAAAGAGAGAGCAGCAGAAGAGAGAGGGGAAAAGAGAGAGCAGCAGAAGAGAGAGGTGGAAAGAGAGATCAGCAGAACAGAGAGAGGGGAAAAGAGAGAGCAGCAGAACAGAGAGGGGAAAAGAGAGAGCAGCAGAAGAGAGAGGGGAAAAGAGAGAGCAGCAGAACAGAGAGGGGAAAGAGAGAGCAGCAGAACAGAGAGGGGAAAAGAGAGAGCAGCAGAAGAGAGAGGGGAAAAGAGAGAGCAGCAGAACAGAGAGGGGAAAGAGAGAGCAGCAGAACAGACAGGGGAAAAGAGAGAGCAGCAGAACAGAGAGAGGGGAAAAGAGAGAGCAGCAGAACAGAGAGGGGGAAAAGAGAGAGGAGCAGAAGAGAGAGGGGAAAGAGAGATCAGCAGAAGAGAGAGGGGAAACGAGAGTGGAGCAGAACAGAGAGGGGAAAGAGAGAGCAGCAGAACAGAGAGGGGGAAGAGAGATCAGCAGAAGAGAGAGGGGAAAGAGAGAGCAGCAGAACAGAGAGGGTGAAAGAGAGATCAGCAGAACAGAAAGGGGAAAGAGAGAGCAGCAGAAGAAAGAGGGGAAAGAGAGAGCAGCAGAAGAGAGAGGGGAAAGAGAGATCAGCAGAAGAGAGAGGGGAAAGAGAGAGCAGCAGAACAGAGAGGGGAAAGAGAGAGCAGCAGAAGAGAGAGGGGAAAGAGAGAGCAGCAGAAGAGAGAGGGGAAAGAGAGAGCAGCAGAACAGAGAGGGGAAAAGAGAGAGCAGCAGAAGAGGGAGGGAAAAGAGAGATCAGCAGAAGAGTGAGGTGAAAGAGAGATCAGCAGAACAGAGAGGGGAAAGAGAGAGAGAGCAGAACAGAGAGAGGGGGAAAGAGATATCAGCAGAAGAGAGAGGGGAAAGAGAGATCAGCAGAACAGAGAGGGAAAAGAGAGAGCAGCAGAAGAGAGAGAGGAAAAGAGAGATCAGCAGAACAGAAAGGGGAAAGAGAGAGCAGCAGAACAGAGAGGGGAAAAGAGAGATCAGCAGAACTGAATGGGGAAAAGAGAGATCAGCAGAACAGAGAGGGGAAAAGAGAGAGCAGCAGAACAGAGAGGGGGAAAGAGAGATCAGCAGAAGAGAGAGGGGAAAAGAGATATCAGCAGAACAGAGAGGGGGAAAGAGAGATCAGCAGAACAGAGAGGGGAAAAGAGAGAGCAGCAGAACAGAGAGGGGAAAGAGAGAGCAGCAGAAGAGAGAGGGGGAAAGAGAGATCAGCAGAAGAGAGAGGGGAAAGAGAGAGAGCAGAACAGAGAGGGGAAAGAGAGAGAGAGCAGCAGAACAGAGAGGGGGAAACAGAGAGCAGCAGAACAGAGAGGGGAAAGAGAGATCAGCAGAACAGAGAGGGGGAAACAGAGAGCAGCAGAAGAGAGAGGGGGAAAGAGAGAGCAGCAGAAGAGAGAGGGGAAAAGAGAGAGCAGCAGAAGAGAGAGGTGGAAAGAGAGATCAGCAGAAGAGAGAGGGGGAAAGAGAGAGCAGCAGAAGAGAGAGGGGAAAAGAGAGAGCAGCAGAAGAGAGAGGGGTTAAGAGAGAGCAGCAGAAGAGAGAGGGGAAAAGAGAGAGCAGCAGAAGAGAGAGGTGGAAAGAGAGATCAGCAGAAGAGAGAGGGGGAAAGAGAGAGCAGCAGAAGAGAGAGGGGAAAAGAGAGATCAGCAGAAGAGAGAGGGGGAAAGAGAGAGCAGCAGAACAGAGAGGGGAATAGAGAGAGCAGCAGAGGAGAGAGGGGGAAAGAGAGAGCAGCAGAAGAGAGAGGGGAAAAGAGAGAGCAGCAGAAGAGAGAGGTGGAAAGAGAGATCAGCAGAACAGAGAGAGGGGAAAAGAGAGAGCATCAGAACAGAGAGGGGAAAAGAGAGAGCAGCAGAAGAGAGAGGGGAAAAGAGAGAGCAGCAGAACAGAGAGGGGAAAGAGAGAGCAGCAGAACAGAGAGGGGAAAAGAGAGAGCAGCAGAAGAGAGAGGGGAAAAGAGAGAGCAGCAGAACAGAGAGGGGAAAGAGAGAGCAGCAGAACAGACAGGGGAAAAGAGAGAGCAGCAGAACAGAGAGGGGGAAAAGAGAGAGGAGCAGAAGAGAGAGTGGAAAGAGAGATCAGCAGAAGAGAGAGGGGAAACGAGAGTGGAGCAGAACAGAGAGGGGAAAGAGAGAGCAGCAGAACAGAGAGGGGGAAGAGAGATCAGCAGAACAGAGAGGGGAAAGAGAGAGCAGCAGAACAGAGAGGGTGAAAGAGAGATCAGCAGAACAGAAAGGGGAAAGAGAGAGCAGCAGAACAAAGAGGGGAAAGAGAGAGCAGCAGAAGAGAGAGGGGAAAGAGAGATCAGCAGAAGAGAGAGGGGAAAGAGAGAGCAGCAGAACAGAGAGGGGAAAGAGAGAGCAGCAGAAGAGAGAGGGGAAAGAGAGAGCAGCAGAAGAGAGAGGGGCAAGAGAGAGCAGCAGAACAGAGAGGGGAAAAGAGAGAGCAGCAGAAGAGGGAGGGAAAAGAGAGATCAGCAGAAGAGTGAGGTGAAAGAGAGATCAGCAGAACAGAGAGGGGAAAGAGAGAGAGCAGAACAGAGAGAGGGGGAAAGAGAGATCAGCAGCAGAGAGAGGGGAAAGAGAGATCAGCAGAACAGAGAGGGAAAAGAGAGAGCAGCAGAAGAGAGAGGGGAAAAGAGAGATCAGCAGAACAGAAAGGGGAAAGAGAGAGCAGCAGAACAGAGAGGGGAAAAGAGAGATCAGCAGAACAGAATGGGGAAAAGAGAGATCAGCAGAACAGAGAGGGGAAAAGAGAGAGCAGCAGAACAGAGAGGGGGAAAGAGAGATCAGCAGAAGAGAGAGGGGAAAAGAGAGATCAGCAGAACAGAGAGGGGGAAAGAGAGATCAGCAGAACAGAGAGGGGAAAAGAGAGAGCAGCAGAACAGAGAGGGGGAAAGAGAGATCAGCAGAACAGAGAGGGGAAAGAGAGAGCAGCAGAACAGAGAGGGGGAAAGAGAGATCAGCAGAAGAGAGAGGGGAAAGAGAGAGAGCAGAACAGAGAGGGGAAAGAGAGAGAGAGCAGCAGAACAGAGAGGGGAAAGAGAGAGCAGCAGAAGAGAGAGGGGGAAACAGAGAGCAGCAGAAGAGAGAGGGGAAAGAGAGAGAGCAGAACAGAGAGGGGAAAGAGAGAGAGCAGCAGAACAGAGAGGGGGAAACAGAGAGCAGCAGAAGAGAGAGGGGAAAGAGAGAGAGCAGAACAGAGAGGGGAAAGAGAGAGAGCAGCAGAACAGAGAGGGGGAAACAGAGAGCAGCAGAAGAGAGAGGGGGAAAGAGAGAGCAGCAGAAGAGAGAGGGGAAAGAGAGAGAGCAGAACAGAGAGGGGAAAGAGACAGAGCAGCAGAACAGAGAGGGGGAAACAGAGAGCAGCAGAACAGAGAGGGGAAAGAGAGATCAGCAGAAGAGAGAGGGGAAAGAGAGATCAGCAGAACAGAGAGGGGGAAACAGAGAGCAGCAGAAGAGAGAGAGAGAAAGAGAGAGCAACAGAACAGAGAGGGGAAAGAGAGATCAGCAGAACAGAGAGGGGAAAGAGAGATCAGCAGAACAGAGAGGGGGCAAGAGAGAGCAGCAGAACAGAGAGGGGAAAGAGAGAGCAGCAGAAGAGAGAGAGGGAAAGAGAGAGCAGCAGAACAGAGAGAGGGGGAAAGAGAGAGCAGCAGAAGAGAGAGGGGAAAGAGAGAGCAGCAGAAGAGAGAGAGGGGAAAGAGAGAGCAGCAGAACAGAGAGAGGGGAAAAGAGAGAGCAGCAGAACAGAGAGGGGAAAGAGAGATCAGCAGAACAGAGAGGGGGAAACAGAGAGCAGCAGAAGAGAGAGAGGGAAAGAGAGAGCAGCAGAACAGAGAGGGGAAAGAGAGATCAGCAGAACAGAGAGGGGAAAGAGAGATCAGCAGAACAGAGAGGGGGAAAGAGAGAGCAGCAGAACAGAGAGGGGAAAGAGAGAGCAGCAGAAGAGAGAGAGGGAAAGAGAGAGGAGCAGAACAGAGAGAGGGCAAATGAGAGAGCAGCAGAACAGAGAGGGGAAAGAAAGAGCAGCAGAAGAGAGTGGGGGAAAGAGAGATCAGCAGAAGAGAGAGGGGAAAGAGAGAGCAGCAGAAGAGAGAGGGGAAAAGAGAGAGCAGCAGAAGAGAGAGGGGAAAGAAAGAGCAGCAGAAGAGAGAGGGGAAAAGAGAGAGCAGCAGAAGAGAGAGAGGAAAAAAGAGAGAGCAGCAGAACAGAGAGGGGAAAGAGAGAGCAGCAGAAGAGAGAGAGGGAAAGAGAGAGCAGCAGAACAGAGAGAGGGGGAAAGAGAGAGCAGCAGAACAGAGAGGGGAAAGAGAGAGCAGCAGAAGAGAGAGGGGGAAAGAGAGAGCAGCAGAAGAGAGAGGGGAAAAGAGAGATCAGCAGAAGAGAGAGGGGGAAAGAGAGAGCAGCAGAACAGAGAGGGGAATAGAGAGAGCAGCAGAGGAGAGAGGGGGAAAGAGAGAGCAGCAGAAGAGAGAGGGGAAAAGAGAGAGCAGCAGAAGAGAGAGGTGGAAAGAGAGATCAGCAGAACAGAGAGAGGGGAAAAGAGAGAGCATCAGAACAGAGAGGGGAAAAGAGAGAGCAGCAGAAGAGAGAGGGGAAAAGAGAGAGCAGCAGAACAGAGAGGGGAAAGAGAGAGCAGCAGAACAGAGAGGGGAAAAGAGAGAGCAGCAGAAGAGAGAGGGGAAAAGAGAGACCAGCAGAACAGAGAGGGGAAAGAGAGAGCAGCAGAACAGACAGGGGAAAAGAGAGAGCAGCAGAACAGAGAGGGGGAAAAGAGAGAGGAGCAGAAGAGAGAGTGGAAAGAGAGATCAGCAGAACAGAGAGGGGAAACGAGAGTGGAGCAGAACAGAGAGGGGAAAGAGAGAGCAGCAGAACAGAGAGGGGGAAGAGAGATCAGCAGAACAGAGAGGGGAAAGAGAGAGCAGCAGAACAGAGAGGGTGAAAGAGAGATCAGCAGAACAGAAAGGGGAAAGAGAGAGCAGCAGAACAAAGAGGGGAAAGAGAGAGCAGCAGAAGAGAGAGGGGAAAGAGAGATCAGCAGAAGAGAGAGGGGAAAGAGAGAGCAGCAGAACAGAGAGGGGAAAGAGAGAGCAGCAGAAGAGAGAGGGGAAAGAGAGAGCAGCAGAAGAGAGAGGGGCAAGAGAGAGCAGCAGAACAGAGAGGGGAAAAGAGAGAGCAGCAGAAGAGGGAGGGAAAAGAGAGATCAGCAGAAGAGTGAGGTGAAAGAGAGATCAGCAGAACAGAGAGGGGAAAGAGAGAGAGCAGAACAGAGAGAGGGGGAAAGAGAGATCAGCAGAAGAGAGAGGGGAAAGAGAGATCAGCAGAACAGAGAGGGAAAAGAGAGAGCAGCAGAAGAGAGAGGGGAAAAGAGAGATCAGCAGAACAGAAAGGGGAAAGAGAGAGCAGCAGAACAGAGTGGGGAAAAGAGAGATCAGCAGAACAGAATGGGGAAAAGAGAGATCAGCAGAACAGAGAGGGGAAAAGAGAGAGCAGCAGAACAGAGAGGGGGAAAGAGAGATCAGCAGAAGAGAGAGGGGAAAAGAGAGATCAGCAGAACAGAGAGGGGGAAAGAGAGATCAGCAGAACAGAGAGGGGAAAAGAGAGAGCAGCAGAACAGAGAGGGGGAAAGAGAGATCAGCAGAACAGAGAGGGGAAAGAGAGAGCAGCAGAACAGAGAGGGGGAAAGAGAGATCAGCAGAAGAGAGAGGGGAAAGAGAGAGAGCAGAACAGAGAGGGGAAAGAGAGAGAGAGCAGCAGAACAGAGAGGGGAAAGAGAGAGAAGCAGAACAGAGAGGGGGAAACAGAGAGCAGCAGAAGAGAGAGGGGAAAGAGAGAGAGCAGAACAGAGAGGGGAAAGAGAGAGAGCAGCAGAACAGAGAGGGGGAAACAGAGAGCAGCAGAAGAGAGAGGGGAAAGAGAGAGAGCAGAACAGAGAGGGGAAAGAGAGAGAGCAGCAGAACAGAGAGGGGGAAACAGAGAGCAGCAGAAGAGAGAGGGGGAAAGAGAGAGCAGCAGAAGAGAGAGGGGAAAGAGAGAGAGCAGAACAGAGAGGGGAAAGAGACAGAGCAGCAGAACAGAGAGGGGGAAACAGAGAGCAGCAGAACAGAGAGGGGAAAGAGAGATCAGCAGAAGAGAGAGGGGAAAGAGAGATCAGCAGAACAGAGAGGGGGAAACAGAGAGCAGCAGAAGAGAGAGAGAGAAAGAGAGAGCAACAGAACAGAGAGGGGAAAGAGAGATCAGCAGAACAGAGAGGGGAAAGAGAGATCAGCAGAACAGAGAGGGGGCAAGAGAGAGCAGCAGAACAGAGAGGGGAAAGAGAGAGCAGCAGAAGAGAGAGAGGGAAAGAGAGAGCAGCAGAACAGAGAGAGGGGGAAAGAGAGAGCAGCAGAAGAGAGAGGGGAAAGAGAGAGCAGCAGAAGAGAGAGAGGGGAAAGAGAGAGCAGCAGAACAGAGAGAGGGGAAAAGAGAGAGCAGCAGAACAGAGAGGGGAAAGAGAGATCAGCAGAACAGAGAGGGGGAAACAGAGAGCAGCAGAAGAGAGAGAGGGAAAGAGAGAGCAGCAGAACAGAGAGGGGAAAGAGAGATCAGCAGAACAGAGAGGGGAAAGAGAGATCAGCAGAACAGAGAGGGGGAAAGAGAGAGCAGCAGAACAGAGAGGGGAAAGAGAGAGCAGCAGAAGAGAGAGAGGGAAAGAGAGAGGAGCAGAACAGAGAGAGGGCAAATGAGAGAGCAGCAGAACAGAGAGGGGAAAGAAAGAGCAGCAGAAGAGAGTGGGGGAAAGAGAGATCAGCAGAAGAGAGAGGGGAAAGAGAGAGCAGCAGAAGAGAGAGGGGAAAAGAGAGAGCAGCAGAAGAGAGAGGGGAAAGAAAGAGCAGCAGAAGAGAGAGGGGAAAAGAGAGAGCAGCAGAAGAGAGAGAGGAAAAAAGAGAGAGCAGCAGAACAGAGAGGGGAAAGAGAGAGCAGCAGAAGAGAGAGAGGGAAAGAGAGAGCAGCAGAACAGAGAGAGGGGGAAAGAGAGAGCAGCAGAACAGAGAGGGGAAAGAGAGAGCAGCAGAAGAGAGAGAGGGGAAAGAGAGAGCAGCAGAACAGAGAGGGGGAAAGAGAGATCAGCAGAACAGAGAGGGGGAAACAGAGAGCAGCAGAAGAGAGAGAGGGAAAGAGAGAGCAGCAGAACAGAGAGGGGAAAGAGAGATCAGCAGAACAGAGAGGGGGAAAGAGAGAGCAGCAGAACAGAGAGGGGAAAGAGAGAGCAGCAGAAGAGAGAGAGGGAAAGAGAGAGCAGCAGAACAGAGAGAGGGGAAAAGAGAGAGCAGCAGAAGAGAGAGGGGAAAGAGAGATCAGCAGAAGAAAGAGGGGAAAGAGAGATCAGCAGAACAGAGAGGGGAAAGAGAGAGCAGCAGAAGAGAGAGGGGAAAAGAGAGAGCAGCAGAAGAGAGAGGGGAAAAGAGAGAGCAGCAGAACAGAGAGAGGGGAAAAGAGAGAGCAGCAGAAGAGAGAGGGGAAAGAGAGAGCAGCAGAAGAGAGAGGGGGAAAGAGAGAGCAGCAGAAGAGAGTGGGGGAAAGAGAGATCAGCAGAACAGAGAGGGGAAAAGAGAGTGCAGCAGAAGAGAGAGGGGAAAGAGAGAGCAGCAGATTAGAGAGGGGAAAAGAGAGAGCAGCAGAAGAGAGAGGGGAAAAGAGAGAGCAGCAGAACAGAGAGGGGGAAAGAGAGATCAGCAGAAGAGGGAGGCGAAAGAGAGAGCAGCAGAACAGAGAGAGGAAAGAGAGAGCAGCAGAACAGAGAGAGGAAAGAGAGAGCAGCAGAACAGAGAGGGGAAAAGAGAGAGCAGCAGAAGAGAGAGGGGAAAAGAGAGAGCAGCAGAAGAGAGAGGGGAAAGAGAGAGAGCAGAACAGAGAGGGGGAAAGAGAGATCAGCAGAAGAGAGAGGGGGAAAGAGAGAGCAGCAGAAGAGAGAGGGGAAAAGAGAGAGCAGCAGAAGAGAGAGGGGTTAAGAGAGAGCAGCAGAAGAGAGAGGGGAAAAGAGAGAGCAGCAGAAGAGAGAGGTGGAAAGAGAGATCAGCAGAAGAGAGAGGGGGAAAGAGAGAGCAGCAGAAGAGAGAGGGGAAAAGAGAGATCAGCAGAAGAGAGAGGGGGAAAGAGAGAGCAGCAGAACAGAGAGGGGAATAGAGAGAGCAGCAGAGGAGAGAGGGGGAAAGAGAGAGCAGCAGAAGAGAGAGGGGAAAAGAGAGAGCAGCAGAAGAGAGAGGTGGAAAGAGAGATCAGCAGAACAGAGAGAGGGGAAAAGAGAGAGCAGCAGAACAGAGAGGGGAAAAGAGAGAGCAGCAGAAGAGAGAGGGGAAAAGAGAGAGCAGCAGAACAGAGAGGGGAAAGAGAGAGCAGCAGAACAGAGAGGGGAAAAGAGAGAGCAGCAGAAGAGAGAGGGGAAAAGAGAGAGCAGCAGAACAGAGAGGGGAAAGAGAGAGCAGCAGAAGAGAGAGGGGAAAAGAGAGAGCAGCAGAAGAGAGAGGGGAAAGAGAGAGCAGCAGAACAGAGAGGGGAAAAGAGAGAGCAGCAGAAGAGAGAGGGGAAAAGAGAGAGCAGCAGAACAGAGAGGGGAAAGAGAGAGCAGCAGAACAGACAGGGGAAAAGAGAGAGAAGCAGAACAGAGAGAGGGAAAAAGAGAGAGCAGCAGAACAGAGAGGGGGAAAAGAGAGAGGAGCAGAAGAGAGAGGGGAAAGAGAGATCAGCAGAAGAGAGAGGGGAAACGAGAGTGGAGCAGAACAGAGAGGGGAAAGAGAGAGCAGCAGAACAGAGAGGGGGAAGAGAGATCAGCAGAACAGAGAGGGGAAAGAGAGATGGGCAGAACAGAGAGGGTGAAAGAGAGATCAGCAGAACAGAAAGGGGAAAGAGAGAGCAGCAGAACAAAGAGGGGAAAGAGAGAGCAGCAGAAGAGAGAGGGGAAAGAGAGATCAGCAGAAGAGAGAGGGGAAAGAGAGAGCAGCAGAACAGAGAGGGGAAAGAGAGAGCAGCAGAAGAGAGAGGGGAAAGAGAGAGCAGCAGAAGAGAGAGGGGAAAGTGAGAGCAGCAGAACAGAGAGGGGAAAGAGAGAGCAGCAGAAGAGAGAGAGGGGAAAGAGAGAGCAGCAGAACAGAGAGGGGAAAGAGAGAGCAGCAGAAGAGAGAGAGGGGAAAGAGAGAGCAGCAGAACAGAGAGGGGGAAAGAGAGATCAGCAGAACAGAGAGGGGGAAACAGAGAGCAGCAGAAGAGAGAGAGGGAAAGAGAGAGCAGCAGAACAGAGAGGGGAAAGAGAGATCAGCAGAACAGAGAGGGGAAAGAGAGATCAGCAGAACAGAGAGGGGGAAAGAGAGAGCAGCAGAACAGAGAGGGGAAAGAGAGAGCAGCAGAAGAGAGAGAGGGAAAGAGAGAGCAGCAGAACAGAGAGAGGGGAAAAGAGAGAGCAGCAGAAGAGAGAGGGGAAAGAGAGATCAGCAGAAGAAAGAGGGGAAAGACAGATCAGCAGAACAGAGAGGGGAAAGAGAGAGCAGCAGAAGAGAGAGGGGAAAAGAGAGAGCAGCAGAAGAGAGAGGGGAAAAGAGAGAGCAGCAGAAGAGAGAGGGGAAAGAGAGAGCAGCAGAAGAGAGAGGGGGAAAGAGAGAGCAGCAGAAGAGAGTGGGGGAAAGAGAGATCAGCAGAACAGAGAGGGGAAAAGAGAGTGCAGCAGAAGAGAGAGGGGAAAGAGAGAGCAGCAGAACAGAGAGGGGAAAAGAGAGAGCAGCAGAAGAGAGAGGGGAAAAGAGAGAGCAGCAGAACAGAGAGGGGGAAAGAGAGATCAGCAGAAGAGGGAGGCGAAAGAGAGAGCAGCAGAACAGAGAGAGGAAAGAGAGAGCAGCAGAAGAGAGAGGGGGAAAGAGAGAGCAGCAGAAGAGAGAGGGGAAAGAGAGAGAGCAGAACAGAGAGGGGGAAACAGAGAGCAGCAGAAGAGAGAGGGGGAAAGAGAGAGCAGCAGAAGAGAGAGGGGAAAAGAGAGAGCAGCAGAAGAGAGAGGTGGAAAGAGAGATCAGCAGAAGAGAGAGGGGGAAAGAGAGAGCAGCAGAAGAGAGAGGGGAAAAGAGAGAGCAGCAGAAGAGAGAGGGGTTAAGAGAGAGCAGCAGAAGAGAGAGGGGAAAAGAGAGAGCAGCAGAAGAGAGAGGTGGAAAGAGAGATCAGCAGAAGAGAGAGGGGGAAAGAGAGAGCAGCAGAAGAGAGAGGGGAAAAGAGAGATCAGCAGAAGAGAGAGGGGGAAAGAGAGAGCAGCAGAACAGAGAGGGGAATAGAGAGAGCAGCAGAGGAGAGAGGGGGAAGAGAGAGCAGCAGAAGAGAGAGGGGAAAAGAGAGAGCAGCAGAAGAGAGAGGTGGAAAGAGAGATCAGCAGAACAGAGAGAGGGGAAAAGAGAGAGCAGCAGAACAGAGAGGGGAAAAGAGAGAGCAGCAGAAGAGAGAGGGGAAAAGAGAGAGCAGCAGAACAGAGAGGGGAAAGAGAGAGCAGCAGAACAGAGAGGGGAAAAGAGAGAGCAGCAGAAGAGAGAGGGGAAAAGAGAGAGCAGCAGAACAGAGAGGGGAAAGAGAGAGCAGCAGAACAGACAGGGGAAAAGAGAGAGCAGCAGAACAGAGAGAGGGGAAAAGAGAGAGCAGCAGAACAGAGAGGGGGAAAAGAGAGAGGAGCAGAAGAGAGAGGGGAAAGAGAGATCAGCAGAAGAGAGAGGGGAAACGAGAGTGGAGCAGAACAGAGAGGGGAAAGAGAGAGCAGCAGAACAGAGAGGGGGAAGAGAGATCAGCAGAACAGAGAGGGGAAAGAGAGAGCAGCAGAACAGAGAGGGTGAAAGAGAGATCAGCAGAACAGAGAGGGGAAAAGAGAGAGCAGCAGAACAAAGAGGGGAAAGAGAGAGCAGCAGAAGAGAGAGGGGAAAGAGAGATCAGCAGAAGAGAGAGGGGAAAGAGAGAGCAGCAGAACAGAGAGGGGAAAGAGAGAGCAGCAGAAGAGAGAGGGGAAAGAGAGAGCAGCAGAAGAGAGAGGGGAAAGAGAGAGCAGCAGAACAGAGAGGGGAAAAGAGAGAGCAGCAGAAGAGTGAGGTGAAAGAGAGATCAGCAGAACAGAGAGGGGAAAGAGAGAGAGCAGAACAGAGAGAGGGGGAAAGAGAGATCAGCAGAAGAGAGAGGGGAAAGAGAGATCAGCAGAACAGAGAGGGAAAAGAGAGAGCAGCAGAAGAGAGAGGGGAAAAGAGAGATCAGCAGAACAGAAAGGGGAAAGAGAGAGCAGCAGAACAGAGAGGGGAAAAGAGAGATCAGCAGAACAGAATGGGGAAAAGAGAGATCAGCAGAACAGAGAGGGGAAAAGAGAGAGCAGCAGAAGAGTGAGGTGAAAGAGAGATCAGCAGAACAGAGAGGGGAAAGAGAGAGAGCAGAACAGAGAGAGGGGGAAAGAGAGATCAGCAGAAGAGAGAGGGGAAAGAGAGATCAGCAGAACAGAGAGGGAAAAGAGAGAGCAGCAGAAGAGAGAGGGGAAAAGAGAGAGCAGCAGAACAGAGAGGGGAAAAGTGAGAGCAGCAGAAGAGTGAGGTGAAAGAGAGATCAGCAGAACAGAGAGGGGAAAGAGAGAGAGCAGAACAGAGAGAGGGGGAAAGAGAGATCAGCAGAAGAGAGAGGGGAAAGAGAGATTAGCAGAACAGAGAGGGAAAAGAGAGAGCAGCAGAAGAGAGAGGGGAAAAGAGAGATCAGCAGAACAGAAAGGGGAAAGAGAGAGCAGCAGAACAGAGAGGGGAAAAGAGAGATCAGCAGAACAGAATGGGGAAAAGAGAGATCAGCAGAACAGAGAGGGGAAAAGAGAGAGCAGCAGAACAGAGAGGGGGAAAGAGAGATCAGCAGAAGAGAGAGGGGAAAAGAGAGATCAGCAGAACAGAGAGGGGGAAAGAGAGATCAGCAGAACAGAGAGGGGAAAAGAGAGAGCAGCAGAACAGAGAGGGGGAAAGAGAGATCAGCAGAACAGAGAGGGGAAAGAGAGAGCAGCAGAACAGAGAGGGGGAAAGAGAGATCAGCAGAAGAGAGAGGGGAAAGATAGAGAGGAGAACAGAGAGGGGAAAGAGAGAGAGAGCAGCAGAACAGAGAGGGGAAAGAGAGAGCAGCAGAACAGAGAGGGGAAAGAGAGAGAGCAGAACAGAGAGGGGAAAGAGAGAGAGCAGCAGAACAGAGAGGGGGAAACAGAGAGCAGCAGAAGAGAGAGGGGGAAAGAGAGAGCAGCAGAAGAGAGAGGGGAAAGAGAGAGAGCAGAACAGAGAGGGGAAAGAGACAGAGCAGCAGAACAGAGAGGGGGAAACAGAGAGCAGCAGAACAGAGAGGGGAAAGAGAGATCAGCAGAACAGAGAGGGGGAAACAGAGAGCAGCAGAAGAGAGAGGGGGAAAGAGAGAGCAGCAGAAGAGAGAGGGGAAAAGAGAGAGCAGCAGAAGAGAGAGGGGGAAAGAGAGAGCAGCAGAAGAGAGAGGGGAAAAGAGAGAGCAGCAGAAGAGAGAGGGGTTAAGAGAGAGCAGCAGAAGAGAGAGGGGAAAAGAGAGAGCAGCAGAAGAGAGAGGTGGAAAGAGAGATCAGCAGAAGAGAGAGGGGGAAAGAGAGAGCAGCAGAAGAGAGAGGGGAAAAGAGAGATCAGCAGAAGAGAGAGGGGGAAAGAGAGAGCAGCAGAACAGAGAGTGGAATAGAGAGAGCAGCAGAGGAGAGAGGGGGAAAGAGAGAGCAGCAGAAGAGAGAGGGGAAAAGAGAGAGCAGCAGAAGAGAGAGGTGGAAAGAGAGATCAGCAGAACAGAGAGAGGGGAAAAGAGAGAGCAGCAGAACAGAGAGGGGAAAAGAGAGAGCAGCAGAAGAGAGAGGGGAAAAGAGAGAGCAGCAGAACAGAGAGGGGAAAGAGAGAGCAGCAGAACAGAGAGGGGAAAAGAGAGAGCAGCAGAAGAGAGAGGGGAAAAGAGAGAGCAGCAGAACAGAGAGGGGAAAGAGAGAGCAGCAGAACAGACAGGGGAAAAGAGAGAGCAGCAGAACAGAGAGAGGGGAAAAGAGAGAGCAGCAGAACAGAGAGGGGGAAAAGAGAGAGGAGCAGAAGAGAGAGGGGAAAGAGAGATCAGCAGAAGAGAGAGGGGAAACGAGAGTGGAGCAGAACAGAGAGGGGAAAGAGAGAGCAGCAGAACAGAGAGGGGGAAGAGAGATCAGCAGAACAGAGAGGGGAAAGAGAGAGCAGCAGAACAGAGAGGGTGAAAGAGAGATCAGCAGAACAGAAAGGGGAAAGAGAGAGCAGCAGAACAAAGAGGGGAAAGAGAGAGCAGCAGAAGAGAGAGGGGAAAGAGAGATCAGCAGAAGAGAGAGGGGAAAGAGAGAGCAGCAGAACAGAGAGGGGAAAGAGAGAGCAGCAGAAGAGAGAGGGGAAAGAGAGAGCAGCAGAAGAGAGAGGGGAAAGAGAGAGCAGCAGAACAGAGAGGGGAAAAGAGAGAGCAGCAGAAGAGGGAGGGAAAAGAGAGATCAGCAGAAGAGTGAGGTGAAAGAGAGATCAGCAGAACAGAGAGGGGAAAGAGAGAGAGCAGAACAGAGACAGGGGGAAAGAGAGATCAGCAGAAGAGAGAGGGGAAAGAGAGATCAGCAGAACAGAGAGGGAAAAGAGAGAGCAGCAGAAGAGAGAGGGGAAAAGAGAGATCAGCAGAAGAGAGAGGGGGAAAGAGAGAGCAGCAGAACAGAGAGGGGAATAGAGAGAGCAGCAGAGGAGAGAGGGGGAAGAGAGAGCAGCAGAAGAGAGAGGGGAAAAGAGAGAGCAGCAGAAGAGAGAGGTGGAAAGAGAGATCAGCAGAACAGAGAGAGGGGAAAAGAGAGAGCAGCAGAACAGAGAGGGGAAAAGAGAGAGCAGCAGAAGAGAGAGGGGAAAAGAGAGAGCAGCAGAACAGAGAGGGGAAAGAGAGAGCAGCAGAACAGAGAGGGGAAAAGAGAGAGCAGCAGAAGAGAGAGGGGAAAAGAGAGAGCAGCAGAACAGAGAGGGGAAAGAGAGAGCAGCAGAACAGACAGGGGAAAAGAGAGAGCAGCAGAACAGAGAGAGGGGAAAAGAGAGAGCAG
This sequence comes from Chiloscyllium punctatum, assembly GCF_047496795.1. Lineage (NCBI taxonomy): Eukaryota > Metazoa > Chordata > Chondrichthyes > Orectolobiformes > Hemiscylliidae > Chiloscyllium > Chiloscyllium punctatum. Next base: position 321,351 of record NW_027309988.1, on the reverse strand, counting down.
CAGAACAGAGAGGGGGAAAAGAGAGAGGAGCAGAAGAGAGAGGGGAAAGAGAGATCAGCAGAAGAGAGAGGGGAAACGAGAGTGGAGCAGAACAGAGAGGGGAAAGAGAGAGCAGCAGAACAGAGAGGGGGAAGAGAGATCAGCAGAACAGAGAGGGGAAAGAGAGAGCAGCAGAACAGAGAGGGTGAAAGAGAGATCAGCAGAACAGAGAGGGGAAAAGAGAGAGCAGCAGAACAAAGAGGGGAAAGAGAGAGCAGCAGAAGAGAGAGGGGAAAGAGAGATCAGCAGAAGAGAGAGGGGAAAGAGAGAGCAGCAGAACAGAGAGGGGAAAGAAAGAGCAGCAGAAGAGAGAGGGGAAAGAGAGAGCAGCAGAAGAGAGAGGGGAAAGAGAGAGCAGCAGAACAGAGAGGGGAAAAGAGAGAGCAGCAGAAGAGTGAGGTGAAAGAGAGATCAGCAGAACAGAGAGGGGAAAGAGAGAGAGCAGAACAGAGAGAGGGGGAAAGAGAGATCAGCAGAAGAGAGAGGGGAAAGAGAGATCAGCAGAACAGAGAGGGAAAAGAGAGAGCAGCAGAAGAGAGAGGGGAAAAGAGAGATCAGCAGAACAGAAAGGGGAAAGAGAGAGCAGCAGAACAGAGAGGGGAAAAGAGAGATCAGCAGAACAGAATGGGGAAAAGAGAGATCAGCAGAACAGAGAGGGGAAAAGAGAGAGCAGCAGAAGAGTGAGGTGAAAGAGAGATCAGCAGAACAGAGAGGGGAAAGAGAGAGAGCAGAACAGAGAGAGGGGGAAAGAGAGATCAGCAGAAGAGAGAGGGGAAAGAGAGATCAGCAGAACAGAGAGGGAAAAGAGAGAGCAGCAGAAGAGAGAGGGGAAAAGAGAGAGCAGCAGAACAGAGAGGGGAAAAGTGAGAGCAGCAGAAGAGTGAGGTGAAAGAGAGATCAGCAGAACAGAGAGGGGAAAGAGAGAGAGCAGAACAGAGAGAGGGGGAAAGAGAGATCAGCAGAAGAGAGAGGGGAAAGAGAGATTAGCAGAACAGAGAGGGAAAAGAGAGAGCAGCAGAAGAGAGAGGGGAAAAGAGAGATCAGCAGAACAGAAAGGGGAAAGAGAGAGCAGCAGAACAGAGAGGGGAAAAGAGAGATCAGCAGAACAGAATGGGGAAAAGAGAGATCAGCAGAACAGAGAGGGGAAAAGAGAGAGCAGCAGAACAGAGAGGGGGAAAGAGAGATCAGCAGAAGAGAGAGGGGAAAAGAGAGATCAGCAGAACAGAGAGGGGGAAAGAGAGATCAGCAGAACAGAGAGGGGAAAAGAGAGAGCAGCAGAACAGAGAGGGGGAAAGAGAGATCAGCAGAACAGAGAGGGGAAAGAGAGAGCAGCAGAACAGAGAGGGGGAAAGAGAGATCAGCAGAAGAGAGAGGGGAAAGATAGAGAGGAGAACAGAGAGGGGAAAGAGAGAGAGAGCAGCAGAACAGAGAGGGGAAAGAGAGAGCAGCAGAACAGAGAGGGGAAAGAGAGAGAGCAGAACAGAGAGGGGAAAGAGAGAGAGCAGCAGAACAGAGAGGGGGAAACAGAGAGCAGCAGAAGAGAGAGGGGGAAAGAGAGAGCAGCAGAAGAGAGAGGGGAAAGAGAGAGAGCAGAACAGAGAGGGGAAAGAGACAGAGCAGCAGAACAGAGAGGGGGAAACAGAGAGCAGCAGAACAGAGAGGGGAAAGAGAGATCAGCAGAACAGAGAGGGGGAAACAGAGAGCAGCAGAAGAGAGAGGGGGAAAGAGAGAGCAGCAGAAGAGAGAGGGGAAAAGAGAGAGCAGCAGAAGAGAGAGGTGGAAAGAGAGATCAGCAGAAGAGAGAGGGGGAAAGAGAGAGCAGCAGAAGAGAGAGGGGAAAAGAGAGAGCAGCAGAAGAGAGAGGGGTTAAGAGAGAGCAGCAGAAGAGAGAGGGGAAAAGAGAGAGCAGCAGAAGAGAGAGGTGGAAAGAGAGATCAGCAGAAGAGAGAGGGGGAAAGAGAGAGCAGCAGAAGAGAGAGGGGAAAAGAGAGATCAGCAGAAGAGAGAGGGGGAAAGAGAGAGCAGCAGAACAGAGAGTGGAATAGAGAGAGCAGCAGAGGAGAGAGGGGGAAAGAGAGAGCAGCAGAAGAGAGAGGGGAAAAGAGAGAGCAGCAGAAGAGAGAGGTGGAAAGAGAGATCAGCAGAACAGAGAGAGGGGAAAAGAGAGAGCAGCAGAACAGAGAGGGGAAAAGAGAGAGCAGCAGAAGAGAGAGGGGAAAAGAGAGAGCAGCAGAACAGAGAGGGGAAAGAGAGAGCAGCAGAACAGAGAGGGGAAAAGAGAGAGCAGCAGAAGAGAGAGGGGAAAAGAGAGAGCAGCAGAACAGAGAGGGGAAAGAGAGAGCAGCAGAACAGACAGGGGAAAAGAGAGAGCAGCAGAACAGAGAGAGGGGAAAAGAGAGAGCAGCAGAACAGAGAGGGGGAAAAGAGAGAGGAGCAGAAGAGAGAGGGGAAAGAGAGATCAGCAGAAGAGAGAGGGGAAACGAGAGTGGAGCAGAACAGAGAGGGGAAAGAGAGAGCAGCAGAACAGAGAGGGGGAAGAGAGATCAGCAGAACAGAGAGGGGAAAGAGAGATCAGCAGAACAGAGAGGGAAAAGAGAGAGCAGCAGAAGAGAGAGGGGAAAAGAGAGATCAGCAGAACAGAGAGGGAAAAGAGAGAGCAGCAGAAGAGAGAGGGGAAAAGAGAGATCAGCAGAACAGAAAGGGGAAAGAGAGAGCAGCAGAACAGAGAGGGGAAAAGAGAGATCAGCAGAACAGAATGGGGAAAAGAGAGATCAGCAGAACAGAGAGGGGAAAAGAGAGAGCAGCAGAAGAGTGAGGTGAAAGAGAGATCAGCAGAACAGAGAGGGGAAAGAGAGAGAGCAGAACAGAGAGAGGGGGAAAGAGAGATCAGCAGAAGAGAGAGGGGAAAGAGAGATCAGCAGAACAGAGAGGGAAAAGAGAGAGCAGCAGAAGAGAGAGGGGAAAAGAGAGAGCAGCAGAACAGAGAGGGGAAAAGTGAGAGCAGCAGAAGAGTGAGGTGAAAGAGAGATCAGCAGAACAGAGAGGGGAAAGAGAGAGAGCAGAACAGAGAGAGGGGGAAAGAGAGATCAGCAGAAGAGAGAGGGGAAAGAGAGATTAGCAGAACAGAGAGGGAAAAGAGAGAGCAGCAGAAGAGAGAGGGGAAAAGAGAGATCAGCAGAACAGAAAGGGGAAAGAGAGAGCAGCAGAACAGAGAGGGGAAAAGAGAGATCAGCAGAACAGAATGGGGAAAAGAGAGATCAGCAGAACAGAGAGGGGAAAAGAGAGAGCAGCAGAACAGAGAGGGGGAAAGAGAGATCAGCAGAAGAGAGAGGGGAAAAGAGAGATCAGCAGAACAGAGAGGGGGAAAGAGAGATCAGCAGAACAGAGAGGGGAAAAGAGAGAGCAGCAGAACAGAGAGGGGGAAAGAGAGATCAGCAGAACAGAGAGGGGAAAGAGAGAGCAGCAGAACAGAGAGGGGGAAAGAGAGATCAGCAGAAGAGAGAGGGGAAAGATAGAGAGGAGAACAGAGAGGGGAAAGAGAGAGAGAGCAGCAGAACAGAGAGGGGAAAGAGAGAGCAGCAGAACAGAGAGGGGAAAGAGAGAGAGCAGAACAGAGAGGGGAAAGAGAGAGAGCAGCAGAACAGAGAGGGGGAAACAGAGAGCAGCAGAAGAGAGAGGGGGAAAGAGAGAGCAGCAGAAGAGAGAGGGGAAAGAGAGAGAGCAGAACAGAGAGGGGAAAGAGACAGAGCAGCAGAACAGAGAGGGGGAAACAGAGAGCAGCAGAACAGAGAGGGGAAAGAGAGATCAGCAGAACAGAGAGGGGGAAACAGAGAGCAGCAGAAGAGAGAGGGGGAAAGAGAGAGCAGCAGAAGAGAGAGGGGAAAAGAGAGAGCAGCAGAAGAGAGAGGTGGAAAGAGAGATCAGCAGAAGAGAGAGGGGGAAAGAGAGAGCAGCAGAAGAGAGAGGGGAAAAGAGAGAGCAGCAGAAGAGAGAGGGGTTAAGAGAGAGCAGCAGAAGAGAGAGGGGAAAAGAGAGAGCAGCAGAAGAGAGAGGTGGAAAGAGAGATCAGCAGAAGAGAGAGGGGGAAAGAGAGAGCAGCAGAAGAGAGAGGGGAAAAGAGAGATCAGCAGAAGAGAGAGGGGGAAAGAGAGAGCAGCAGAACAGAGAGTGGAATAGAGAGAGCAGCAGAGGAGAGAGGGGGAAAGAGAGAGCAGCAGAAGAGAGAGGGGAAAAGAGAGAGCAGCAGAAGAGAGAGGTGGAAAGAGAGATCAGCAGAACAGAGAGAGGGGAAAAGAGAGAGCAGCAGAACAGAGAGGGGAAAAGAGAGAGCAGCAGAAGAGAGAGGGGAAAAGAGAGAGCAGCAGAACAGAGAGGGGAAAGAGAGAGCAGCAGAACAGAGAGGGGAAAAGAGAGAGCAGCAGAAGAGAGAGGGGAAAAGAGAGAGCAGCAGAACAGAGAGGGGAAAGAGAGAGCAGCAGAACAGACAGGGGAAAAGAGAGAGCAGCAGAACAGAGAGAGGGGAAAAGAGAGAGCAGCAGAACAGAGAGGGGGAAAAGAGAGAGGAGCAGAAGAGAGAGGGGAAAGAGAGATCAGCAGAAGAGAGAGGGGAAACGAGAGTGGAGCAGAACAGAGAGGGGAAAGAGAGAGCAGCAGAACAGAGAGGGGGAAGAGAGATCAGCAGAACAGAGAGGGGAAAGAGAGAGCAGCAGAACAGAGAGGGTGAAAGAGAGATCAGCAGAACAGAAAGGGGAAAGAGAGAGCAGCAGAACAAAGAGGGGAAAGAGAGAGCAGCAGAAGAGAGAGGGGAAAGAGAGATCAGCAGAAGAGAGAGGGGAAAGAGAGAGCAGCAGAACAGAGAGGGGAAAGAGAGAGCAGCAGAAGAGAGAGGGGAAAGAGAGAGCAGCAGAAGAGAGAGGGGAAAGAGAGAGCAGCAGAACAGAGAGGGGAAAAGAGAGAGCAGCAGAAGAGGGAGGGAAAAGAGAGATCAGCAGAAGAGTGAGGTGAAAGAGAGATCAGCAGAACAGAGAGGGGAAAGAGAGAGAGCAGAACAGAGACAGGGGGAAAGAGAGATCAGCAGAAGAGAGAGGGGAAAGAGAGATCAGCAGAACAGAGAGGGAAAAGAGAGAGCAGCAGAAGAGAGAGGGGAAAAGAGAGATCAGCAGAACAGAAAGGGGAAAGAGAGAGCAGCAGAACAGAGAGGGGAAAAGAGAGATCAGCAGAACAGAATGGGGAAAAGAGAGATCAGCAGAACAGAGAGGGGAAAAGAGAGAGCAGCAGAACAGAGAGGGGGAAAGAGATATCAGCAGAAGAGAGAGGGGAAAAGAGAGATCAGCAGAACAGAGAGGGGGAAAGAGAGATCAGCAGAACAGAGAGGGGAAAAGAGAGAGCAGCAGAACAGAGAGGGGGAAAGAGAGATCAGCAGAACAGAGAGGGGAAAGAGAGAGCAGCAGAACAGAGAGGGGGAAAGAGAGATCAGCAGAAGAGAGAGGGGAAAGAGAGAGAGCAGAACAGAGAGGGGAAAGAGAGAGAGAGCAGCAGAACAGAGAGGGGAAAGAGAGAGCAGCAGAAGAGAGAGGGGGAAAGAGAGAGCAGCAGAAGAGAGAGGGGAAAGAGAGAGAGCAGAACAGAGAGGGGAAAGAGAGAGAGCAGCAGAACAGAGAGGGGGAAACAGAGAGCAGCAGAAGAGAGAGGGGAAAGAGAGAGAGCAGAACAGAGAGGGGAAAGAGAGAGAGCAGCAGAACAGAGAGGGGGAAACAGAGAGCAGCAGAAGAGAGAGGGGGAAAGAGAGAGCAGCAGAAGAGAGAGGGGAAAGAGAGAGAGCAGAACAGAGAGGGGAAAGAGACAGAGCAGCAGAACAGAGAGGGGGAAACAGAGAGCAGCAGAACAGAGAGGGGAAAGAGAGATCAGCAGAAGAGAGAGGGGAAAGAGAGATCAGCAGAACAGAGAGGGGGAAACAGAGAGCAGCAGAAGAGAGAGAGAGAAAGAGAGAGCAACAGAACAGAGAGGGGAAAGAGAGATCAGCAGAACAGAGAGGGGAAAGAGAGATCAGCAGAACAGAGAGGGGGCAAGAGAGAGCAGCAGAACAGAGAGGGGAAAGAGAGAGCAGCAGAAGAGAGAGAGGGAAAGAGAGAGCAGCAGAACAGAGAGAGGGGGAAAGAGAGAGCAGCAGAAGAGAGAGGGGAAAGAGAGAGCAGCAGAAGAGAGAGAGGGGAAAGAGAGAGCAGCAGAACAGAGAGAGGGGAAAAGAGAGAGCAGCAGAACAGAGAGGGGAAAGAGAGATCAGCAGAACAGAGAGGGGGAAACAGAGAGCAGCAGAAGAGAGAGAGGGAAAGAGAGAGCAGCAGAACAGAGAGGGGAAAGAGAGATCAGCAGAACAGAGAGGGGAAAGAGAGATCAGCAGAACAGAGAGGGGGAAAGAGAGAGCAGCAGAACAGAGAGGGGAAAGAGAGAGCAGCAGAAGAGAGAGAGGGAAAGAGAGAGGAGCAGAACAGAGAGCGGGCAAAAGAGAGAGCAGCAGAACAGAGAGGGGAAAGAAAGAGCAGCAGAAGAGAGAGGGGGAAAGAGAGATCAGCAGAACAGAGAGGGGCAAGAGAGAGCAGCAGAAGAGAGAGGGGAAAAGAGAGAGCAGCAGAAGAGAGAGGGGAAAAGAGAGAGCAGCAGAACAGAGAGGGGAAAGAAAGAGCAGCAGAAGAGAGAGGGGAAACGAGAGAGCAGCAGAAGAGAGAGAGGGAAAAAGAGAGAGCAGCAGAACAGAGAGGGGAAAGAGAGAGCAGCAGAAGAGAGAGAGGGAAAGAGAGAGCAGCAGAACAGAGAGAGGGGGAAAGAGAGAGCAGCAGAACAGAGAGGGGAAAGAGAGAGCAGCAGAAGAGAGAGGGGAAAAGAGAGAGCAGCAGAAGAGAGAGGGGAAAAGAGAGAGCAGCAGAAGAGAGAGGGGAAAGAGAGATCAGCAGAACAGAGAGGGGGAAAGTGAGAGCAGCAGAACAGAGAGGGGAAAGAGAGAGCAGCAGAAGAGAGAGAGGGAAAGAGAGAGCAGCAGAACAGAGAGAGGGGAAAAGAGAGAGCAGCAGAAGAGAGAGGGGAAAGAGAGATCAGCAGAAGAAAGAGGGGAAAGAGAGATCAGCAGAACAGAGAGGGGAAAGAGAGAGCAGCAGAAGAGAGAGGGGAAAAGAGAGAGCAGCAGAAGAGAGAGGGGAAAAGAGAGAGCAGCAGAACAGAGAGAGGGGAAAAGAGAGAGCAGCAGAAGAGAGAGGGGAAAGAGAGAGCAGCAGAAGAGAGAGGGGGAAAGAGAGAGCAGCAGAAGAGAGTGGGGGAAAGAGAGATCAGCAGAACAGAGAGGGGGAAAGAGAGATAAGCAGAAGAGGGAGGCGAAAGAGAGAGCAGCAGAACAGAGAGAGGAAAGAGAGAGCAGCAGAACAGAGAGAGGAAAGAGAGAGCAGCAGAACAGAGAGGGGAAAAGAGAGAGCAGCAGAAGAGAGAGGGGAAAAGAGAGAGCAGCAGAAGAGAGAGGGGAAAGAGAGAGAGCAGAACAGAGAGGGGGAAACAGAGAGCAGCAGAAGAGAGAGGGGGAAAGAGAGAGCAGCAGAAGAGAGAGGGGAAAAGAGAGAGCAGCAGAAGAGAGAGGTGGAAAGAGAGATCAGCAGAAGAGAGAGGGGGAAAGAGAGAGCAGCAGAAGAGAGAGGGGAAAAGAGAGAGCAGCAGAAGAGAGAGGGGTTAAGAGAGAGCAGCAGAAGAGAGAGGGGAAAAGAGACAGCAGCAGAAGAGAGAGGTGGAAAGAGAGATCAGCAGAAGAGAGAGGGGGAAAGAGAGAGCAGCAGAAGAGAGAGGGGAAAAGAGAGATCAGCAGAAGAGAGAGGGGGAAAGAGAGAGCAGCAGAACACAGAGGGGAATAGAGAGAGCAGCAGAAGAGAGAGAGGGAAAGAGAGAGCAGCAGAACAGAGAGAGGGGGAAAGAGAGAGCAGCAGAACAGAGAGGGGAAAGAGAGAGCAGCAGAAGAGAGAGAGGGGAAAGAGAGAGCAGCAGAACAGAGAGAGGGGAAAAGAGAGAGCAGCAGAACAGAGAGGGGAAAGAGAGATCAGCAGAACAGAGAGGGGGAAAGAGAGAGCAGCAGAACAGAGAGGGGAAAGAGAGAGCAGCAGAAGAGAGAGAAGGAAAGAGAGTGGAGCAGAACAGAGAGAGGGCAAAAGAGAGAGCAGCAGAACAGAGAGGGGAAAGAAAGAGCAGCAGAACAGAGAGGGGGAAAGAGAGATCAGCAGAACAGAGAGGGGAAAGAGAGAGCAGCAGAAGAGAGAGGGGAAAAGAGAGAGCAGCAGAAGAGAGAGGGGAAAAGAGAGAGCAGCAGAAGAGAGAGGGGAAAAGAGAGAGCAGCAGAACAGAGAGGGGAAAGAAAGAGCAGCAGAAGAGAGAGGGGAAAAGAGAGAGCAGCAGAAGAGAGAGAGGGAAAAAGAGAGAGCAGCAGAACAGAGAGGGGAAAGAGAGAGCAGCAGAAGAGAGAGAGGGAAAGAGAGAGCAGCAGAAGAGAGAGGGGGAAAGAGAGAGCAGCAGAACAGAGAGGGGAATAGAGAGAGCAGCAGAGGAGAGAGGGGGAAAGAGAGAGCAGCAGAAGAGAGAGGGGAAAAGAGAGAGCAGCAGAAGAGAGAGGTGGAAAGAGAGATCAGCAGAACAGAGAGAGGGGAAAAGAGAGAGCAGCAGAACAGAGAGGGGAAAAGAGAGAGCAGCAGAAGAGAGAGGGGAAAAGAGAGAGCAGTAGAAGAGAGAGGTGGAAAGAGAGATCACCAGAAGAGAGAGGGGGAAAGAGAGAGCAGCAGAAGAGAGAGGGGAAAAGAGAGATCAGCAGAAGAGAGAGGGGGAAAGAGAGAGCAGCAGAACAGAGAGGGGAATAGAGAGAGCAGCAGAACAGAGAGGGGGAAAGAGAGAGCAGCAGAAGAGAGAGGGGAAAAGAGAGAGCAGCAGAAGAGAGAGGTGGAAAGAGAGATCAGCAGAACAGAGAGAGGGGAAAAGAGAGAGCAGCAGAACAGAGAGGGGAAAAGAGAGAGCAGCAGAAGAGAGAGGGGAAAAGAGAGAGCAGCAGAAGAGAGAGGGGAAAGAGAGAGCAGCAGAACAGAGAGGGGAAAAGAGAGAGCAGCAGAAGAGAGAGGGGAAAAGAGAGAGCAGCAGAACAGAGAGGGGAAAGAGAGAGCAGCAGAACAGACAGGGGAAAAGAGAGAGCAGCAGAACAGAGAGAGGGGAAAAGAGAGAGCAGCAGAACAGAGAGGGGGAAAAGAGAGAGGAGCAGAAGAGAGAGGGGAAAGAGAGATCAGCAGAAGAGAGAGGGGAAACGAGAGTGGAGCAGAACAGAGAGGGGAAAGAGAGAGCAGCAGAACAGAGAGGGGGAAGAGAGATCAGCAGAACAGAGAGGGGAAAGAGAGAGCAGCAGAACAGAGAGGGTGAAAGAGAGATCAGCAGAACAGAAAGGGGAAAGAGAGAGCAGCAGAACAAAGAGGGGAAAGAGAGAGCAGCAGAAGAGAGAGGGGAAAGAGAGATCAGCAGAAGAGAGAGGGGAAAGAGAGAGCAGCAGAACAGAGAGGGGAAAGAGAGAGCAGCAGAACAGAGAGGGGAAAAGAGAGAGCAGCAGAAGAGGGAGGGAAAAGAGAGATCAGCAGAAGAGTGAGGTGAAAGAGAGATCAGCAGAACAGAGAGGGGAAAGAGAGAGAGCAGAACAGAGAGAGGGGGAAAGAGAGATCAGCAGAAGAGAGAGGGGAAAGAGAGATCAGCAGAACAGAGAGGGAAAAGAGAGAGCAGCAGAAGAGAGAGGGGAAAAGAGAGATCAGCAGAACAGAAAGGGGAAAGAGAGAGCAGCAGAACAGAGAGGGGAAAAGAGAGATCAGCAGAACAGAATGGGGAAAAGAGAGATCAGCAGAACAGAGAGGGGAAAAGAGAGAGCAGCAGAACAGAGAGGGGGAAAGAGAGATCAGCAGAAGAGAGAGGGGAAAAGAGAGATCAGCAGAACAGAGAGGGGGAAAGAGAGATCAGCAGAACAGAGAGGGGAAAAGAGAGAGCAGCAGAACAGATAGGGGGAAAGAGAGATCAGCAGAACAGAGAGGGGAAAGAGAGAGCAGCAGAACAGAGAGGGGGAAAGAGAGATCAGCAGAAGAGAGAGGGGAAAGAGAGAGAGCAGAACAGAGAGGGGAAAGAGAGAGAGAGCAGCAGAACAGAGAGGGGAAAGAGAGAGCAGCAGAACAGAGAGGGGGAAACAGAGAGCAGCAGAAGAGAGAGGGGAAAGAGAGAGAGCAGAACAGAGAGGGGAAAGAGAGAGAGCAGCAGAACAGAGAGGGGGAAACAGAGAGCAGCAGAAGAGAGAGGGGGAAAGAGAGAGCAGCAGAAGAGAGAGGGGAAAGAGAGAGAGCAGAACAGAGAGGGGAAAGAGAGAGAGCAGCAGAACAGAGAGGGGGAAACAGAGAGCAGCAGAAGAGAGAGGGGAAAGAGAGAGAGCAGAACAGAGAGGGGAAAGAGAGAGAGCAGCAGAACAGAGAGGGGGAAACAGAGAGCAGCAGAAGAGAGAGGGGGAAAGAGAGAGCAGCAGAAGAGAGAGGGGAAAGAGAGAGAGCAGAACAGAGAGGGGAAAGAGACAGAGCAGCAGAACAGAGAGGGGGAAACAGAGAGCAGCAGAACAGAGAGGGGAAAGAGAGATCAGCAGAAGAGAGAGGGGAAAGAGAGATCAGCAGAACAGAGAGGGGGAAACAGAGAGCAGCAGAAGAGAGAGAGAGAAAGAGAGAGCAACAGAACAGAGAGGGGAAAGAGAGATCAGCAGAACAGAGAGGGGAAAGAGAGATCAGCAGACGAGAGAGGGGGCAAGAGAGAGCAGCAGAACAGAGAGGGGAAAGAGAGAGCAGCAGAAGAGAGAGAGGGAAAGAGAGAGCAGCAGAACAGAGAGAGGGGGAAAGAGAGAGCAGCAGAACAGAGAGGGGAAAGAGAGAGCAGCAGAAGAGAGAGAGGGGAAAGAGAGAGCAGCAGAACAGAGAGAGGGGAAAAGAGAGAGCAGCAGAACAGAGAGGGGAAAGAGAGATCAGCAGAACAGAGAGGGGGAAACAGAGAGCAGCAGAAGAGAGAGAGGGAAAGAGAGAGCTGCAGAACAGAGAGGGGAAAGAGAGATCAGCAGAACAGAGAGGGGAAAGAGAGATCAGCAGAACAGAGAGGGGGAAAGAGAGAGCAGCAGAACAGAGAGGGGAAAGAGAGAGCAGCAGAAGAGAGAGAGGGAAAGAGAGAGGAGCAGAACAGAGAGAGGGCAAAAGAGAGAGCAGCAGAACAGAGAGGGGAAAGAAAGAGCAGCAGAAGAGAGAGGGGGAAAGAGAGATCAGCAGAAGAGAGAGGGGAAAGAGAGAGCAGCAGAAGAGAGAGGGGAAAAGAGAGAGCAGCAGAAGAGAGAGGGGAAAAGAGAGAGCAGCAGAAGAGAGAGGGGAAAAGAGAGAGCAGCAGAACAGAGAGGGGAAAGAAAGAGCAGCAGAAGAGAGAGGGGAAAAGAGAGAGCAGCAGAAGAGAGAGAGGGAAAAAGAGAGAGCAGCAGAACAGAGAGGGGAAAGAGAGAGCAGCAGAAGAGAGAGAGGGAAAGAGAGAGCAGCAGAACAGAGAGAGGGGGAAAGAGAGAGCAGCAGAACAGAGAGGGGAAAGAGAGAGCAGCAGAAGAGAGAGAGGGGAAAGAGAGAGCAGCAGAACAGAGAGGGGAAAGAGAGATCAGCAGACGAGAGAGGGGGCAAGAGAGAGCAGCAGAACAGAGAGGGGAAAGAGAGAGCAGCAGAAGAGAGAGAGGGAAAGAGAGAGCAGCAGAACAGAGAGAGGGGGAAAGAGAGAGCAGCAGAACAGAGAGGGGAAAGAGAGAGCAGCAGAAGAGAGAGAGGGGAAAGAGAGAGCAGCAGAACAGAGAGAGGGGAAAAGAGACAGCAGCAGAACAGAGAGGGGAAAGAGAGATCAGCAGAACAGAGAGGGGGAAACAGAGAGCAGCAGAAGAGAGAGAGGAAAGAGAGAGCTGCAGAACAGAGAGGGGAAAGAGAGATCAGCAGAACAGAGAGGGGAAAGAGAGATCAGCAGAACAGAGAGGGGGAAAGAGAGAGCAGCAGAACAGAGAGGGGAAAGAGAGAGCAGCAGAAGAGAGAGAGGGAAAGAGAGAGGAGCAGAACAGAGAGAGGGCAAAAGAGAGAGCAGCAGAACAGAGAGGGGAAAGAAAGAGCAGCAGAAGAGAGAGGGGGAAAGAGAGATCAGCAGAAGAGAGAGGGGAAAGAGAGAGCAGCAGAAGAGAGAGGGGAAAAGAGAGAGCAGCAGAAGAGTGAGGGGAAAAGAGAGAGCAGCAGAACAGAGAGGGGAAAAGAGAGAGCAGCAGAACAGAGAGGGGAAAGAAAGAGCAGCAGAAGAGAGAGGGGAAAAGAGAGAGCAGCAGAAGAGAGAGAGGGAAAAAGAGAGAGCAGCAGAACAGAGAGGGGAAAGAGAGAGCAGCAGAAGAGAGAGAGGGAAAGAGAGAGCAGCAGAACAGAGAGAGGGGGAAAGAGAGAGCAGCAGAACAGAGAGGGGAAAGAGAGAGCAGCAGAAGAGAGAGAGGGGAAAGAGAGAGCAGCAGAACAGAGAGGGGGAAAGAGAGATCAGCAGAACAGAGAGGGGGAAACAGAGAGCAGCAGAAGAGAGAGAGGGAAAGAGAGAGCAGCAGAACAGAGAGGGGAAAGAGAGATCAGCAGAACAGAGAGGGGAAAGAGAGATCAGCAGAACAGAGAGGGGGAAAGAGACAGCAGCAGAAGAGAGAGGGGAAAGAGAGATCAGCAGAAGAAAGAGGGGAAAGAGAGATCAGCAGAACAGAGAGGGGAAAGAGAGAGCAGCAGAAGAGAGAGGGGAAAAGAGAGAGCAGCAGAAGAGAGAGGGGAAAAGAGAGAGCAGCAGAACAGAGAGAGGGGAAAAGAGAGAGCAGCAGAAGAGAGAGGGGAAAGAGAGAGCAGCAGAAGAGAGAGGGGGAAAGAGAGAGCAGCAGAAGAGAGTGGGGGAAAGAGAGATCAGCAGAACAGAGAGGGGAAAAGAGAGTGCAGCAGAAGAGAGAGGGGAAAGAGAGAGCAGCAGAACAGAGAGGGGAAAAGAGAGAGCAGCAGAAGAGAGAGGGGAAAAGAGAGAGCAGCAGAACAGAGAGGGGGAAAGAGAGATCAGCAGAAGAGGGAGGCGAAAGAGAGAGCAGCAGAACAGAGAGAGGAAAGAGAGAGCAGCAGAACAGAGAGAGGAAAGAGAGAGCAGCAGAACAGAGAGGGGAAAAGAGAGAGCAGCAGAAGAGAGAGGGGAAAAGAGAGAGCAGCAGAACAGAGAGGGGAAAGAGAGAGCAGCAGAACAGAGAGGGGAAAAGAGAGAGCAGCAGAATAGAGAGGGGAAAAGAGAGAGCAGCAGAAGAGAGAGGGGGAAAGAGAGATCAGCAGAAGAGGGAGGGGAAAGAGAGAGCAGCAGAAGAGAGAGAGGGGAAAAGAGAGAGCAGCAGAAGAGATAGGGGGAAAGCGAGAGCAGCAGAACAGAGAGGGGAAAAGAGAGAGCAGCAGAAGAGAGAGGGGGAAAGAGAGATCAGCAGAACAGAGAGGGGAAAAGAGAGAGCAGCAGAAGAGAGAGGGGAAAGAGAGAGCAGCAGAACAGAGAGGGGAAAAGAGAGAGCAGCAGAACAGAGAGGGGAAAAGAGAGAGCAGCAGAACAGAGAGGGGAAAAGAGAGATCAGCAGAACAGAATGGGGAAAAGAGAGATCAGCAGAACAGAGAGGGGAAAAGAGAGAGCAGCAGAACAGAGAGGGGGAAAGAGAGATCAGCAGAAGAGAGAGGGGAAAAGAGAGATCAGCAGAACAGAGAGGGGGAAAGAGAGATCAGCAGAATAGAGAGGGGAAAAGAGAGAGCAGCAGAACAGAGAGGGGGAAAGAGAGATCAGCAGAACAGAGAGGGGAAAGAGAGAGCAGCAGAACAGAGAGGGGGAAAGAGAGATCAGCAGAAGAGAGAGGGGAAAGAGAGAGAGCAGAACAGAGAGGGGAAAGAGAGAGAGAGCAGCAGAACAGAGAGGGGAAAGAGAGAGCAGCAGAACAGAGAGGGGGAAACAGAGAGCAGCAGAAGAGAGAGGGGAAAGAGAGAGAGCAGAACAGAGAGGGGAAAGAGAGAGAGCAGCAGAACAGAGAGGGGGAAACAGAGAGCAGCAGAAGAGAGAGGGGAAAGAGAGAGAGCAGAACAGAGAGGGGAAAGAGAGAGAGCAGCAGAACAGAGAGGGGGAAACAGAGAGCAGCAGAAGAGAGAGGGGGAAAGAGAGAGCAGCAGAAGAGAGAGGGGAAAGAGAGAGAGCAGAACAGAGAGGGGAAAGAGACAGAGCAGCAGAACAGAGAGGGGGAAACAGAGAGCAGCAGAACAGAGAGGGGAAAGAGAGATCAGCAGAAGAGAGAGGGGAAAGAGAGATCAGCAGAACAGAGAGGGGGAAACAGAGAGCAGCAGAAGAGAGAGAGAGAAAGAGAGAGCAACAGAACAGAGAGGGGAAAGAGAGATCAGCAGAACAGAGAGGGGAAAGAGAGATCAGCAGAACAGAGAGGGGGCAAGAGAGAGCAGCAGAACAGAGAGGGGAAAGAGAGAGCAGCAGAAGAGAGAGAGGGAAAGAGAGAGCAGCAGAACAGAGAGAGGGGGAAAGAGAGAGCAGCAGAAGAGAGAGGGGAAAGAGAGAGCAGCAGAAGAGAGAGAGGGGAAAGAGAGAGCAGCAGAACAGAGAGAGGGGAAAAGAGAGAGCAGCAGAACAGAGAGGGGAAAGAGAGATCAGCAGAACAGAGAGGGAAAACAGAGAGCAGCAGAAGAGAGAGAGGGAAAGAGAGAGCAGCAGAACAGAGAGGGGAAAGAGAGATCAGCAGAACAGAGAGGGGAAAGAGAGATCAGCAGAACAGAGAGGGGGAAAGAGAGAGCAGCAGAACAGAGAGGGGAAAGAGAGAGCAGCAGAAGAGAGAGAGGGAAAGAGAGAGGAGCAGAACAGAGAGAGGGCAAAAGAGAGAGCAGCAGAACAGAGAGGGGAAAGAAAGAGCAGCAGAAGAGAGAGGGGGAAAGAGAGATCAGCAGAAGAGAGAGGGGAAAGAGAGAGCAGCAGAAGAGAGAGGGGAAAAGAGAGAGCAGCAGAAGAGAGAGGGGAAAAGAGAGAGCAGCAGAAGAGAGAGGGGAAAAGAGAGAGCAGCAGAACAGAGAGGGGAAAGAAAGAGCAGCAGAAGAGAGAGGGGAAAAGAGAGAGCAGCAGAAGAGAGAGAGGGAAAAAGAGAGAGCAGCAGAACAGAGAGGGGAAAGAGAGAGCAGCAGAAGAGAGAGAGGGAAAGAGAGAGCAGCAGAACAGAGAGAGGGGGAAAGAGAGAGCAGCAGAACAGAGAGGGGAAAGAGAGAGCAGCAGAAGAGAGAGAGGGGAAAGAGAGAGCAGCAGAACAGAGAGGGGAAAGAGAGAGCAGCAGAACAGAGAGGGGGAAACAGAGAGCAGCAGAAGAGAGAGAGGGAAAGAGAGAGCAGCAGAACAGAGAGGGGAAAGAGAGATCAGCAGAACAGAGAGGGGAAAGAGAGATCAGCAGAACAGAGAGGGGGAAAGAGAGAGCAGCAGAACAGAGAGGGGAAAGAGAGAGCAGCAGAAGAGAGAGAGGGAAAGAGAGAGCAGCAGAACAGAGAGAGGGGAAAAGAGAGAGCAGCAGAAGAGAGAGGGGAAAGAGAGATCAGCAGAAGAAAGAGGGGAAAGAGAGATCAGCAGAACAGAGAGGGGAAAGAGAGAGCAGCAGAAGAGAGAGGGGAAAAGAGAGAGCAGCAGAAGAGAGAGGGGAAAAGAGAGAGCAGCAGAAGAGAGAGGGGAAAGAGAGAGCAGCAGAAGAGAGAGGGGGAAAGAGAGATCAGCAGAACAGAGAGGGGAAAGAGAGTGCAGCAGAACAGAGAGGGGAAAAGAGAGAGCAGCAGAAGAGAGAGGGTAAAAGAGAGAGCAGCAGAAGAGAGAGGGGAAAAGAGAGAGCAGCAGAACAGAGAGAGGGGAAAAGAGAGAGCAGCAGAAGAGAGAGGTGAAAGAGAGAGCAGCAGAAGAGAGAGGGGAAAAGAGAGAGCAGCAGAAGAGAGAGGGGGAAAGAGAGATCAGCAGAAGAGAGAGGGGAAAAGAGAGAGCAGCAGAAGAGAGAGGGGAAAGAGAGAGCAGCAGAACAGAGAGGGGAAAAGAGAGAGCAGCAGAAGAGAGAGGGGAAAAGAGAGAGCAGCAGAACAGAGAGGGGGAAAGAGAGATCAGCAGAAGAGGGAGGGGAAAGAGAGAGCAGCAGAACAGAGAGAGGAAAGAGAGAGCAGCAGAACAGAGAGAGGAAAGAGAGAGCAGCAGAAGAGAGAGAGGGAAAGAGAGAGCAGCAGAACAGAGAGAGGGGAAAAGAGAGAGCAGCAGAAGAGAGAGGGGAAAGAGAGATCAGCAGAAGAAAGAGGGGAAAGAGAGATCAGCAGAACAGAGAGGGGAAAGAGAGAGCAGCAGAAGAGAGAGGGGAAAAGAGAGAGCAGCAGAAGAGAGAGGGGAAAAGAGAGAGCAGCAGAAGAGAGAGGGGAAAGAGAGAGCAGCAGAAGAGAGAGGGGGAAAGAGAGATCAGCAGAACAGAGAGGGGAAAGAGAGTGCAGCAGAACAGAGAGGGGAAAAGAGAGAGCAGCAGAAGAGAGAGGGTAAAAGAGAGAGCAGCAGAAGAGAGAGGGGAAAAGAGAGAGCAGCAGAACAGAGAGAGGGGAAAAGAGAGAGCAGCAGAAGAGAGAGGTGAAAGAGAGAGCAGCAGAAGAGAGAGGGGAAAAGAGAGAGCAGCAGAAGAGAGAGGGGGAAAGAGAGATCAGCAGAAGAGAGAGGGGAAAAGAGAGAGCAGCAGAAGAGAGAGGGGAAAGAGAGAGCAGCAGAACAGAGAGGGGAAAAGAGAGAGCAGCAGAAGAGAGAGGGGAAAAGAGAGAGCAGCAGAACAGAGAGGGGGAAAGAGAGATCAGCAGAAGAGGGAGGGGAAAGAGAGAGCAGCAGAACAGAGAGAGGAAAGAGAGAGCAGCAGAACAGAGAGAGGAAAGAGAGAGCAGCAGAACAGAGAGGGGAAAAGAGAGAGCAGCAGAAGAGAGAGGGGAAAAGAGAGAGCAGCAGAACAGAGAGGGGAAAGAGAGAGCAGCAGAAGAGAGAGGGGAAAAGAGAGAGCAGCAGAAGAGAGAGGGGGAAAGAGAGATCAGCAGAAGAGGGAGGGGAAAGAGAGAGCAGCAGAAGAGAGAGAGGGGAAAAGAGAGAGCAGCAGAAGAGATAGGGGGAAAGCGAGAGCAGCAGAACAGAGAGGGGAAAAGAGAGAGCAGCAGAAGAGAGAGGGGAAAGAGAGAGCAGCAGAACAGAGAGGGGAAAAGAGAGAGCAGCAGAACAGAGAGGGGAAAGAGAGAGCAGCAGAACAGAGAGGGGAAAAGAGAGAGCAGCAGAAGAGAGAGGGGGAAAGAGAGATCAGCAGAAGAGGGAGGGGAAAGAGAGAGCAGCAGAAGAGAGAGAGGGGAAAAGAGAGAGCAGCAGAAGAGATAGGGGGAAAGCGAGAGCAGCAGAACAGAGAGGGGAAAAGAGAGAGCAGCAGAAGAGAGAGGGGGAAAGAGAGATCAGCAGAACAGAGAGGGGAAAAGAGAGAGCAGCAGAAGAGAGAGGGGAAAGAGAGAGCAGCAGAACAGAGAGGGGAAAAGAGAGAGCAGCAGAAGAGAGAGGGGAAAAGAGAGAGCAGCAGAACAGAGAGGGGGAAAGAGAGATCAGCAGAAGAGGGAGGGGAAAGAGAGAGCAGCAGAACAGAGAGAGGAAAGAGAGAGCAGCAGAACAGAGACAGGAAAGAGAGAGCAGCAGAACAGAGAGGGGAAAAGAGAGAGCAGCAGAAGAGAGAGAGGGGAAAAGAGAGAGCAGCAGAAGAGAGAGGGGAAAAGAGAGAGCAGCAGAAGAGAGAGGGGGAAAGAGAGATCAGCAGAAGAGGGAGGGGAAAGAGAGAGCAGCAGAAGAGAGAGAGGGGAAATTTAGAGAGCAGCAGAAGAGATAGGGGGAAAGCGAGAGCAGCAGAACAGAGAGGGGAAAAGAGAGAGCAGCAGAAGAGAGAGGGGGAAAGAGAGAGCAGCAGAACAGAGAGGGGAAAGAGAGATCAGCAGAACAGAGAGAGGGGAAAGAGAGAGCAGCAGAAGAGAGAGGGGAAAGAAAGTGCAGCAGAAGAAAGAGGGGAAAAGAGAGAGCAGCAGAAGAGTGAGGGGAAAGAGAGATCAGCAGAAGAGAGAGGGGAAAGAGAGTGCAGCAGAAGAAAGAGGGGAAAAGAGAGAGCAGCAGAACAGTGAGGGGAAAGAGAGATCAGCAGAAGAGAGAGGGGGAAAAGAGAGAGCAGCAGAACAGAGAGGAGAAAGAGAGAGCAGCAGAACAGAGAGGAGAAACAGAGATCAGCAGAAGAGAGAGGGGAAAGAGAGAGCAGCAGAACAGAGAGGGGAAAGAGAGATCAGCAGAACAGAGAGGGGAAAAGAGAGAGAAGCAGAACAGAGAGGGGAAAAGAGAGAGCAGCAGAACAGAGAGGAGAAACAGAGATCAGCAGAAGAGAGAGGGGAAAGAGAGAGCAGCAGAAGAAAGAGGGGAAAAGAGAGAGCAGCAGAACAGAGAGGGGGAAAGAGAGATCAGCAGAAGAGAGAGGGGAAAGAGAGTGCAGCAGAACAGAGAGGAGAAAGAGAGAGCAGCAGAACAGAGAGGGGAAAGAGAGATCAGCAGAAGAAAGAGGGGAAAAGAGAGAGCAGCAGAACAGAGAGGGGAAAAGAGAGAGCAGCAGAACAGAGAGGAGAAACAGAGATCAGCAGAAGAGAGAGGGGAAAGAGAGAGCAGCAGAACAGAGAGGGGAAAAGATAGAGCAGCAGAACAGAGAGGGGAAAAGAGAGAGCAGCAGAACAGAGAGGAGAAAGAGAGAGCAGCAGAACAGAGAGGGGAAAGAGAGATCAGCAGAAGAAAGAGGGGAAAAGAGAGAGCAGCAGAACAGAGAGGGGAAAAGAGAGAGCAGCAGAACAGAGAGGAGAAACAGAGATCAGCAGAAGAGAGAGGGGAAAGAGAGAGCAGCAGAACAGAGAGGGGAAAAGATAGAGCAGCAGAACAGAGAGGGGGAAAGAGAGATCAGCAGAACAGAGAGGGGAAAAGAGAGAGAAGCAGAACAGAGAGGGGAAAAGAGAGAGCAGCAGAACAGAGAGGAGAAACAGAGATCAGCAGAAGAGAGAGGGGAAAGAGAGAGCAGCAGAAGAAAGAGGGGAAAAGAGAGAGCAGCAGAACAGAGAGGGGGAAAGAGAGATCAGCAGAACAGAGAGGGGAAAGAGAGATCAGCAGAACAGAGAGGGGAAAAGAGAGAGCAGCAGAAGAGAGAGGGGAAAAGAGAGAGCAGCAGAAAAGAGAGGGGGAAAGGGAGATCAGCAGAAGAGGGAGGGGAAAGAGAGAGCAGCAGAACAGAGAGAGGAAAGAGAGAGCAGCAGAACAGAGAGAGGAAAGAGAGAGCAGCAGAACAGAGAGGGGAAAAGAGAGAGCAGCAGAAGAGGGAGGGGAAAGAGAGAGCAGCAGAAGAGAGAGAGGGGAAAAGAGAGAGCAGCAGAAGAGAGAGGGGAAAAGAGAGAGCAGCAGAAGAGAGAGGGGGAAAGAGAGATCAGCAGAAGAGGGAGGGGAAAGAGAGAGCAGCAGAAGAGAGAGAGGGGAAAAGAGAGAGCAGCAGAAGAGATCGGGGGAAAGCGAGAGCAGCAGAACAGAGAGGGGAAAAGAGAGAGCAGCAGAAGAAAGAGGGGGAAAGAGAGAGCAGCAGAACAGAGAGGGGAAAGAGAGATCAGCAGAACAGAGAGGGGAAAAGAGAGATCAGCAGAAGAGTGAGGGGAAAGAGAGAGCAGCAGAAGAGAGAGGGGAAAGAGAGAGCAGCAGAAGAGAGAGGGGAAAGAGAGAGCAGCAGAACAGAGAGGGACAAGAGAGAGCAGCAGAACAGAGAGGGGAAAGAGAGATCAGCAGAAGAGAGAGGGGAAAGAAAGTGCAGCAGAAGAAAGAGGGGAAAAGAGAGAGCAGCAGAAGAGTGAGGGGAAAGGGAGATCAGCAGAAGAGAGAGGGGAAAGAGAGTGCAGCAGAACAGAGAGGAGAAAGAGAGAGCAGCAGAACAGAGAGGGGAAAGAGAGATCAGCAGAAGAAAGAGGGGAAAAGAGAGAGCAGCAGAACAGAGAGGGGAAAAGAGAGAGCAGCAGAACAGAGAGGAGAAACAGAGATCAGCAGAAGAGAGAGGGGAAAGAGAGAGCAGCAGAACAGAGAGGGGAATGAGAGATCAGCAGAACAGAGAGGGGAACAGAGAGAGAAGCAGAACAGAGAGGGGAAAAGAGAGAGCAGCAGAACAGAGAGGAGAAACAGAGATCAGCAGAAGAGAGAGGGGAAAGAGAGAGCAGCAGAAGAAAGAGGGGAAAAGAGAGAGCAGCAGAACAGAGAGGGGGAAAGAGAGATCAGCAGAACAGAGAGGGGAAAGAGAGATCAGCAGAACAGAGAGGGGAAAAGAGAGAGCAGCAGAAGAGAGAGGGGAAAAGAGAGAGCAGCAGAACAGAGAGGGGAAAGAAAGAGCAGCAGAAGAGAGAGGGGAAAAGAGAGAGCAGCAGAACAGAGAGGGGAAAAGAGAGAGCAGCAGAAGAGAGAGGGGAAAAGAGAGAGCAGCAGAACAGAGAGGGGAAAGGAAGAGCAGCAGAACAGAGTGGGGAAAAGAGAGAGCAGCAGAAGAGAGAGAGGGAAAAAGAGAGAGCAGCAGAAGAGAGAGGGGAAAAGAGAGAGCAGCAGAAGAGAGAGAGGGAAAAAGAGAGAGCAGCAGAAGAGAGAGGGGAAAGAGAGAGCAGCAGAACAGAGAGGGGGAAAGAGAGATCAGCAGAACAGAGAGGGGAAAGAGAGATCAGCAGAACAGAGAGGGGAAAAGAGAGATCAGCAGAAGAAAGAGGGGAAAGAGAGAGAGCAGCAGAACAGAGAGGTGGAAAGGGAGATCAGCAGAACAGAGAGGGGAAAGAGAGATCAGCAGAACAGAGAGGGGAAAAGAGAGAGCAGCAGAAGAGAGAGGGGAAAAGAGAGAGCAGCAGAAGAGAGAGGGGAAAAGAGAGAGCAGCAGAACAGAGAGAGGGGAAAAGAGAGAGCAGCAGAACAGAGAGAGGGGAAAGAGAGAGCAGCAGAAGAGAGAGGGGAAAAGAGAGAGCAGCAGAAGAGAGAGGGGGAAAGAGAGATCAGCAGAAGAGAGAGGGGAAAAGAGAGAGCAGCAGAAGAGAGAGGGGAAAGATAGAGCAGCAGAACAGAGAGGGGAAAAGAGAGAGCAGCAGAATAGAGAGGGGAAAAGAGAGAGCAGCAGAACAGAGAGGGGGAAAGAGAGATCAGCAGAAGAGGGAGGGGAAAGAGAGAGCAGCAGAACAGAGAGAGGAAAGAGAGAGCAGCAGAACAGAGAGAGGAAAGAGAGAGCAGCAGAACAGAGAGGGGAAAAGAGAGAGCAGCAGAAGAGAGAGGGGAAAAGAGAGAGCAGCAGAAGAGAGAGTGGAAAAGAGAGAGCAGCAGAACAGAGAGGGGGAAAGAGAGATCAGCAGAAGAGGGAGGGGAAAGAGAGAGCAGCAGAACAGAGAGAGGAAAGAGAGAGCAGCAGAACAGAGAGAGGAAAGAGAGAGCAGCAGAACAGAGAGGGGAAAAGAGAGAGCAGCAGAAGAGAGAGGGGAAAAGAGAGAGCAGCAGAACAGAGAGGGGAAAGTGAGAGCAGCAGAACAGAGAGGGGAAAAGAGAGAGCAGCAGAAGAGAGAGGGGAAAAGAGAGAGCAGCAGAAGAGAGAGGGGGAAAGAGAGATCAGCAGAAGAGGGAGGGGAAAGAGAGAGCAGCAGAAGAGAGAGAGGGGAAAAGAGAGAGCAGCAGAAGAGATAGGGGGAAAGCGAGAGCAGCAGAACAGAGAGGGGAAAAGAGAGAGCAGCAGAAGAGAGAGGGGGAAAGAGAGATCAGCAGAACAGAGAGGGGAAAAGAGAGAGCAGCAGAAGAGAGAGGGGAAAGAGAGAGCAGCAGAACAGAGAGGGGGAAAGAGAGATCAGCAGAAGAGGGAGGGGAAAGAGAGAGCAGCAGAACAGAGAGAGGAAAGAGAGAGCAGCAGAACAGAGAGAGGAAAGAGAGAGCAGCAGAACAGAGAGGGGAAAAGAGAGAGCAGCAGAAGAGAGAGAGGGGAAAAGAGAGAGCAGCAGAAGAGAGAGGGGAAAAGAGAGAGCAGCAGAAGAGAGAGGGGTAAAGAGAGATCAGCAGAAGAGGGAGGGGAAAGAGAGAGCAGCAGAAGAGAGAGAGGGGAAAATTAGAGAGCAGCAGAAGAGATAGGGGGAAAGCGAGAGCAGCAGAACAGAGAGGGGAAAAGAGAGAGCAGCAGAAGAGAGAGGGGGAAAGAGAGAGCAGCAGAACAGAGAGGGGAAAGAGAGATCAGCAGAACAGAGAGAGGGGAAAGAGAGAGCAGCAGAAGAGAGAGGGGAAAGAAAGTGCAGCAGAAGAAAGAGGGGAAAAGAGAGAGCAGCAGAAGAGTGAGGGGAAAGAGAGATCAGCAGAAGAGAGAGGGGAAAGAGAGTGCAGCAGAAGAAAGAGGGGAAAAGAGAGAGCAGCAGAAGAGTGAGGGGAAAGAGAGATCAGCAGAAGAGAGAGGGGAAAAGAGAGAGCAGCAGAACAGAGAGGGGAAAGAGAGAGCAGCAGAACAGAGAGGAGAAACAGAGATCAGCAGAAGAGAGAGGGGAAAGAGAGAGCAGCAGAACAGAGAGGGGAAAGAGAGATCAGCAGAACAGAGAGGGGAAAAGAGAGAGAAGCAGAACAGAGAGGGGAAAAGAGAGAGCAGCAGAACAGAGAGGAGAAACAGAGATCAGCAGAAGAGAGAGGGGAAAGAGAGAGCAGCAGAAGAAAGAGGGGAAAAGAGAGAGCAGCAGAACAGAGAGGGGGAAAGAGAGATCAGCAGAACAGAGAGGGGAAAGAGAGATCAGCAGAACAGAGAGGGGAAAAGAGAGAGCAGCAGAACAGAGAGGGGAAAGAAAGAGCAGCAGAAGAGAGAGGGGAAAAGAGAGAGCAGCAGAACACAGAGGGGAAAAGAGAGAGCAGCAGAACAGAGAGGGGAAAGAAAGAGCAGCAGAAGAGAGAGGGGAAAAGAGAGAGCAGCAGAACAGAGAGGGGAAAAGAGAGAGCAGCAGAAGAGAGAGGGGAAAAGAGAGAGCAGCAGAACAGAGAGGGGAAAGAAAGAGCAGCAGAACAGAGAGGGGAAAAGAGAGAGCAGCAGAAGAGAGAGAGCGAAAAAGAGAGAGCAGCAGAACAGAGAGGGGAAAAGAGAGAGCAGCAGAAGAGAGAGAGGGAAAAAGAGAGAGCAGCAGAAGAGAGAGGGGAAAGAGAGAGCAACAGAAGAGAGAGGGGAAAGAGAGAGCAGCAGAACAGAGAGGGGGAAAGAGAGATCAGCAGAACAGAGAGGGGAAAGAGAGATCAGCAGAACAGAGAGGGGAAAAGAGAGATCAGCAGAAGAAAGAGGGGAAAGAGAGAGAGCAGCAGAAGAGAGAGGTGGAAAGAGAGATCAGCAGAACAGAGAGGGGAAAGAGAGATCAGCAGAACAGAGAGGGGAAAAGAGAGAGCAGCAGAAGAGAGAGGGGAAAAGAGAGAGCAGCAGAAGAGAGAGGGGAAAAGAGAGAGCAGCAGAACAGAGAGAGGGGAAAAGAGAGAGCAGCAGAAGAGAGAGGGGAAAGAGAGAGCAGCAGAAGAGAGAGGGGCAAAGAGAGAGCAGCAGAAGAGAGAGGGGGAAAGAGAGATCAGCAGAACAGAGAGGGGAAAAGAGAGAGCAGCAGAAGAGAGAGGGGAAAGAGAGAGCAGCAGAACAGAGAGGGGCAAAGAGACAGCAGCAGAAGAGAGAGGGGAAAAGAGAGAGCAGCAGAACAGAGAGGGGGAAAGAGAGATCAGCAGAAGAGGGAGGGGAAAGAGAGAGCAGCAGAACAGAGAGAGGAAAGAGAGAGCAGCAGACCAGAGAGAGGAAAGAGAGAGCAGCAGAACAGAGAGGGGGAAAGAGAGATCAGCAGAAGAGGGAGGGGAAAGAGAGAGCAGCAGAACAGAGAGAGGAAAGAGAGAGCAGCAGAACAGAGAGGGGAAAGAGAGAGCAGCAGAACAGAGAGGGGAAAGAGAGAGCAGCAGAAGAGAGAGGGGAAAGTGAGAGCAGCAGAAGAGGGAGGGGGAAAGAGAGATCAGCAGAAGAGGGAGGGGAAAGAGAGAGCAGCAGAAGAGAGAGGGGGAAAGAGAGATCAGCAGAAGAGGGAGGGGAAAGAGAGAGCAGCAGAAGAGAGAGGGGAAAGAGAGAGCAGGAGAAGAGAGAGGGGGAAAGCGAGAGCAGCAGAACAGAGAGGGAAAAAGAGAGAGCAGCAGAAGAGAGAGGGGGAAAGAGAGAGCAGCAGAACAGAGAGGGGAAAGAGAGATCAGCAGAACAGAGAGGGGAAAAGAGAGATCAGCAGAAGAGAGAGGGGAAAGAGAGAGCAGCAGAAGAGAGAGGGGAAAGAGAGAGCAGCAGAAGAGAGAGGGGAAAGAGAGAGCAGCAGAAGAGAGAGGGGAAAGAGAGAGCAGCAGAAGAGAGAGGGGAAAGAGAGAGCAGCAGAACAGAGAGGGAAAAGAGAGAGCAGCAGAACAGAGAGGGGAAAGAGAGATCAGCAGAAGAGAGAGGGGAAAGAGAGTGCAGCAGAAGAAAGAGGGGAAAAGAGAGAGCAGAAGAAGAGTGAGGGGAAAGAGAGATCAGCAGAAGAGAGAGGGGAAAGAGAGAGCAGCAGAACAGAGAGGGGAAAAGAGAGAGCAGCAGAAGAGTGAGGGGAAAGAGAGATCAGCAGAAGAGAGAGGGGGAAAAGAGAGTGCA
Organism: Chiloscyllium punctatum; assembly: GCF_047496795.1. NCBI lineage: Eukaryota > Metazoa > Chordata > Chondrichthyes > Orectolobiformes > Hemiscylliidae > Chiloscyllium > Chiloscyllium punctatum. Next base: position 296,462 of record NW_027309988.1, on the reverse strand, counting down.
GCAGAACAGAGAGGAGAAAGAGAGAGCAGCAGAACAGAGAGGGGAAAGAGAGATCAGCAGAAGAAAGAGGGGAAAAGAGAGAGCAGCAGAACAGAGAGGGGAAAAGAGAGAGCAGCAGAACAGAGAGGAGAAACAGAGATCCGCAGAAGAGAGAGGGGAAAGAGACATCAGCAGAAGAGAGAGGGGAAAGAGAGAGCAGCAGAACAGAGAGGGGAAAGAGAGATCAGCAGAAGAGAGAGAGGGAAAGAGAGAGCAGCAGAACAGAGAGAGGGGGAAAGAGAGAGCAGCAGAAGAGAGAGGGGGAAAGAGAGATCAGCAGAAGAGGGAGGGGAAAGAGAGAGCAGCAGAAGAGAGAGAGGGGAAAAGAGAGAGCAGCAGAAGAGATAGGGGGAAAGCGAGAGCAGCAGAACAGAGAGGGGAAAAGAGAGAGCAGCAGAAGAGAGAGGGGGAAAGAGAGATCAGCAGAACAGAGAGGGGAAAAGAGAGAGCAGCAGAAGAGAGAGGGGAAAGAGAGAGCAGCAGAACAGAGAGGGGAAAAGAGAGAGCTGCAGAACAGAGAGGGGGAAAGAGAGATCAGCAGAAGAGGGAGGGGAAAGAGAGAGCAGCAGAAGAGAGAGGGGGAAAGAGAGATCAGCAGAAGAGAGAGGGGAAAAGAGAGAGCAGCAGAAGAGAGAGGGGAAAGAGAGAGCAGCAGAAGAGAGAGGGGAAAGAGAGAGCAGCAGAACACAGAGGGGAAAAGAGACAGCAGCAGAAGAGAGAGGGGAAAAGAGAGAGCAGCAGAACAGAGAGGGGGAAAGAGAGATCAGCAGAAGAGGGAGGGGAAAGAGAGAGCAGCAGAACAGAGAGAGGAAAGAGAGAGCAGCAGAACAGAGAGAGGAAAGAGAGAGCAGCAGAACAGAGAGGGGGAAAGAGAGATCAGCAGAAGAGGGAGGGGAAAGAGAGAGCAGCAGAACAGAGAGAGGAAAGAGAGAGCAGCAGAACAGAGAGGGGAAGGAGAGAGCAGCAGAACAGAGAGGGGAAAGAGAGAGCAGCAGAAGAGAGAGGGGAAAGAGAGAGCAGCAGAAGAGGGAGGGGGAAAGAGAGATCAGCAGAAGAGGGAGGGGAAAGAGAGAGCAGCAGAAGAGAGAGGGTGAAAGAGAGATCAGCAGAAGAGGGAGGGGAAAGAGAGAGCAGCAGAAGAGAGAGGGGAAAGAGAGAGCAGGAGAAGAGAGAGGGGGAAAGCGAGAGCAGCAGAACAGAGAGGGAAAAAGAGAGAGCAGCAGAAGAGAGAGGGGGAAAGAGAGAGCAGCAGAACAGAGAGGGGAAAGAGAGATCAGCAGAACAGAGAGGGGAAAAGAGAGATCAGCAGAAGAGAGAGGGGAAAGAGAGAGCAGCAGAAGAGAGAGGGGAAAGAGAGAGCAGCAGAAGAGAGAGGGGAAAGAGAGAGCAGCAGAACAGAGAGGGAAAAGAGAGAGCAGCAGAACAGAGAGGGGAAAGAGAGATCAGCAGAAGAGAGAGGGGAAAGAGAGTGCAGCAGAAGAAAGAGGGGAAAAGAGAGAGCAGAAGAAGAGTGAGGGGAAGAGAGATCAGCAGAAGAGAGAGGGGAAAGAGAGAGCAGCAGAACAGAGAGGGGAAAAGAGAGAGCAGCAGAAGAGTGAGGGGAAAGAGAGATCAGCAGAAGAGAGAGGGGGAAAAGAGAGAGCAGCAGAACAGAGAGGAGAAAGAGAGAGCAGCAGAACAGAGAGGGGAAAGAGAGATCAGCAGAAGAAAGAGGGGAAAAGAGAGAGCAGCAGAACAGAGAGGGGAAAAGAGAGAGCAGGAGAACAGAGAGGAGAAACAGAGATCAGCAGAAGAGAGAGGGGAAAAGAGAGATCAGCAGAACAGAGAGAGGAAAGAGAGAGCAGCAGAACAGAGAGGGGAAAAGAGAGAGCAGCAGAAGATAGAGAGGGGAAAAGAGAGAGCAGCAGAAGAGAGAGGGGAAAAGAGAGAGCAGCAGTAGAGAGAGGGGGAAAGAGAGATCAGCAGAAGAGGGAGGGGAAAGAGAGAGCAGCAGAAGAGAGAGAGGGGAAAATTAGAGAGCAGCAGAAGAGATAGGGGGAAAGCGAGAGCAGCAGAACAGAGAGGGGAAAAGAGAGAGCAGCAGAAGAGAGAGGGGGAAAGAGAGAGCAGCAGAACAGAGAGGGGAAAGAGAGATCAGCAGAACAGAGAGAGGGGAAAGAGAGAGCAGCAGAAGAGAGAGGGGAAAGAAAGTGCAGCAGAAGAGAGAGGGGAAAAGAGAGAGCAGCAGAACAGAGAGGGGGAAAGAGAGATCAGCAGAAGAGGGAGGGGAAAGAGAGAGCAGCAGAACAGAGAGATGAAAGAGAGAGCAGCAGAACAGAGAGAGGAATGAGAGAGCAGCAGAACAGAGAGGGGAAAAGAGAGAGCAGCAGAAGAGAGAGGGGGAAAAGAGAGAGCAGCAGAACAGAGAGGGGAAAGAGAGAGCAGCAGAAGAGAGAGTGGGGAAAAGAGAGAGCAGCAGAAGAGAGAGGGGAAAAGAGAGAGCAGCAGAAGAGAGAGGGGGAAAGAGAGATCAGCAGAAGAGGGAGGGGAAAGAGAGAGCAGCAGAACAGAGAGGGGAAAAGAGAGAGCAGCAGAAGAGGGAGGGGAAAGAGAGAGCAGCAGAAGAGAGAGAGGGGAAAAGAGAGAGCAGCAGAAGAGAGAGGGGAAAAGAGATAGCAGCAGAAGAGAGAGGGGGAAAGAGAGATCAGCAGAAGAGGGAGGGGAAAGAGAGAGCAGCAGAAGAGAGAGAGGGGAAAAAGAGAGAGCAGCAGAAGAGATAGGGGGAAAGCGAGAGCAGCAGAACAGAGAGGGGAAAAGAGAGAGCAGCAGAAGAGAGAGGGGGAAAGAGAGAGCAGCAGAACAGAGAGGGGAAAAGAGAGATCAGCAGAAGAGAGAGGGGAAAGAGAGAGCAGCAGAAGAGAGAGGGGAAAGAGAGAGCAGCAGAAGAGAGAGGGGAAAGAGAGAGCAGCAGAACAGAGAGGGACAAGAGAGAGCAGCAGAACAGAGAGGGGAAAGAGAGATCAGCAGAAGAGAGAGGGGAAAGAAAGTGCAGCAGAAGAAAGAGGGGAAAAGAGAGAGCAGCAGAAGAGTGAGGGGAAAGAGAGATCAGCAGAAGAGAGAGGGGAAAGAGAGTGCAGCAGAACAGAGAGGAGAAAGAGAGAGCAGCAGAACAGAGAGGGGAAAGAGAGATCAGCAGAAGAAAGAGGGGAAAAGAGAGAGCAGCAGAACAGAGAGGGGAAAAGAGAGAGCAGCAGAACAGAGAGGAGAAACAGAGATCAGCAGAAGAGAGAGGGGAAAGAGAGAGCAGCAGAACAGAGAGGGGAATGAGAGATCAGCAGAACAGAGAGGGGAAAAGAGAGAGAAGCAGAACAGAGAGGGGAAAAGAGAGAGCAGCAGAACAGAGAGGAGAAACAGAGATCAGCAGAAGAGAGAGGAGAAAGAGAGAGCAGCAGAAGAAAGAGGGGAAAAGAGAGAGCAGCAGAACAGAGAGGGGGAAAGAGAGATCAGCAGAACAGAGAGGGGAAAAGAGAGAGCAGCAGAACAGAGAGGGGAAAAGAGAGAGCAGCAGAACAGAGAGGGGAAAGAAAGAGCAGCAGAAGAGAGAGGGGAAAAGAGAGAGCAGCAGAACAGAGAGGGGAAAAGAGAGAGCAGCAGAAGAGAGAGGGGAAAAGAGAGAGCAGCAGAACAGAGAGGGGAAAGAAAGAGCAGCAGAACAGAGAGGGGAAAAGAGAGAGCAGCAGAAGAGAGAGAGGGAAAAAGAGAGAGCAGCAGAACAGAGAGGGGAAAAGAGAGAGCAGCAGAAGAGAGAGAGGGAAAAAGAGAGAGCAGCAGAAGAGAGAGGGGAAAGAGAGAGCAACAGAAGAGAGAGGGGAAAGAGAGAGCAGCAGAACAGAGAGGGGGAAAGAGAGATCAGCAGAACAGAGAGGGGAAAGAGAGATCAGCAGAACAGAGAGGGGAAAAGAGAGATCAGCAGAAGACAGAGGGGAAAGAGAGAGAGCAGCAGAACAGAGAGATGGAAAGGGAGATCAGCAGAACAGAGAGGGGAAAGAGAGATCAGCAGAACAGAGAGGGGAAAAGAGAGAGCAGCAGAAGAGAGAGGGTAAAAGAGAGAGCAGCAGAAGAGAGAGGGGAAAAGAGAGAGCAGCAGAACAGAGAGAGGGGAAAAGAGAGAGCAGCAGAAGAGAGAGGGGAAAGAGAGAGCAGCAGAAGAGAGAGGGGAAAAGAGAGAGCAGCAGAAGAGAGAGGGGGAAAGAGAGATCAGCAGAAGAGAGAGGGGAAAAGAGAGAGCAGCAGAAGAGAGAGGGGAAAGAGAGAGCAGCAGAACAGAGAGGGGAAAAGAGAGAGCAGCAGAAGAGAGAGGGGAAAAGAGAGAGCAGCAGAACAGAGAGGGGGAAAGAGAGATCAGCAGAAGAGGGAGGGGAAAGAGAGAGCAGCAGAACAGAGAGAGGAAAGAGAGAGCAGCAGAACAGAGAGAGGAAAGAGAGAGCAGCAGAACAGAGAGGGGAAAAGAGAGAGCAGCAGAAGAGAGAGGGGAAAAGAGAGAGCAGCAGAACAGAGAGGGGAAAAAGAGAGCAGCAGAACAGAGAGGGGAAAAGAGAGAGCAGCAGAAGAGAGAGGGGAAAAGAGAGAGCAGCAGAAGAGAGAGGGGGAAAGAGAGATCAGCAGAAGAGGGAGGGGAAAGAGAGAGCAGCAGAAGAGAGAGAGGGGAAAAGAGAGAGCAGCAGAAGAGATAGGGGGAAAGCGAGAGCAGCAGAACAGAGAGGGGAAAAGAGAGAGCAGCAGAAGAGAGAGGGGAAAGAGAGAGCAGCAGAACAGAGAGGGGAAAAGAGAGAGCAGCAGAAGAGAGAGGGGAAAAGAGAGAGCAGCAGAACAGAGAGGGGGAAAGAGAGATCAGCAGAAGAGGGAGGGGAAAGAGAGAGCAGCAGAACAGAGAGAGGAAAGAGAGAGCAGCAGAACAGAGAGAGGAAAGAGAGAGCAGCAGAACAGAGAGGGGAAAAGAGAGAGCAGCAGAAGAGAGAGAGGGGAAAAGAGAGAGCAGCAGAAGAGAGAGGGGAAAAGAGAGAGCAGCAGAAGAGAGAGGGGGAAAGAGAGATCAGCAGAAGAGGGAGGGGAAAGAGAGAGCAGCAGAAGAGAGAGAGGGGAAAATTAGAGAGCAGCAGAAGAGATAGGGGGAAAGCGAGAGCAGCAGAACAGAGAGGGGAAAAGAGAGAGCAGCAGAAGAGAGAGGGGGAAAGAGAGAGCAGCAGAACAGAGAGGGGAAAGAGAGATCAGCAGAACAGAGAGAGGGGAAAGAGAGAGCAGCAGAAGAGAGAGGGGAAAGAAAGTGCAGCAGAAGAAAGAGGGGAAAAGAGAGAGCAGCAGAAGAGTGAGGGGAAAGAGAGATCAGCAGAAGAGAGAGGGGAAAGAGAGTGCAGCAGAAGAAAGAGGGGAAAAGAGAGAGCAGCAGAAGAGTGAGGGGAAAGAGAGATCAGCAGAAGAGAGAGGGGGAAAAGAGAGAGCAGCAGAACAGAGAGGAGAAAGAGAGAGCAGCAGAACAGAGAGGGGAAAGAGAGATCAGCAGAAGAAAGAGGGGAAAAGAGAGAGCAGCAGAACAGAGAGGGGAAAAGAGAGAGCAGCAGAACAGAGAGGAGAAACAGAGATCAGCAGAAGAGAGAGGGGAAAGAGAGAGCAGCAGAACAGAGAGGGGAAAGAGAGATCAGCAGAACAGAGAGGGGAAAAGAGAGAGAAGCAGAACAGAGAGGGGAAAAGAGAGAGCAGCAGAACAGAGAGGAGAAACAGAGATCAGCAGAAGAGAGAGGGGAAAGAGAGAGCAGCAGAAGAAAGAGGGGAAAAGAGAGAGCAGCAAAACAGAGAGGGGGAAAGAGAGAGCAGCAGAACAGAGAGGGGGAAAAGAGAGATCAGCAGAACAGAGAGGGGAAAAGAGAGAGCAGCAGAACAGAGAGGGGAAAGAAAGAGCAGCAGAAGAGAGAGGGGAAAAGAGAGAGCAGCAGAACAGAGAGGGGAAAAGAGAGAGCAGCAGAACAGAGAGGGGAAAGAAAGAGCAGCAGAAGAGAGAGGGGAAAAGAGAGAGCAGCAGAACAGAGAGGGGAAAAGAGAGAGCAGCAGAAGAGAGAGGGGAAAAGAGAGAGCAGCAGAACAGAGAGGGGAAAGAAAGAGCAGCAGAACAGAGAGGGGAAAAGAGAGAGCAGCAGAACAGAGAGAGCGAAAAAGAGAGAGCAGCAGAACAGAGAGGGGAAAAGAGAGAGCAGCAGAAGAGAGAGGGGAAAGAGAGAGCAACAGAAGAGAGAGGGGAAAGAGAGAGCAGCAGAACAGAGAGGGGGAAAGAGAGATCAGCAGAACAGAGAGGGGAAAGAGAGATCAGCAGAACAGAGAGGGGAAAAGAGAGATCAGCAGAAGAAAGAGGGGAAAGAGAGAGAGCAGCAGAACAGAGAGGTGGAAAGAGAGATCAGCAGAACAGAGAGGGGAAAGAGAGATCAGCAGAACAGAGAGGGGAAAAGAGAGAGCAGCAGAAGAGAGAGGGGAAAAGAGAGTGCAGCAGAAGAGAGAGGGGAAAAGAGAGAGCAGCAGAACAGAGAGAGGGGAAAAGAGAGAGCAGCAGAAGAGAGAGGGGAAAGAGAGAGCAGCAGAAGAGAGAGGGGGAAAGAGAGAGCAGCAGAAGAGAGAGGGGTAAAGAGAGATCAGCAGAACAGAGAGGGGAAAAGAGAGAGCAGCAGAAGAGAGAGGGGAAAGAGAGAGCAGCAGAACAGAGAGGGGAAAAGAGACAGCAGCAGAAGAGAGAGGGGAAAAGAGAGAGCAGCAGAACAGAGAGGGGGAAAGAGAGATCAGCAGAAGAGGGAGGGGAAAGAGAGAGCAGCAGAACAGAGAGAGGAAAGAGAGAGCAGCAGAACAGAGAGAGGAAAGAGAGAGCAGCAGAACAGAGAGGGGGAAAGAGAGATCAGCAGAAGAGGGAGGGGAAAGAGAGAGCAGCAGAACAGAGAGAGGAAAGAGAGAGCAGCAGAACAGAGAGGGGAAGGAGAGAGCAGCAGAACAGAGAGGGGAAAGAGAGAGCAGCAGAAGAGAGAGGGGAAAGAGAGAGCAGCAGAAGAGGGAGGGGGAAAGAGAGATCAGCAGAAGAGGGAGGGGAAAGAGAGAGCAGCAGAAGAGAGAGGGTGAAAGAGAGATCAGCAGAAGAGGGAGGGGAAAGAGAGAGCAGCAGAAGAGAGAGGGGAAAGAGAGAGCAGGAGAAGAGAGAGGGGGAAAGCGAGAGCAGCAGAACAGAGAGGGAAAAAGAGAGAGCAGCAGAAGAGAGAGGGGGAAAGAGAGAGCAGCAGAACAGAGAGGGGAAAGAGAGATCAGCAGAACAGAGAGGGGAAAAGAGAGATCAGCAGAAGAGAGAGGGGAAAGAGAGAGCAGCAGAAGAGAGAGGGGAAAGAGAGAGCAGCAGAAGAGAGAGGGGAAAGAGAGAGCAGCAGAACAGAGAGGGAAAAGAGAGAGCAGCAGAACAGAGAGGGGAAAGAGAGATCAGCAGAAGAGAGAGGGGAAAGAGAGTGCAGCAGAAGAAAGAGGGGAAAAGAGAGAGCAGAAGAAGAGTGAGGGGAAGAGAGATCAGCAGAAGAGAGAGGGGAAAGAGAGAGCAGCAGAACAGAGAGGGGAAAAGAGAGAGCAGCAGAAGAGTGAGGGGAAAGAGAGATCAGCAGAAGAGAGAGGGGGAAAAGAGAGAGCAGCAGAACAGAGAGGAGAAAGAGAGAGCAGCAGAACAGAGAGGGGAAAGAGAGATCAGCAGAAGAAAGAGGGGAAAAGAGAGAGCAGCAGAACAGAGAGGGGAAAAGAGAGAGCAGCAGAACAGAGAGGAGAAACAGAGATCAGCAGAAGAGAGAGGGGAAAGAGAGATCAGCAGAACAGAGAGGGGAAAGAGAGAGCAGCAGAACAGAGAGGGGAAAGAGAGATCAGCAGAAGAGAGAGAGGGAAAGAGAGAGCAGCAGAACAGAGAGAGGGGGAAAGAGAGAGCAGCAGAAGAGAGAGGGGGAAAGAGAGATCAGCAGAAGAGGGAGGGGAAAGAGAGAGCAGCAGAAGAGAGAGAGGGGAAAAGAGAGAGCAGCAGAAGAGATAGGGGAAAAGAGAGAGCAGCAGAAGAGAGAGGGGAAAGAGAGAGCAGCAGAACAGAGAGGGGAAAAGAGAGAGCTGCAGAAGAGAGAGGGGAAAAGAGAGAGCAGCAGAACAGAGAGGGGGAAAGAGAGATCAGCAGAAGAGGGAGGGGAAAGAGAGAGCAGCAGAACAGAGAGATGAAATTGAGAGCAGCAGAACAGAGAGAGGAAAGAGAGAGCAGCAGAACAGAGAGGGGAAAAGAGAGAGCAGCAGAAGAGAGAGGGGGAAAAGAGAGAGCAGCAGAACAGAGAGGGGAAAGAGAGAGCAGCAGAAGAGAGAGGGGAAAAGAGAGATCAGCAGAAGAGGGAGGGGAAAGAGAGAGCAGCAGAAGAGAGAGTGGGGAAAAGAGAGAGCAGCAGAAGAGAGAGGGGAAAAGAGAGAGCAGCAGAAGAGAGAGGGGGAAAGAGAGATCAGCAGAAGAGGGAGGGGAAAGAGAGAGCAGCAGAAGAGAGAGAGGGGAAAAGAGAGAGCAGCAGAAGAGATAGGGGGAAAGCGAGAGCAGCAGAACAGAGAGAGGGGAAAGAGAGATCAGCAGAACAGAGAGGGGAAAAGAGAGATCAGCAGAAGAGAGAGGGGAAAGAGAGAGCAGCAGAAGAGAGAGGGGAAAGAGAAACGAGCAGAACAGAGAGGGGGAAAAGAGAGAGCAGCAGAAGAGAGAGGGGGAAAGAGAGAGCAGCAGATCAGAGAGGGGAAAGAGAGATCAGCAGAACAGAGAGGGGAAAAGAGAGATCAGCAGAAGAGAGAGGGGAAAGAGAGAGCAGCAGAAGAGAGAGGGGAAAGAGAGAGCAGCAGAAGAGAGAGGGGAAAGAGAGAGCAGCAGAACAGAGAGGGAAAAGAGAGAGCAGCAGAACAGAGAGGGGAAAGAGAGATCAGCAGAAGAGAGAGGGGAAAGAAAGTGCAGCAGAAGAAAGAGGGGAAAGAGAGAGAGCAGCAGAAGAGTGAGGTGAAAGAGAGATCAGCAGAAGAGAGAGGGGAAAGAGAGTGCAGCAGAAGAAAGAGTGGAAAAGAGAGAGCAGCAGAAGAGTGAGGGGAAAGAGAGATCAGCAGAAGAGAGAGGGGGAAAAGAGAGAGCAGCAGAACAGAGAGGAGAAAGAGAGAGCAGCAGAACAGAGAGGGGAAAGAGAGATCAGCAGAAGAAAGAGGGGAAAAGAGAGAGCAGCAGAACAGAGAGGGGAAAAGAGAGAGCAGCAGAACAGAGAGGAGAAACAGAGATCTGCAGAAGAGAGAGGGGAAAGAGAGAGCAGCAGAACAGAGAGGGGAAAGAGAGAGCAGCAGAACAGAGAGGGGAAAGAGAGATCAGCAGAACAGAGAGGGGAAAAGAGAGAGCAGCAGAACAGAGAGGGGAAAAGAGAGAGCAGCAGAACAGAGAGGGGAAAGAAAGAGCAGCAGAAGAGAGAGGGGAAAAGAGAGAGCAGCAGAACAAAGAGGGGAAAAGAGAGAGCAGCAGAACAGAGAGGGGGAAAGAGAGATCAGCAGAACAGAGAGGGGAAAGAGAGATCAGCAGAACAGGGAGGGGAAAAGAGAGAGCAGCAGAACAGAGAGAGGGGAAAAGAGAGAGCAGCAGAAGAGTGAGGGGAAAGAGAGAGCAGCAGAAGAGAGAGGGGGAAAGAGAGAGCAGCAGAAGAGAGACGGGGAAAGAGAGATCAGCAGAAGAGAGAGGGGGAAAGAGAGAGCAGCAGAACAGAGAGGGGAAAAGAGAGATCAGCAGAACAGAGAGGGGAAAAGAGAGAGCAGCAGAAGAGAGAGGGGAAAAGAGAGAGCAGCAGAAGAGAGAGGGGAAAAGAGAGATCAGCAGAAGAAAGAGGGGAAAGAGAGAGAGCAGCAGAACAGAGAGGTGGAAAGAGAGATCAGCAGAACAGAGAGGGGAAAGAGAGATCAGCAGAACAGAGAGGGGAAAAGAGAGAGCAGCAGAAGAGAGAGGGGAAAAGAGAGAGCAGCAGAAGAGAGAGGGGAAAAGAGAGAGCAGCAGAACAGAGAGAGGGGAAAAGAGAGAGCAGCAGAAGAGTGAGGGGAAAGAGAGAGCAGCAGAAGAGAGAGGGGGAAAGAGAGAGCAGCAGAAGAGAGAGGGGGAAAGAGAGATCAGCAGAACAGAGAGGGGAAAAGAGAGAGCAGCAGAAGAGAGAGGGGAAAGAGAGAGCAGCAGAACAGAGAGGGGAAAAGAGAGAGCAGCAGAAGAGAGAGGGGAAAAGAGAGAGCAGCAGAACAGAGAGGGGGAAAGAGAGATCAGCAGAAGAGGGAGGGGAAAGAGAGAGCAGCTGAACAGAGAGAGGAAAGAGAGAGCAGCAGAACAGAGAGAGGAAAGAGAGAGCAGCAGAACAGAGAGGGGAAAAGAGAGAGCAGCAGAAGAGAGAGGGGAAAAGAGAGAGCAGCAGAAGAGAGAGGGGGAAAGAGAGATCAGCAGAAGAGGGAGGGGAAAGAGAGAGCAGCAGAAGAGAGAGGGGAAAAGAGAGAGCAGCAGAAGAGAGAGGGGAAAGAGAGAGCAGCAGAAGAGAGAGGGGGAAAGAGAGAGCAGCAGAAGAGATAGGGGGAAAGCGAGAGCAGCAGAACAGAGAGGGAAAAAGAGAGAGCAGCAGAAGAGAGAGGGGGAAAGAGAGATCAGCAGAAGAGGGAGGGGAAAGAGAGAGCAGCAGAAGAGAGAGGGGAAAAGAGAGAGCAGCAGAAGAGAGAGGGGAAAGAGAGAGCAGCAGAAGAGAGAGGGGGAAAGAGAGAGCAGCAGAAGAGATAGGGGGAAAGCGAGAGCAGCAGAACAGAGAGGGAAAAAGAGAGAGCAGCAGAAGAGAGAGGGGGAAAGAGAGAGCAGCAGAACAGAGAGGGGAAAGAGAGATCAGCAGAACAGAGAGGGGAAAAGAGAGATCAGCAGAAGAGAGAGGGGAAAGAGAGAGCAGCAGAAGAGAGAGGGGGAAAGAGAGAGCAGCAGAACAGAGAGGGGAAAGAGAGATCAGCAGAACAGAGAGGGGAAAAGAGAGATCAGCAGAAGAGAGAGGGGAAAGAGAGAGCAGCAGAAGAGAGAGGGGAAAGAGAGAGCAGCAGAAGAGAGAGGGGAAAGAGAGAGCAGCAGAACAGAGAGGGAAAAAGAGAGAGCAGCAGAAGAGAGAGGGGAAAGAGAGAGCAGCAGAACAGAGAGGGGAAAGAGAGATCAGCAGAACAGAGAGGGGAAAAGAGAGATCAGCAGAAGAGAGAGGGGAAAGAGAGAGCAGCAGAACAGAGAGGGAAAAGAGAGAGCAGCAGAAGAGAGAGGGGAAAGAGAGTGCAGCAGAAGAAAGAGGGGAAAAGAGAGAGCAGCAGAAGAGTGAGGGGAAAGAGAGATCAGCAGAAGAGAGAGGGGAAAGAGAGTGCAGCAGAAGAAAGAGGGGAAAAGAGAGAGCAGAAGAAGAGTGAGGGGGAAGAGAGATCAGCAGAAGAGAGAGGGGAAAGAGAGAGCAGCAGAACAGAGAGGGGAAAAGAGAGAGCAGCAGAAGAGTGAGGGGAAAGAGAGATCAGCAGAAGAGAGAGGGGGAAAAGAGAGAGCAGCAGAACAGAGAGGGGAAAGAGAGATCAGCAGAACAGAGAGGGGAAAGAGAGAGCAGCAGAAGAGAGAGGGGAAAGAGAGAGATCAGCAGAAGAGAGAGTGGGAAAGAGAGAGCAGCAGAAGAGAGAGGGGGAAAGAGAGATCAGCCGAAGAGGGAGGGGAAAGAGAGAGCAGCAGAAGAGAGAGAGGGGAAAAGAGAGAGCAGCAGAAGAGATAGGGGGAAAGCGAGAGCAGCAGAAGAGAGAGGGGAAAAGAGAGAGCAGCAGAAGAGAGAGGGGGAAAGAGAGATCAGCAGAACAGAGAGGGGAAAAGAGAGAGCAGCAGAAGAGAGAGGGGAAAGAGAGAGCACCAGAACAGAGAGGGGAAAAGTGAGAGCAGCAGAAGAGAGAGGGGAAAAGAGAGAGCAGCAGAACAGAGAGGGGGAAAGAGAGATCAGCAGAAGAGGGAGGGGAAAGAGAGAGCAGCAGAACAGAGAGATGAAAGAGAGAGCAGCAGAACAGAGAGAGGAAGGAGAGAGCAGCAGAACAGAGAGGGGAAAAGAGAGAGCAGCAGAAGAGAGAGGGGGAAAAGAGAGAGCAGCAGAACAGAGAGGGGAAAGAGAGAGCAGCAGAAGAGAGAGGGGAAAAGAGAGATCAGCAGAAGAGGGAGGGGAAAGAGAGAGCAGCAGAAGAGAGAGTGGGGAAAAGAGAGAGCAGCAGAAGAGAGAGGGGAAAAGAGAGAGCAGCAGAAGAGAGAGGGGGAAAGAGAGATCAGCAGAAGAGGGAGGGGAAAGAGAGAGCAGCAGAAGAGAGAGAGGGGAAAAGAGAGAGCAGCAGAAGAGATAGGGGGAAAGCGAGAGCAGCAGAACAGAGAGAGGGGAAAGAGAGATCAGCAGAACAGAGAGGGGAAAAGAGAGATCAGCAGAAGAGAGAGGGGAAAGAGAGAGCAGCAGAAGAGAGAGGGGAAAGAGAGACGAGCAGAACAGAGAGGGGGAAAAGAGAGAGCAGCAGAAGAGAGAGGGGGAAAGAGAGAGCAGCAGAACAGAGAGGGGAAAGAGAGATCAGCAGAACAGAGAGGGGAAAAGAGAGATCAGCAGAAGAGAGAGGGGACAGAGAGAGCAGCAGAAGAGAGAGGGGAAAGAGAGAGCAGCAGAACAGAGAGGGAAAAGAGAGAGCAGCAGAACAGAGAGGGGAAAGAGAGATCAGCAGAAGAGAGAGGGGAAAGAAAGTGCAGCAGAAGAAAGAGGGGAAAAGAGAGAGCAGCAGAAGAGTGAGGGGAAAGAGAGATCAGCAGAAGAGAGAGGGAAAGAGAGTGCAGCAGAAGAAAGAGGGGAAAAGAGAGAGCAGCAGAAGAGTGAGGGGAAAGAGAGATCAGCAGAAGAGAGAGGGGGAAAAGAGAGAGCAGCAGAACAGAGAGGAGGAAGAGAGAGCAGCAGAACAGAGAGGGGAAAGAGAGATCAGCAGAAGAAAGAGGGGAAAAGAGAGAGCAGCAGAACAGAGAGGGGAAAAGAGAGAGCAGCAGAACAGAGAGGAGAAACAGAGATCAGCAGAAGAGAGAGGGGAAAGAGAGAGCAGCAGAAGAAAGAGGGGAAAAGAGAGAGCAGCAGAACAGAGAGGGGGAAAGAGAGAGCAGCAGAACAGAGAGGGGAAAAGAGAGAGCAGCAGAACAGAGAGGGGGAAAGAGAGATCAGCAGAAGAGAGAGGGGAAAAGAGAGAGCAGCAGAACAGAGAGGGGAAAAGAGAGAGCAGCAGAAGAGAGAGGGGAAAAGAGAGAGCAGCAGAACAGAGAGGGGAAAGAAAGAGCAGCAGAACAGAGAGGGGAAAAGAGAGAGCAGCAGAAGAGAGAGAGGGAAAAAGAGAGAGCAGCAGAACAGAGAGGGGAAAAGAGAGAGCAGCAGAAGAGAGAGAGGGAAAAAGAGAGAGCAGCAGAAGAGAGAGGGGAAAGAGAGAGCAACAGAAGAGAGAGGGGAAAGAGAGAGCAGCAGAACAGAGAGGGGGAAAGAGAGATCAGCAGAACAGAGAGGGGAAAGAGAGATCAGCAGAACAGAGAGGGGAAAAGAGAGATCAGCAGAAGAAAGAGGGGAAAGAGAGAGAGATGCAGAACAGAGAGGTGGAAAGAGAGATCAGCAGAACAGAGAGGGGAAAGAGAGATCAGCAGAACAGAGAGGGGAAAAGAGAGAGCAGCAGAAGAGAGAGGGGAAAAGAGAGAGCAGCAGAAGAGAGAGGGGAAAAGAGAGAGCAGCAGAACAGAGAGAGGGGAAAAGAGAGAGCAGCAGAAGAGAGAGGGGGAAAGAGAGATCAGCAGAACAGAGAGGGGAAAAGAGAGAGCAGCAGAAGAGAGAGGGGAAAGAGAGAGCAGCAGAACAGAGAGGGGGAAAGAGAGATCAGCAGAAGAGGGAGGGGAAAGAGAGAGCAGCTGAACAGAGAGAGGAAAGAGAGAGCAGCAGAACAGAGAGAGGAAAGAGAGAGCAGCAGAACAGAGAGGGGAAAAGAGAGAGCAGCAGAAGAGAGAGGGGAAAGAGAGAGCAGCAGAACAGAGAGGGGAAAGAGAGAGCAGCAGAAGAGAGAGGGGAAAAGAGAGAGCAGCAGAAGAGAGAGGGGGAAAGAGAGATCAGCAGAAGAGGGAGGGGAAAGAGAGAGCAGCAGAAGAGAGAGGGGAAAAGAGAGAGCAGCAGAAGAGAGAGGGGGAAAGAGAGAGCAGCAGAACAGAGAGGGGAAAGAGAGATCCGCAGAACAGAGAGGGGAAAAGAGAGATCAGCAGAAGAGAGAGGGGAAAGAGAGAGCAGCAGAACAGAGAGGGGAAAGAGAGAGCAGCAGAAGAGAGAGGGGAAAGAGAGAGCAGCAGAACAGAGAGGGAAAAGAGAGAGCAGCAGAACAGAGAGGGGAAAGAGAGATCAGCAGAAGAGAGAGGGGAAAGAGAGTGCAGCAGAAGAAAGAGGGGAAAAGAGAGAGCAGCAGAAGAGAGAGGGGGAAAAGAGAGAGCAGCAGAACAGAGAGGAGAAAGAGAGAGCAGCAGAACAGAGAGGGGAAAGAGAGATCAGCAGAAGAAAGAGGGGAAAAGAGAGAGCAGCAGAACAGAGAGGGAAAAGAGAGAGCAGCAGAACAGAGAGGGGAAAGAGAGATCAGCAGAAGAGAGAGGGGAAAGAGAGTGCAGCAGAAGAAAGAGGGGAAAAGAGAGAGCAGCAGAAGAGATAGGGGGAAAGCGAGAGCAGCAGAACAGAGAGGGAAAAAGAGAGAGCAGCAGAAGAGAGAGGGGGAAAGAGAGAGCAGCAGAACAGAGAGGGGAAAGAGAGATCAGCAGAACAGAGAGGGGAAAAGAGAGATCAGCAGAAGAGAGAGGGGAAAGAGAGAGCAGCAGAAGAGAGAGGGGAAAGAGAGAGCAGCAGAAGAGAGAGGGGAAAGAGAGAGAAGCAGAACAGAGAGGGAAAAGAGAGAGCAGCAGAACAGAGAGGCGAAAGAGAGATCAGCAGAAGAGAGAGGGGAAAGAGAGTGCAGCAGAAGAAAGAGGGGAAAATAGAGAGCAGCAGAAGAGTGAGGGGAAAGAGAGATCAGCAGAAGAGAGAGGGGAAAGAGAGTGCAGCAGAAGAAAGAGGGGAAAAGAGAGAGCAGCAGAAGAATGAGGGGAAAGAGAGATCAGCAGAAGAGAGAGGGGGAAAAGAGAGAGCAGCAGAACAGAGAGGAGAAAGAGAGAGCAGCAGAACAGAGAGGGGAAAGAGAGAGCAGCAGAACAGAGAGGGGAAAGAGAGATCAGCAGAACAGAGAGCGGAAAGAGAGATCAGCAGAACAGAGAGGGGAAAAGAGAGAGCAGCAGAACAGAGAGGAGAAACAGAGATCAGCAGAAGAGAGAGGGGAAAGAGAGACCAGCAGAAGAAGGAGGGGGAAAGAGAGAGCAGCAGAACAGAGAGGGGGAAAGAGAGATCAGCAGAACAGAGAGGGGAAAGAGAGATCTGCAGAACAGAGAGGGGAAAGAAAGAGCAGCAGAAGAGAGAGGGGAAAAGAGAGAGCAGCAGAACAGAGAGGGGAAAAGAGAGAGAAGCAGAACAGAGAGGGGAAAGAAAGAGCAGCAGAAGAGAGAGGGGAAAAGAGAGAGCAGCAGAACAGAGAGGGGAAAAGAGAGAGCAGCAGAACAGAGAGGGGAAAAGAGAGAGCAGCAGAACAGAGAGGAGAAACAGAGATCAGCAGAAGAGAGAGGGGAAAGAGAGAGCAGCAGAAGAAAGAGGGGGAAAGAGAGAGCAGCAGAACAGAGAGGGGGAAAGAGAGATCAGCAGAACAGAGAGGGGAAAGAGAGATCAGCAGAACAGAGTGGGGAAAGAAAGAGCAGCAGAAGAGAGAGGGGAAAAGAGAGAGCAGCAGAACAGAGAGGGGAAAAGGGAGAGCAGCAGAACAGAGAGGGGAAAGAAACAGCAGCAGAAGAGAGAGGGGAAAAGAGAGAGCAGCAGAACAGAGAGGGGAAAAGAGAGAGCAGCAGAACAGAGAGGGGAAAGAAAGAGCAGCAGAAGAGAGAGGGGAAAAGAGAGAGCAGCAGAACAGAGAGGGGAAAGAAAGAGCAGCAGAAGAGAGAGGGGAAAAGAGAGAGCAGCAGAACAGAGAGGGGAAAAGAGAGAGCAGCAGAACAGAGAGGGGAAAGAAAGAGCAGCAGAAGAGAGAGGGGAAAAGGGAGAGCAGCAGAAGAGAGAGAGGGAAAAAGAGAGAGCAGCAGAACAGAGAGGGGAAAAGAGAGAGCAGCAGAAGAGAGAGAGGGAAAAAGAGAGAGCAGCAGAAGAGAGAGGGGAAAGAGAGAGCAGCAGAACAGAAAGGGGAAAGAGAGAGCAGCAGAAGAGAGAGGGGAAAGAGAGAGCAGCAGGACAGAGAGGGGAAAGAGAGATCAGCAGAACAGAGAGGGGGAAAGAGAGATCAGCAGAAGAAAGAGGGGAAAGAGAGAGAGCAGAACAGAGAGAGGGGAAAAGAGAGAGCAGCAGAACAGAGAGAGGGGAAAGAGAGAGCAGTAGAAGAAAGAGGGGAAAAGAGAGAGCAGCAGAACAGAGAGGGGAAAAGAGAGAGCAGAAGACAGAGGGGGAAAGAGAGTGCAGCAGAACAGAGAGGAGAAAGAGAGAGCAGCAGAACTGAGAGGGGAAAGAGAGATCAGCAGAAGAGAGAGGGGAAAGGAGAGATCAGCAGAACAGAGAGGGGAAAAGAGAGAGCAGCAGAACAGAGAGGGGGAAAGAGAGAGCAGCAGAACAGAGAGGGGAAAAGAGAGAGCAGCAGAACAGAGAGGGGGAAAGAGAGATCAGCAGAACAGAGAGGGGAAAGAGAGAGCAGCAGAACAGAGAGGGGAAAAGAGAGAGAAGCAGAAGAGAGAGAGGGAAAAAGAGAGCAGCAGAAGAGAGAGGGGAAAGAGAGAGCAGCAGAAGAAAGAGGGGAAAAGAGAGAGCAGCAGAACAGAGAGGGGAAAGAGAGAGCAGCAGAACAGAGAGGGGAAAGAGAGATCAGCAGAAGAAAGAGGGGAAAGAGAGATCAGCAGAACAGAGAGGGGAAAGATAGAGCAGCAGAACAGAGAGAGGGGAAAGAGAGAGCAGCAGAACAGAGAGGGGGAAAGAGAGAGCAGCAGAAGAAAGAGGGGAAAAGAGAGAGCAGCAGAACAGAGAGGGGAAAAGAGAGAGCAGCAGAAGAGAGAGGGAAAAGAGAGAAATCAGCAGAACAGAGAGGGGAAAGAGAGAGTAGCAGAAGAGAGAGGGGAAAGAGAGAGAGAGCAGCAGAACAGAGAGGGGAAAAGAGAGAGCAGCAGAACAGAGAGGGGAAAAGAGAGAGCAGCAGAAGAGAGAGAGAAAAGAGAGATCAGCAGAAGAGAGAGTGGGAAAGAGAGATCAGCAGAAGAGAGAGGGTTAAAGAGAGAGCAGCAGAACAGAGAGGGGAAAGAAAGAGCAGCAGAAGAGAGAGGGGAAAAGAGAGAGCAGCAGAACAGAGAGGGGAAAAGAGAGAGCAGCAGAACAGAGAGGGGAAAGAAAGAGCAGCAGAAGAGAGAGGGGAAAAGAGAGAGATCAGCAGAAGAGAGAGGGGAAAAGAGAGAGCAGCAGAAGAGAGAGGGGAAAAGAGAGAGCAGCAGAAGAGAGAGTGGAAAGAGAGAGCAGCAGAACAGAGAGGGGAAAAGAGAGAGCAGCAGAAGAGAGAGGGGAAAAGAGAGAGCAGCAGAACAGAGAGGAGGAAACAGAGAGAGCAGCAGAAGAGAGAGGGGAAAAGAGAGAGCAGCAGAACAGAGAGGTGAAAAGAGAGAGCAGCAGAACAGAGAGGGGAAAAGAGAGAGCAGCAGAAGAGAGAGGGGGAAAGAGAGATCAGCAGAAGAGAGAGGGGGAAAGAGAGATCAGCAGAAGAGAGAGGGGAAAAGAGAGTGCAGCAGTAGAGAGGGGGAAAAGAGAGAGCAGCAGAAGAGGGAGGGGAAAGAGAGAGCAGCAGAAGAGAGAGGGGGAAAGAGAGAGCAGCAGAACAGAGAGGAGAAAGAGAGAGCAGCAGAACAGAGAGGGTAAAGAGAGATCAGCAGAAGAAAGAGGGGAAAAGAGAGAGCAGCAGAACAGAGAGGGAAAATGAGAGAGCAGCAGAACAGAGAGGAGAAACAGAGATCAGCAGAAGAGAGAGGGGAAAGAGAGAGCAGCAGAACAGAGAGGGGGAAAGAGAGATCAGCAGAACAGACAGGGGAAAGAGAGATCAGCAGAACAGAGAGGGGAAAAGAGAGAGCAGCAGAACAGAGAGGGGAAAAGAGAGAGCAGCAGAAAAGAGAGGAGAAACAGAGATCAGCAGAAGAGAGAGGGGAAAGAGAGAGCAGCAGAAGAAAGAGGGGAAAAGAGAGAGCAGCAGAACAGAGAGGGGGAAAGAGAGATCAGCAGAACAGAGAGGGGAAAGAGAGAGTAGCAGAACAGAGAGGGGAAAAGAGAGAGGAGCAGAACAGAGAGGGGAAAAGAGAGAGCAGCAGAACAGAGAGGGGAAAGAAAGAGCAGCAGAAGAGAGAGGGGAAAAGAGAGAGCAGCAGAACAGAGAGGGGAAAAGAGAGAGTAGCAGAAGAGAGAGAGGAAAAGAGAGAGCAGCAGAACAGAGAGGGGAAAGGAGAGAGCAGCTAAACAGAGAGGGGAAAGAGAGATCAGCAGAAGAGAGAGGGGAAAAGAGAGAGCAGCAGAAGAGAGAGGGGAAAGAGAGATCAGCAGAAGAGAGAGGGGAAAAGAGAGAGCAGCAGAAGAGAGGGGGAAAAGAGAGAGCAGCAGAAGAGAGAGGGGAAAGAGAGAGCAGCAGAACAGAGAGGGGAAAGAGAGATCAGCAGAAGAAAGAGGGGAAAAGAGAGAGCAGCAGAACAGAGAGGGAAAAAGAGAGAGCAGCAGAACAGAGAGGAGAAACAGAGATCAGCAGAAGAGAGAGGGGAAAGAGAGAGCAGCAGAACAGAGAGGGGGAAAGAGAGATCAGCAGAACAGAGAGGGGAAAGAGAGATCAGCAGAACAGAGAGGGGAAAAGAGAGAGCAGCAGAACAGAGAGGGGAAAAGAGAGAGCAGCAGAAAAGAGAGGAGAAACAGAGATCAGCAGAAGAGAGAGGGGGAAAGAGAGATCAGCAGAACAGAGAGGGGAATGAGAGAGCAGCAGAACATAGAGGGGAAAAGAGAGAGGAGCAGAACAGAGAGGGGAAAGAGAGAGCAGCAGAAGAGAGAGGGGAAAAGAGAGAGCAGCAGAAGAGAGAGGGTTAAAGAGAGAGCAGCAGAACAGAGAGGGGAAAGAAAGAGCAGCAGAAGAGAGAGGGGAAAAGAGAGAGCAGCAGAACAGAGAGGGGAAAAGAGAGAGCAGCAGAACAGAGAGGGGAAAGAAAGAGCAGCAGAAGAGAGAGGGGAAAAGAGAGAGCAGCAGAAGAGAGAGAGGGAAAAAGAGAGAGCAGCAGAACAGAGAGGGGAAAAGAGAGAGCAGCAGAAGAGAGAGGGGAAAGAGAGAGCAGCAGAAGAGAGACAGGGAAAAAGACAGAGCAGCAGAAGAGAGAGGGGAAAGAGAGAGCAGCAGAAGAGAGAGGGGAAAGAGAGAGCAGCAGAACAGAGAGGGGAAAGAGAGATCAGCAGAACAGAGAGGGGGAAAGAGAGATCAGCAGAAGAAAGAGGGGAAAGAGAGAGAGCAGAACAGAGAGAGGGGAAAAGAGAGAGCAGCAGAACAGAGAGGGGAAAAGAGAGATCAGCAGAACAGAGAGAGGGGAAAGAGAGAGCAGCAGAAGAGAGAGAGGGGAAAAGAGAGAGCAGCAGAACAGAGAGGGGAAAAGAGAGAGCAGAAGAGAGAGGGGGAAAGAGAGAGCAGCAGGAGAAAGAGGGGAAAAGAGAGAGCAGCAGAACAGAGAGGGGAAAAGAGAGAGCAGAAGAGAGGGGGGAAAGAGAGAGCAGCAGAACAGAGAGGAGAAAGAGAGAGCAGCAGAACAGAGAGGGGAAAGAGAGATCAGCAGAAGAGAGAGGGGAAAGGAGAGATCAGCAGAACAGAGAGGGGGAAAGAGAGAGCAGCAGAACAGAGAGGGGGAAAGAGAGAGCAGCAGAACAGAGAGGGGAAAGAGAGAGCAGCAGAAGAAAGAGGGGAAAAGAGAGAGCATCAGAACAGAGAGGGGGAAAGAGAGAGCAGCAGAACAGAGAGGGGAAAGAGAGAGCAGCAGAAGAAAGAGGGGAAAAGAGAGAGCAGCAGAACAGAGAGGGGAAAGAGAGAGCAGCAGAACAGAGAGGGGAAAGAGAGATCAGCAGAACAGAGAGAGGGGAAAGAGAGATCAGCAGAAGAAAGAGGGGAAAGAGAGATCAGCAGAACAGAGAGGGGAAAGAGAGAGCAGCAGAACAGAGAGAGGGGAAAGAGAGAGCAGCAGAACAGAGAGGGGGAAAGAGAGAGCAGCAGAAGAAAGAGGGGAAAAGAGAGAGAAGCAGAACAGAGAGGGGAAAAGAGAGAGCAGCAGAACAGAGAGGGAAAAGAGAGAAATCAGCAGAACAGAGAGGGGAAAGAGAGAGCAGCAGAAGAGAGAGGCGGAAAGAGAGATCAACAGAAGAGAGAGGGGAAAGAGAGAGCAGCAGAAGAGAGAGGGGAAAAGAGAGAGCAGCAGAAGAGAGAGGGGAAAAGAGAGAGCAGCAGAACAGAGAGGGGAAAAGAGAGAGCAGCAGAAGAGTGAGAGAAAAGAGAGATCAGCAGAAGAGAGAGGGGGAAAGAGAGAGCAGCAGAAGAGAGAGGGGAAAGAGAGATCAACAGAAGAGAGAGGGGAAAGAGAGATCAGCAGAAGAGAGAGGGGAAAAGAGAGAGCAGCAGAAGAGAGAGGGGAAAAGAGAGAGCAGCAGAAGAGAGAGGGGAAAGTGAGAGCAGCAGAACAGAGAGGGGAAAAGAGAGAGCAGCAGAAGAGAGAGGGGAAAGAGAGATCAGCAGAAGAGAGAGGGGGAAAGAGAGATCAGCAGAAGAGAGAGGGGGAAAGAGAGATCAGCAGAAGAGAGAGGGGAAAGAGAGATCAGCAGAAGAGAGAGGGGAAAAGAGAGAGCAGCAGAAGAGAGAGGGAAAAGAGAGAAATCAGCAGAACAGAGAGGGGAAAGAGAGAGCAGCAGAAGAGAGAGGGGAAAGAGAGAGCGCAGCAGAACAGAGAGGGGAAAAGAGAGAGCAGCAGAAGAGAGAGGGGAAAAGAGAGAGCAGCAGAACAGAGAGGGGAAAAGAGAGATCAGCAGAAGAGAGAGGGGAAAAGAGAGAGCAGCAGAAGAGAGAGGGGAAAGAGAGAGCAGCAGAAGAGAGAGGGGGAAAGAGAGATCAGCAGAAGAGAGAGGGGAAAGAGAGAGCAGCAGAAGAGAGAGGGGAAAAGAGAGAGCAGCAGAACAGATAGGGGAAAAGAGAGAGCATCAGAACAGAGAGGGGGAAAGAGAGAGCAGCAGAACAGAGAGGGGAAAAGAGAGAGCAGCAGAACAGAGAGGGGAAAGAGAGATCAGCAGAACAGAGAGGGGAAAGAGAGAGCAGCAGAAGAGAGAGGGGAAAGAGAGAGCAGCAGAAGAAAGAGGGGAAAAGAGAAAGCAGCAGAAGAGAGAGGGGAAAGAGAGATCAGCAGAACAGAGAGAGGGGAAAGAGAGATCAGCAGAAGAAAGAGGGGAAAGAGAGATCAGCAGAACAGAGAGGGGAAAGAGAGAGCAGCAGAACAGAGAGAGGGGAAAGAGAGAGCAGCAGAACAGAGAGGGGGAAAGTGAGAGCAGCAGAAGAAAGAGGGGAAAAGAGAGAGAAGCAGAACAGAGAGGGGAAAAGAGAGAGCAGCAGAAGAGAGAGGGAAAAGAGAGAAATCAGCAGAACAGAGAGGGGAAAAGAGAGATCAGCAGAACAGAGAGGGGAAAGAGAGAGCAGCAGAAGAGAGAGGGGAAAGAGAGAGAGCAGCAGAACAGAGAGGGGAAAAGAGAGAGCAGCAGAAGAGAGAGAGAAAAGAGAGATCAGCAGAAGAGAGAGGGGAAAAGAGAGAGCAGCAGAAGAGAGAGGGGAAAGAGAGAGCAGCAGAACAGAGAGGGGAAAAGAGAGAGCAGCAGAAGAGAGAGGGGAAAGAGAGAGCAGCAGAAGAGAGAGGGGGAAAGAGAGATCAGCAGAAGAGAGAGGGGGAAAGAGAGATCAGCAGAAGAGAGAGGGGAAAGAGAGATCAGCAGAAGAGAGAGGGGAAAGAGAGAGCAGCAGAAGAGAGAGGGGAAAAGAGAGATCAGCAGAAGAGAGAGGGGAAAGAGAGAGCAGCAGAACAGAGAGGGGAAAAGAGAGAGCAGCAGAAGAGAGAGGGGAAAAGAGAGAGCAGCAGAACAGAAAGGGGAAAGAGAGAGCAGCAGAAGAGAGAGGGGAAAAGAGAGAGCAGCAGAACAGATAGGGGAAAAGAGAGAGCAGCAGAACAGAGAGGGGGAAAGAGACAGCAGCAGAACAGAGAGGGGAAAAGAGAGAGCAGAAGAACAAAGAGGGGAAAAGAGAGAGCAGCAGAAGAGAGAGGGGAAAAAAGAGAGCAGCAGAAGAGAGAGGGGAAAGAGAGAGCAGCAGAAGAGAGAGGGGGAAAGAGAGATCAGCAGAAGAGAGAGGGGAAAGAGAGAGCAGCAGAAGAGAGAGGGGAAAAGAGAGAGCAGCAGAACAGAGAGGGGAAAAGAGAGCAGCAGAAGAGAGAGGGGAAAAGAGAGAGCAGCAGAAGAGAGAAGGGAAAAAAGAGAGCAGCAGAACAGAGAGGGCAAAAGATAGAGCAGCAGAACAGAGAGAGGGGAAAGAGAGAGCAGCAGAACAGAGAGGGGGAAAAGAGAGAGCAGCAGAAGAGAGAGGGAAAAGAGAGAGCAGCAGAACAGAGAGGGGAAAAGAGAGAGCAGCAGAAGAGAGAGGGAAAACAGAGAGCAGCAAAAGACAGAGGGGAAAAGAGAGAGTAGCAGAAGAGGGAGGGGAAAAGAGAGAGCAGCAGAAGAGAGAGGGGAAAAGAGAGAGATCAGCAGAAGAGAGAGGGGAATGAGAGATCAGCAGAACAGAGAGGTGAAAAGAGAGAGCAGCAGAAGAGAGAGGGGAAAAGAGAGAGCAGCAGAAGAGAGAGGGAGAAAGAGAGAGCAGCAGAAGAGAGAGGGGGAAAGAGAGAGCAGCAGAAGAGAGAGGGAGAAAGAGAGAGCAGCAGAAGAGAGAGGGAGAAAGAGAGAGCAGCAGAACAGAGAGGGGAAAGAGAGAGCAGCAGAACAGAGAGGGGGAAAGAGAGATCAGCAGAGCAGAGAGGGGAAAGAGAGATCAGCAGAGCAGAGAGGGGAAAAGAGAGAGCAGCAGAAGAGAGAGGGAGAAAGAGAGAGCAGCAGAAGAGTTAGGGGGAAAGAGAGAGCAGCAGAAGAGAGAGGGAGAAAGAGAGAGCAGCAGACGAGAGAGGGAGAAAGAGAGAGCAGCAGAAGAGAGACGGAAAAAGAGAAAGCAGCAGAACAGAGAGGGGAAAGAGAGAGCAGCAGAACAGAGAGGGGGAAAGAGAGATCAGCAGAGCAGAGAGGGGAAAGAGAGATCAGCAGGAGAGAGAGGGGAAAAGAGAGAGCAGCAGAACAGAGAAGGGGAAAGAGAGATCAGCAGAACAGAGAGGGGAAAGAGAGAGCAGCAGAAGAGAGAGGGGAAAGAGAGAGCAGCAGAAGAGAGAGGGGAAAAGAGAGAGCAGCAGAACAGAGAGGGGAAAAGAGAGAGCAGCAGAACAGAGAGGGGGAAAGAGAGATCAGCAGAACAGAGAGGGGAAAGAGAGAGCAGCAGAACAGAGAGGGGAAAAGAGAGAGTAGCAGAAGAGAGAGAGGGAAAAAGAGAGCAGCAGAAGAGAGAGGGAGAAAGAGAGAGCAGCAGAAGAGAGAGGGGGAAAGAGAGAGCAGCAGAAGAGAGAGGGAGAAAGAGAGAGCAGCAGAAGAGAGAGGGAGAAAGAGAGAGCAGCAGAATAGAGAGGGAGAAAGAGAGAGCAGCAGAACAGAGAGGGGAAAGAGAGAGCAGCAGAACAGAGAGGGGGAAAGAGAGATCAGCAGAGCAGAGAGGGGAAAGAGAGATCAGCAGAGCAGAAAGGGGAAAAGAGAGAGCAGCAGAAGAGAGAGGGAGAAAGAGAGAGCAGCAGAAGAGAGAGGGGGAAAGAGAGAGCAGCAGAAGAGAGAGGGAGAAAGAGAGAGCAGCAGAAGAGAGAGGGAGAAAGAGAGAGCAGCAGAAGAGAGAGGGGGAAAGAGAGAGCAGCAGAACAGAGAGGGGAAAGAGAGAGCAGCAGAACAGAGAGGGGGAAAGAGAGATCTGCAGAGCAGAGAGGGGAAAGAGAGATCAGCAGAGCAGAGAGGGGAAAAGAGAGAGCAGCAGAAGAGAGAGGGGAAAGAGAGAGCAGCAGAACAGAGAGGGGAAAGAGAGAGCAGCAGAACAGAGAGGGGAAAAGAGAGAGTAGCAGAAGAGAGAGAGGAAAAAAGAGAGCAGCAGAAGAGAGAGGGGAAAGAGAGAGCAGCAGAAGAAAGAGGGGAAAAGAGAGAGCAGCAGAACAGAGAGGGGAAAAGAGAGAGCAGCAGAACAGAGAGGGGAAAGAGTGATCAGCAGAACAGAGAGAGGGGAAAGAGAGATCAGCAGAAGAAAGAGGGGAAAGAGAGATCAGCAGAACAGAGAGGGGAAAGAGAGAGCAGCAGAACAGAGAGAGGGGAAAGAGAGAGCAGCAGAACAGAGAGGGGGAAAGAGAGAGCAGCAGAAGAAAGAGGGGAAAAGAGAGAGAAGCAGAACAGAGAGGGGAAAAGAGAGAGCAGCAGAACAGAGAGGGAAAAGAGAGAAATCAGCAGAACAGAGAGGGGAAAGAGAGAGCAGCAGAAGAGAGAGGGGAAAGAGAGAGAGCAGCAGAACAGAGAGGGGAAAAGAGAGAGCAGCAGAACAGAGAGGGGAAAAGAGAGAGCAGCAGAAGAGAGAGAGAAAAGAGAGATCAGCAGAAGAGAGAGGGGGAAAGAGAGATCAGCAGAAGAGAGAGGGGGAAAGAGAGATCAACAGAAGAGAGAGGGGAAAGAGAGATCAGCAGAAGAGAGAGGGGAAAAGAGAGAGCAGCAGAACAGAGAGAGGGGAAAAGAGAGAGCAGCAGAAGAGAGAGGGGAAAAGAGAGAGCAGCAGAAGAGAGGGGGAAAGTGAGAGCAGCAGAACAGAGAGGGGAAAAGAGAGAGCAGCAGAAGAGAGAGGGGAAAGTGAGAGCAGCAGAACAGAGAGGGGAAAAGAGAGAGCAGCAGAAGAGAGAGGGGAAAAGAGAGAGCAGCAGAAGAGAGAGGGGAAAGTGAGAGCAGCAGAACAGAGAGGGGAAAAGAGAGAGCAGCAGAAGAGAGAGGGGAAAGAGAGATCAGCAGAAGAGAGAGGGGGAAAGAGAGATCAGCAGAAGAGAGAGGGGAAAGAGAGATCAGCAGAAGAGAGAGGGGAAAAGAGAGAGCAGCAGAAGAGAGAGGGAAAAGAGAGAAATCAGCAGAGAGAGAGGGGGAAAGAGAGAGCAGCAGAAGAGAGAGGGGAAAGAGAGAGAGCAGCAGAACAGAGAGGGGAAAAGAGAGAGCAGCAGAAGAGAGAGGGGAAAAGAGAGAGCAGCAGAAGAGAGAGGGGGAAAGAGAGATCAGCAGAAGAGAGAGGGGAAAGAGAGATCAGCAGAAGAGAGAGGGGAAAAGAGAGAGCAGCAGAAGAGAGAGGGGAAAGAGAGAGCAGCAGAAGAGAGAGGGGGAAAGAGAGATCAGCAGAAGAGAGAGGGGAAAGAGAGAGCAGCAGAAGAGAGAGGGGAAAAGAGAGAGCAGCAGAAGAGAGAGGGGAAAGAGAGAGCAGCAGAACAGATAGGGGAAAAGAGAGAGCAGCAGAACAGAGAGGGGGAAAGAGAGAGCAGCAGAACAGAGAGGGGAAAAGAGAGAGCAGCAGAACAGAGAGGGGAAAGAGAGATCAGCAGAACAGAGAGGGGAAAGAGAGAGCAGCAGAAGAGAGAGGGGAAAGAGAGAGCAGCAGAAGAAAGAGGGGAAAAGAGAGAACAGCAGAAGAGAGAGGGGAAAGAGAGATCAGCAGAACAGAGAGAGGGGAAAGAGAGATCAGCAGAAGAAAGAGGGGAAAGAGAGATCAGCAGAACAGAGAGGGGAAAGAGAGAGCAGCAGAACAGAGAGAGGGGAAAGAGAGAGCAGCAGAACAGAGAGGGGGAAAGTGAGAGCAGCAGAAGAAAGAGGGGAAAAGAGAGAGAAGCAGAACAGAGACGGGAAAAGAGAGAGCAGCAGAAGAGAGAGGGAAAAGAGAGAAATCAGCAGAACAGAGAGGGGAAAAGAGAGATCAGCAGAACAGAGAGGGGAAAGAGAGAGCAGCAGAAGAGAGAGGGGAAAGAGAGAGAGCAGCAGAACAGAGAGGGGAAAATTGAGAGCAGCAGAACAGAGAGGGGAAAAGAGAGAGCAGCAGAAGAGAGAGAGAAAAGAGAGATCAGCAGAAGAGAGAGGGGAAAAGAGAGAACAGCAGAAGAGAGAGGGGAAAGAGAGAGCAGCAGAACAGAGAGGGGAAAAGAGAGAGCAGCAGAAGAGAGAGGGGAAAGAGAGAGCAGCAGAAGAGAGAGGGGGAAAGAGAGATCAGCAGAAGAGAGAGGGGGAAAGAGAGATCAGCAGAAGAGAGAGGGGAAAGAGAAATCAGCAGAAGAGAGAGGGGAAAGAGAGAGCAGCAGAAGAGAGAGGGGAAAAGAGAGATCAGCAGAAGAGAGAGGGGAAAGAGAGAGCAGCAGAACAGAGAGGGGAAAAGAGAGAGCAGCAGAAGAGAGAGTGGAAAAGAGAGAGCAGCAGAAGAGAGAGGGGAAAAGAGAGAGCAGCAGAACAGAGAAGGGAAAGAGAGATCAGCAGAAGAGTGAGGGGAAAAGAGAGAGCAGCAGAAGAGAGAGGGGAAAGAGAGAGCAGCAGAAGAGAGAGGGGAAAAGAGAGAGCAGCAGAAGAGAGAGGGGAAAACAGAGCAGCAGAAGAGAGAGGGGAAAGAGAGAGCAGCAGAAGAGAGAGGGGGAACTAGAGATCAGCAGAAGAGAGAGGGGAAAGAGAGAGCAGCAGAAGAGAGAGGGGAAAAGAGAGAGCAGCAGAACAGAGAGGGGAAAAGAGAGCAGCAGAAGAGAGAGGGGAAAAGACAGAGCAGCAGAAGAGAGAAGGGAAATAAGCGAGCAGCAGAACAGAGAGGGGAAAAGAGAGAGCAGCAGAAGAGAGAGGGGAAAGAGAGAGCAGCAGAACAGAGAGGGGGAAAAGAGAGAGCAGCAGAAGAGAGAGGGAAAAGAGAGAGCAGCAGAACAGAGAGGGGAAAAGAGAGAGCAGCAGAAGAGAGAGGGAAAACAGAGAGCAGCAAAAGACAGAGGGGAAAAGAGAGAGTAGCAGAAGAGGGAGGGGAAAAGAGAGAGCAGCAGAAGAGAGAGGGGAAAAGAGAGAGATCAGCAGAAGAGAGAGGGGAAAGAGAGATCAGCAGAACAGAGAGGGGAAAAGAGAGAGCAGCAGAACAGAGAGGGGAAAAGAGAGAGCAGCAGAAGGGAGAGGGGAAAAGAGAGAGCAGCAGAAGAGAGAGGGAGAAAGAGAGAGCAGCAGAAGAGAGAGGGGGAAAGAGAGAGCAGCAGAAGAGAGAGGGAGAAAGAGAGAGCAGCAGAAGAGAGAGGGAGAAAGAGAGAGCTGCAGAAGAGAGAGGGGGAAAGAGAGAGCAGCAGAACAGAGAGGGTAAAGAGAGAGCAGCAGAACAGAGAGGGGGAAAGAGAGATCAGCAGAGCAGAGAGGGGAAAGAGAGATCAGCAGAGCAGAGAGGGGAAAAGAGAGAGCAGCAGAAGAGAGAGGGAGAAAGAGAGAGCAGCAGAAGAGAGAGGGGGAAAGAGAGAGCAGCAGAAGAGAGAGGGAGAAAGAGAGAGCAGCAGACGAGAGAGGGAGAAAGAGAGAGCAGCAGAAGAGAGACGGGGAAAGAGAAAGCAGCAGAACAGAGAGGGGAAAGAGAGAGCAGCAGAACAGAGAGGGGGAAAGAGAGATCAGCAGAGCAGAGAGGGGAAAGAGAGATCAGCAGGAGAGAAAGGGGAAAGAGAGAGCAGCAGAAGAGAGAGGGGAAAAGAGAGAGCAGCAGAACAGAGAGGGGAAAAGAGAGCAGCAGAAGAGAGAGGGGAAAAGAGAGAGCAGCAGAAGAGAGAAGGGAAAAAAGAGAGCAGCAGAACAGAGAGGGGAAAGAGAGATCAGCAGAACAGAGAGGGGGAAAGAGAGAGCAGCAGAACAGAGAGGGGAAAAGAGAGAGCAGCAGAACAGAGAGGGGAAAGAGAGATCAGCAGAACAGAGAAGGGGAAAGAGAGAGCAGCAGAACAGAGAGGGGGAAAGAGAGATCAGCAGAACAGAGAGAGGGGAAAGAGAGATCAGCAGAAGAAAGAGGGGAAAGAGAGATCAGCAGAACAGAGAGGGGAAAGAGAGAGCAGCAGAACAGAGAGAGGGGAAAAGAGAGAGCAGCAGAACAGAGAGGGGAAAAGATTGAGCAGAAGAGAGAGGGAAAAGAGAGAAATCAGCAGAACAGAGAGGGGAAAAGAGAGAGCAGCAGAATAGAGAGAGGGGAAAGAGAGAGCAGCAGAACAGAGAGAGGGGAAAAGAGAGAGCAGCAGAAGAGAGAGGGGAAAGAGAGAGCAGCAGAACAGAGAGGGGGAAAGAGAGATCAGCAGAAGAGAGAGGGGCAAAGAGAGAGCAGCAGAACAGAGAGGGGAAAGGAGAGATCAGCAGAAGAGAGAGGGGAAAGAGAGATCACCAGAAGAGAGAGGGGAAAAGAGAGATCAGCAGAACAGAGAGGGGGAAAGAGAGAGCAGCAGAAGAGAGAGGGGAAAGAGAGAGCAGCAGAAGAGAGAGGGGAAAAGAGAGATCAGCAGAACAGAGAGGGGGAAAGAGAGAGCAGCAGAACAGAGAGGGGAAAGAGTGAGCAGCAGAACAGAGAGGGGAAAAGAGAGATCAGCAGAACAGAGAGGGGGAAAGAGAGAGCAGCAGAACAGAGAGGGGAAAGAGAGAGCAGCAGAAGAGAGAGGGGAAAGAGAGAGCAGCAGAAGAGAGAGTGGAAAAGAGAGAGCAGCAGAACAGAGAGGGGAAAGAGAGAGCAGCAGAACAGAGAGGGGAAAGAGAGAGCAGCAGAACAGAGAGGGGAAAGAGAGAGCAGCAGAACAGAGAGGGGAAAGAGAGAGCAGCAGAACAGAGCGGGGAAAAGAGAGAGCAGCAGAACAGAGAGGGGAAAAGAGAGGGCAGCAGAAGAGAGAGGGGAAAGAGAGAGCAGCAGAACAGAGAGGGGGAAAGAGAGGTCAGCAGAAGAGAGAGGGGAAAAGAGAGAGCAGCAGAACAGAGAGGGGAAAGGAGAGATCAGCAGAAGAGAGAGGGGAAAGAGAGATCAGCAGAAGAGAGAGGGGAAAGAGAGATCAGCAGAAGATTGAGGGGGAAGAGAGAGAGCAGCAGAACAGAGAGGGGAAAAGAGAGAGCAGCAGAAGAGAGAGGGGAAAAGAGAGAGCAGCAGAAGAGACAGGGGGAAAGGAGAGATCAGCAGAAGAGAGAGGGGAAAAGAGAGATCAGCAGAAGAGAGAGGGGAAAGAGAGATCAGCAGAAGATAGAGGGGGAAGAGAGAGAGCAGCAGAAGAGAGAGGGGAAAAGAGAGAGCAGCAGAACAGAGAGGGGATAGAGAGAGCAGCAGAACAGAGAGGGGAAAGAGAGAGCAGCAGAAGAGACAGGGGGAAAGGAGAGATCAGCAGAAGAGAGAGGGGAAAAGAGAGATCAGCAGAAGAGAGAGGGGAAAGAGAGATCAGCAGAAGAGAGAGGGGAAAGAGAGAGCAGCAGAAGAGAGAGGGGAAAAGAGAGAGTAGCAGAAGAGAGAGAGGGAAAAAGAGAGCAGCAGAAGAGAGAGGGGAAAGAGAGATCAGCAGAAGAGAGAGGGGAAAGAGAGAGCAGCAGAACAGAGAGGGGAAAGAGAGATCAGCACAGCAGAGAGGGGGAAAAAGAGAGCAGCAGAAGAGAGAGGGGAAAAGAGAGAGCAGCAGAAGAGAGAGGGAGAAAGAGAGAGCAGCAGAAGAGAGAGGGGGAAAGAGAGAGCAGCAGAACAGAGAGGGAGAAAGAGAGAGCAGCAGAAGAAAGAGGGGAAAAGAGAGAGCAGCAGAAGAGAGAGGGGAAAGAGAGATCAGCAGAAGAGAGAGGGGGAAAGAGAGAGCAGCAGAACAGAGAGGGGAAAAGAGAGCAGCAGAACAGAGAGGGGGAAAGATAGAGCAGCAGAAGAAAGAGGGGAAAAGAGAGAGCAGCAGAAGAGAGAGGGGAAAGAGAGATCAGCAGAAGAGAGAGGGGGAAAGAGAGAGCAGCAGAAGAGAGAGGGGAAAGAGAGATCAGCAGAAGAGAGAGGGGAAAGAGAGAGCAGCAGAACAGAGAGGGGGAAAGAGAGAGCAGCAGAACAGAGAGGGGAAAGAGAGAGCAGCAGAACAGAGAGGGGGAAAGATAGAGCAGCAGAAGAGAGAGGGGAAAGAGAGATCAGGAGAAGAGAGAGGGGAAAGAGAGAGCAGCAGAACAGAGAGGGGGAAGGAGAGAGCAGCAGAACAGAGAGGGGAAAGAGAGAGCAGCAGAAGAAAGAGGGGAAAAGAGAGAGCAGCAGAAGAGAGAGGGGAAAGAGAGATCAGCAGAAGAGAGAGGGGAAAGAGAGAGCAGCAGAACAGAGAGGGGAAAGAGAGATCAGCAGAAGAGAGAGGGGAAAGAGAGAGCAGCAGAACAGAGAGGGGGAAAGAGAGAGCAGCAGAACAGAGAGGGGAAAGAGAGAGCAGCAGAACAGAGAGGGGAAAGAGAGAGCAGCAGAAGAGAGACGGGGAAAGAGAAAGCAGCAGAACAGAGAGGGGAAAGAGAGAGCAGCAGAACAGAGAGGGGGAAAGAGAGATCAGCAGAGCAGAGAGGGGAAAGAGAGATCAGCAGGAGAGAGAGGGGAAAAGAGAGAGCAGCAGAACAGAGAAGGGGAAAGAGAGATCAGCAGAACAGAGAGGGGAAAGAGAGAGCAGCAGAAGAGAGAGGGGAAAGAGAGAGCAGCAGAAGAGAGAGGGGAAAAGAGAGAGCAGCAGAACAGAGAGGGGAAAGAGAGATCAGCAGAACAGAGAGGGGGAAAGAGAGAGCAGCAGAACAGAGAGGGGAAAAGAGAGAGCAGCAGAACAGAGAGGGGAAAGAGAGATCAGCAGAACAGAGAGAGG
This sequence comes from Chiloscyllium punctatum, assembly GCF_047496795.1. Taxonomy (NCBI): domain Eukaryota; kingdom Metazoa; phylum Chordata; class Chondrichthyes; order Orectolobiformes; family Hemiscylliidae; genus Chiloscyllium; species Chiloscyllium punctatum. The sequence goes on along the minus strand of NW_027309988.1, from coordinate 265,222 downwards.
GGAAAGAGAGATCAGCAGAAGAAAGAGGGGAAAGAGAGATCAGCAGAACAGAGAGGGGAAAGAGAGAGCAGCAGAACAGAGAGAGGGGAAAGAGAGAGCAGCAGAACAGAGAGAGGGGAAAAGAGAGATCAGCAGAACAGAGAGGGGGAAAGAGAGAGCAGCAGAACAGAGAGGGGAAAAGAGAGAGCAGCAGAACAGAGAGGGGAAAGAGAGATCAGCAGAACAGAGAGAGGGGAAAGAGAGATCAGCAGAAGAAAGAGGGGAAAGAGAGATCAGCAGAACAGAGAGGGGAAAGAGAGAGCAGCAGAACAGAGAGGGGGAAAGAGAGATCAGCAGAACAGAGAGAGGGGAAAGAGAGATCAGCAGAAGAAAGAGGGGAAAGAGAGATCAGCAGAACAGAGAGGGGAAAGAGAGAGCAGCAGAACAGAGAGAGGGGAAAAGAGAGAGCAGCAGAACAGAGAGGGGAAAAGATTGAGCAGAAGAGAGAGGGAAAAGAGAGAAATCAGCAGAACAGAGAGAGGGGAAAAGAGAGATCAGCAGAACAGAGAGGGGGAAAGAGAGAGCAGCAGAACAGAGAGGGGAAAAGAGAGAGCAGCAGAACAGAGAGGGGAAAGAGAGATCAGCAGAACAGAGAGAGGGGAAAGAGAGATCAGCAGAAGAAAGAGGGGAAAGAGAGATCAGCAGAACAGAGAGAGGAAAGAGAGATCAGCAGAACAGAGAGGGGAAAAGAGAGATCAGCAGAACGAGGAGGGGAAAGAGAGAGCAGCAGAACAGAGAGGGGAAAAGAGAGATCAGCAGAACAGAGAGAGGAAAGAGAGAGCAGCAGAACAGAGAGGGGAAAGAAAGAGCAGCAGAAGAGAGAGGGGAAAAGAGAGAGCAGCAGAAGAGAGAGGGGAAAAGAGAGAGCAGCAGAACAGAGAGGGGAAAGAAAGAGCAGCAGAAGAGAGAGGGGAAAAGAGAGAGCAGCAGAACAGAGAGGGGAAAAGAGAGAGCAGCAGAACAGAGAGGGGAAAGAAAGAGCAGCAGAAGAGAGAGGGGAAAAGAGAGAGCAGCAGAAGAGAGAGAGGGAAAAAGAGAGAGCAGCAGAACAGAGAGGGGAAAAGAGAGAGCAGCAGAAGAGAGAGGGGAAAGAGAGAGCAGCAGAAGAGAGAGAGGGAAAAAGACAGAGCAGCAGAAGAGAGAGGGGAAAGAGAGAGCAGCAGAACAGAAAGGGGAAAGAGAGAGCAGCAGAAGAGAGAGGGGAAAGAGAGAGCAGCAGAACAGAGAGGGGAAAGAGAGATCAGCAGAACAGAGAGGGGGAAAGAGAGATCAGCAGAAGAAAGAGGGGAAAGAGAGAGAGCAGAACAGAGAGAGGGGAAAAGAGAGAGCAGCAGAACAGAGAGGGGAAAAGAGAGATCAGCAGAACAGAGAGAGGGGAAAGAGAGAGCAGCAGAAGAGAGAGAGGGGAAAAGAGAGAGCAGCAGAACAGAGAGGGGAAAAGAGCGATCAGAAGAGAGAGGGGGAAAGAGAGAGCAGCAGGAGAAAGAGGGGAAAAGAGAGAGCAGCAGAACAGAGAGGGGAAAAGAGAGAGCAGAAGAGAGGGGGGAAAGAGAGAGCAGCAGAACAGAGAGGAGAAAGAGAGAGCAGCAGAACAGAGAGGGGAAAGAGAGATCAGCAGAAGAGAGAGGGGAAAGGAGAGATCAGCAGAACAGAGAGGGGAAAAGAGAGAGCAGCAGAACAGAGAGGGGGAAAGAGAGAGCAGCAGAACAGAGAGGGGAAAAGAGAGAGCAGCAGAACAGAGAGGGGGAAAGAGAGATCAGCAGAACAGAGAAGGGAAAGAGAGAGCAGCAGAACAGAGAGGGGAGAAGAGAGAGTAGCAGAAGAGAGAGAGGGATAAAGAGAGCAGCAGAAGAGAGAGGGGAAAGAGAGAGCAGCAGAAGAAAGAGGGGAAAAGAGAGAGCAGCAGAACAGAGAGGGGAAAGAGAGAGCAGCAGAACAGAGAGGGGAAAGAGAGATCAGCAGAACAGAGAGAGGGGAAAGAGAGATCAGCAGAAGAAAGAGGGGAAAGAGAGATCAGCAGAACAGAGAGGGGAAAGAGAGAGCAGCAGAACAGAGAGAGGGGAAAGAGAGAGCAGCAGAACAGAGAGGGGGAAAGAGAGAGCAGCAGAAGAAAGAGGGGAAAAGAGAGAGAAGCAGAACAGAGAGGGGAAAAGAGAGAGCAGCAGAACAGAGAGGGAAAAGAGAGAAATCAGCAGAACAGAGAGGGGAAAGAGAGAGCAGCAGAAGAGAGAGGCGGAAAGAGAGATCAACAGAAGAGAGAGGGGAAAGAGAGAGCAGCAGAAGAGAGAGGGGAAAAGAGAGAGCAGCAGAAGAGAGAGGGGAAAAGAGAGAGCAGCAGAACAGAGAGGGGAAAAGAGAGAGCAGCAGAAGAGAGAGAGAAAAGGGAGATCAGCAGAAGAGAGAGGGGGAAAGAGAGAGCAGCAGAAGAGAGAGGGGAAAGAGAGATCAACAGAAGAGAGAGGGGAAAGAGAGATCAGCAGAAGAGAGAGGGGAAAAGAGAGAGCAGCAGAAGAGAGAGGGGAAAAGAGAGAGCAGCAGAAGAGAGAGGGGAAAGTGAGAGCAGCAGAACAGAGAGGGGAAAAGAGAGAGCAGCAGAAGAGAGAGGGGAAAGAGAGAGCAGCAGAAGAGAGAGGGGGAAAGAGAGATCAGCAGAAGAGAGAGGGGGAAAGAGAGATCAGCAGAAGAGAGAGGGGAAAGAGAGATCAGCAGAAGAGAGAGGGGAAAAGAGAGAGCAGCAGAAGAGAGAGGGAAAAGAGAGAAATCAGCAGAACAGAGAGGGGAAAGAGAGAGCAGCAGAAGAGAGAGGGGAAAGAGAGAGAGCAGCAGAACAGAGAGGGGAAAAGAGAGAGCAGCAGAAGAGAGAGGGGAAAAGAGAGAGCAGCAGAACAGAGAGGGGAAAAGAGAGATCAGCAGAAGAGAGAGGGGAAAAGAGAGAGCAGCAGAAGAGAGAGGGGAAAGAGAGAGCAGCAGAAGAGAGAGGGGGAAAGAGAGATCAGCAGAAGAGAGATGGGAAAGAGAGAGCAGCAGAAGAGAGAGGGGAAAAGAGAGAGCAGCAGAACAGATAGGGGAAAAGAGAGAGCAGCAGAACAGAGAGGGGGAAAGAGAGAGCAGCAGAAGAGAGAGGGGAAAGAGAGAGCAGCAGAACAGAGAGGGGAAAGAGAGATCAGCAGAACAGAGAGGGGAAAGAGAGAGCAGCAGAAGAGAGAGGGGAAAGAGAGAGCAGCAGAAGAAAGAGTGGAAAAGAGAAAGCAGCAGAAGAGAGAGGGGAAAGAGAGATCAGCAGAACAGAGAGAGGGGAAAGAGAGATCAGCAGAAGAAAGAGGGGAAAGAGAGATCAGCAGAACAGAGAGGGGGAAAGTGAGAGCAGCAGAAGAAAGAGGGGAAAAGAGAGAGAAGCAGAACAGAGAGGGGAAAAGAGAGAGCAGCAGAAGAGAGAGGGAAAATAGAGAAATCAGCAGAACAGAGAGGGGAAAAGAGAGATCAGCAGAACAGAGAGGGGAAAGAGAGAGCAGCAGAAGAGAGAGGGGAAAGAGAGAGAGCAGCAGAACAGAGAGGGGAAAATTGAGAGCAGCAGAACAGAGAGGGGAAAAGAGAGAGCAGCAGAAGAGAGAGAGAAAAGAGAGATCAGCAGAAGAGAGAGGGGAAAAGAGAGAGCAGCAGAAGAGAGAGGGGAAAGAGAGAGCAGCAGAACAGAGAGGGGAAAAGAGAGAGCAGCAGAAGAGAGAGGGGAAAGAGAGAGCAGCAGAAGAGTAAGGGGGAAAGAGAGATCAGCAGAAGAGAGAGGGGGAAAGAGAGATCAGCAGAAGAGAGAGGGGAAAGAAAGATCAGCAGAAGAGAGAGGGGAAAGAGAGAGCAGCAGAAGAGAGAGGGGAAAAGAGAGATCAGCAGAAGAGAGAGGGGAAAGAGAGAGCAGCAGAACAGAGAGGGGAAAAGAGAGAGCAGCAGAAGAGAGAGGGGAAAAGAGAGAGCAGCAGAACAGAGAGGGGAAAAGTTAGAGCAGCAGAACAGAGAGGGGAAAGAGAGATCAGCAGAAGAGTGAGGGGAAAAGAGAGAGCAGCAGAAGAGAGAGGGGAAAGAGAGAGCAGCAGAACAGAGAGGGGAAAAGAGAGAGCAGCAGAAGAGAGAGGGGAAAACAGAGAGCAGCAGAAGAGAGAGGGGAAAGAGAGAGCAGCAGAAGAGAGAGGGGGAAAGAGAGATCAGCAGAAGAGAGAGGGGAAAGAGAGAGCAGCAGAAGAGAGAGGGGAAAAGAGAGAGCAGCAGAACAGAGAGGGGAAAAGAGAGCAGCAGAAGAGAGAGGGGAAAAGAGAGAGCAGCAGAAGAGAGAAGGGAAAAAAGAGAGCAGCAGAACAGAGAGGGGAAAAGAGAGAGCAGCAGAAGAGAGAGGGGAAAGAGAGAGCAGCAGAACAGAGAGGGGGAAAAGAGAGAGCAGCAGAAGAGAGAGGGAAAAGAGAGAGCAGCAGAACAGAGAGGGGAAAAGAGAGAGCAGCAGAAGAGAGAGGGGAAAAGAGAGAGCAGCAGAAGAGAGAGGGAAAACAGAGAGCAGCAAAAGACAGAGGGGAAAACAGAGAGTAGCAGAAGAGGGAGGGGAAAAGAGAGAGCAGCAGAAGAGAGAGGGGAAAAGAGAGAGATCAGCAGAAGAGAGAGGGGAAAGAGAGATCAGCAGAACAGAGAGGGGAAAAGAGAGAGCAGCAGAAGAGAGAGGGGAAAAGAGAGAGCAGCAGAAGAGAGAGGGAGAAAGAGAGAGCAGCAGAAGAGAGAGGGGGAAAGAGAGAGCAGCAGAAGAGAGAGGGAGAAAGAGAGAGCAGCAGAAGAGAGAGGGGAAAGAGAGAGCAGCAGAGCAGAGAGGGGAAAGAGAGATCAGCAGAGCAGAGAGGGGAAAAGAGAGAGCAGCAGAAGAGAGAGGGAGAAAGAGAGAGCAGCAGAAGAGATAGGGGGAAAGAGAGATCAGCAGAGCAGAGAGGGGAAAGAGAGATCAGCAGAGCAGAGAGGGGAAAAGAGAGAGCAGCAGAAGAGAGAGGGAGAAAGAGAGAGCAGCAGAAGAGATAGGGGGAAAGAGAGAGCAGCAGAAGAGAGAGGGAGAAAGAGCGAGCAGCAGACGAGAGAGGGAGAAAGAGAGAGCAGCAGAAGAGAGACGGGGAAAGAGAAAGCAGCAGAACAGAGAGGGGAAAGAGAGAGCAGCAGAACAGAGAGGGGGAAAGAGAGATCAGCAGAGCAGAGAGGGCAAAGAGAGATCAGCAGGAGAGAGAGGGGAAAAGAGAGAGCAGCAGAACAGAGAAGGGGAAAGAGAGATCAGCAGAATAGAGAGGGGAAAGAGAGAGCAGCAGAAGAGAGAGGGGATAAGAGAGAGCAGCAGAACAGAGAGGGGAAAAGAGAGAGCAGCAGAACAGAGAGGGGGAAAGAGAGATCAGCAGAACAGAGAGGGGAAAGAGAGAGCAGCAGAACAGAGAGGGGAAAAGAGAGAGTAGCAGAATAGAGAGAGGGAAAAAGAGAGCAGCAGAACAGAGAGGGAGAAAGAGAGAGCAGCAGAAGAGAGAGGGGGAAAGAGAGAGCAGCAGAAGAGAGAGGGAGAAAGAGAGAGCAGCAGAAGAGAGAGGGAGAAAGAGAGAGCAGCAGAAGAGAGAGGGGGAAAGAGAGAGCAGCAGAACAGAGAGGGGAAAGAGAGAGCAGCAGAACAGAGAGGGGGAAAGAGAGATCAGCAGAGCAGAGAGGGGAAAGAGAGATCAGCAGAGCAGAGAGGGGAAAAGAGAGAGCAGCAGAAGAGAGAGGGAGAAAGAGAGAGCAGCAGAAGAGAGAGGGGGAAAGAGAGAGCAGCAGAAGAGAGAGGGAGAAAGAGAGAGCAGCAGAAGAGAGAGGGAGAAAGAGAGAGCAGCAGAAGAGAGAGGGGGAAAGAGAGAGCAGCAGAACAGAGAGGGGAAAGAGAGAGCAGCAGAACAGAGAGGGGGAAAGAGAGATCTGCAGAGCAGAGAGGGGAAAGAGAGATCAGCAGAGCAGAGAGGGGAAAAGAGAGAGCAGCAGAAGAGAGAGGGGAAAGAGAGAGCAGCAGAACAGAGAGGGGAAAGAGAGAGCAGCAGAACAGAGAGGGGAAAAGAGAGAGCAGAAGAACAGAGAGGGGAAAGAGTGATCAGCAGAACAGAGAGAGGGGAAAGAGAGATCAGCAGAAGAAAGAGGGGAAAGAGAGATCAGCAGAACAGAGAGGGGAAAGAGAGAGCAGCAGAACAGAGAGAGGGGAAAGAGAGAGCAGCAGAACAGAGAGGGGGAAAGAGAGAGCAGCAGAAGAAAGAGGGGAAAAGAGAGAGAAGCAGAACAGAGAGGGGAAAAGAGAGAGCAGCAGAACAGAGAGGGAAAAGAGAGAAATCAGCAGAACAGAGAGGGGAAAGAGAGAGCAGCAGAAGAGAGAGGGGAAAGAGAGAGAGCAGCAGAACAGAGAGGGGAAAAGAGAGAGCAGCAGAACAGAGAGGGGAAAAGAGAGAGCAGCAGAAGAGAGAGAGAAAAGAGAGATCAGCAGAAGAGAGAGGGGGAAAGAGAGATCAGCAGAAGAGAGAGGGGGAAAGAGAGATCAACAGAAGAGAGAGGGGAAAGAGAGATCAGCAGAAGAGAGAGGGGAAAAGAGAGAGCAGCAGAACAGAGAGAGGGGAAAAGAGAGAGCAGCAGAAGAGAGAGGGGAAAAGAGAGAGCAGCAGAAGAGAGAGGGGAAAGTGAGAGCAGCAGAAGAGAGAGGGGAAAAGAGAGAGCAGCAGAAGAGAGAGGGGAAAGTGAGAGCAGCAGAACAGAGAGGGTAAAAGAGAGAGCAGCAGAAGAGAGAGGGGAAAAGAGAGAGCAGCAGAAGAGAGAGGGGAAAGTGAGAGCAGCAGAAGAGAGAGGGGAAAAGAGAGAGCAGCAGAAGAGAGAGGGGAAAGAGAGATCAGCAGAAGAGAGAGGGGGAAAGAGAGATCAGCAGAAGAGAGAGGGGAAAGAGAGATCAGCAGAAGAGAGAGGGGAAAAGAGAGAGCAGCAGAAGAGAGAGGGAAAAGAGAGAAATCAGCAGAACAGAGAGGGGAAAGAGAGAGCAGCAGAAGAGAGAGGGGAAAGAGAGAGAGCTGCAGAACAGAGAGGGGAAAAGACAGAGCAGCAGAAGAGAGAGGGGAAAAGAGAGAGCAGCAGAAGAGAGAGGGGAAAAGAGAGAGCAGCAGAAGAGAGAGGGGGAAAGAGAGATCAGCAGAAGAGAGAGGGGAAAGAGAGATCAGCAGAAGAGAGAGGGGAAAAGAGAGAGCAGCAGAAGAGAGAGGGGAAAGAGAGAGCAGCAGAAGAGAGAGGGGGAAAGAGAGATCAGCAGAAGAGAGAGGGGAAAGAGAGAGCAGCAGAAGAGAGAGGGGAAAAGAGAGAGCAGCAGAACACATAGGGGAAAAGAGAGAGCAGCAGAACAGAGAGGGGGAAAGAGAGAGCAGCAGAACAGAGAGGGGAAAGAGAGATCAGCAGAACAGAGAGGGGAAAGAGAGAGCAGCAGAAGAGAGAGGGGAAAGAGAGAGCAGCAGAAGAAAGAGGGGAAAAGAGAGAGCAGCAGAAGAGAGAGGGGAAAGAGAGATCAGCAGAACAGAGAGAGGGGAAAGAGAGATCAGCAGAAGAAAGAGGGGATAGGGAGATCAGCACAACAGAGAGGGGAAAGAGAGAGCAGCAGAACAGAGAGAGGGGAAAGAGAGAGCAGCAGAACAGAGAGGGGGAAAGTGAGAGCAGCAGAAGAAAGAGGGGAAAAGAGAGAGAAGCAGAACAGAGAGGGGAAAAGAGAGAGCAGCAGAAGAGAGAGGGAAAAGAGAGAAATCAGCAGAACAGAGAGGGGAAAAGAGAGATCAGCAGAGTAGAGAGGGGAAAGAGAGAGCAGCAGAAGAGAGAGGGGAAAGAGAGAGAGCAGCAGAACAGAGAGGGGAAAATTGAGAGCAGCAGAACAGAGAGGGGGAAAGAGAGAGCAGCAGAAGAGAGAGAGAAAAGAGAGATCAGCAGAAGAGAGAGGGGAAAAGAGAGAACAGCAGAAGAGAGAGGGGAAAGAGAGAGCAGCAGAACAGAGAGGGGAAAATAGAGAGCAGCAGAAGAGAGAGGGGAAAGAGAGAGCAGCAGAAGAGAGAGGGGGAAAGAGAGATCAGCAGAAGAGAGAGGGGGAAAGAGAGATCAGCAGAAGAGAGAGGGGAAAGAGAGATCAGCAGAAGAGAGAGGGGAAAGAGAGAGCAGCAGAAGAGAGAGGGGAAAAGAGAGATCAGCAGAAGAGAGAGGGGAAAGAGAGAGCAGCAGAACAGAGAGGGGAAAAGAGAGAGCAGCAGAAGAGAGAGGGGAAAAGAGAGAGCAGCAGAAGAGTGAGGGGAAAAGAGAGAGCAGCAGAAGAGAGAGGGGAAAGAGAGAGCAGCAGAACAGAGAGGGGAAAAGAGAGAGCAGCAGAAGAGAGAGGGGAAAACAGAGCAGCAGAAGAGAGAGGGGAAAGAGAGAGCAGCAGAAGAGAGAGGGGGAAAGAGAGATCAGCAGAAGAGAGAGGGGAAAGAGAGAGCAGCAGAAGAGAGAGCGGAAAAGAGAGAGCAGCAGAACAGAGAGGGGAAAAGAGAGCAGCAGAAGAGAGAGGGGAAAAGAGAGAGCAGGAGAAGAGAGAAGGGAAAAAAGAGAGCAGCAGAACAGAGAGGGGAAAGAGAGAGCAGCAGAACAGAGAGAGGGGAAAGAGAGAGCAGCAGAACAGAGAGAGGGGAAAAGAGAGATCAGCAGAACAGAGAGGGGGAAAGAGAGAGCAGCAGAACAGAGAGGGGAAAAGAGAGAGCAGCAGAACAGAGAGGGGAAAGAGAGATCAGCAGAACAGAGAGAGGGGAAAGAGAGATCAGCAGAAGAAAGAGGGGAAAGAGAGATCAGCAGAACAGAGAGGGGAAAGAGAGAGCAGCAGAACAGAGAGGGGGAAAGAGAGATCAGCAGAACAGAGAGAGGGGAAAGAGAGATCAGCAGAAGAAAGAGGGGAAAGAGAGATCAGCAGAACAGAGAGGGGAAAGAGAGAGCAGCAGAACAGAGAGAGGGGAAAAGAGAGAGCAGCAGAACAGAGAGGGGAAAAGATTGAGCAGAAGAGAGAGGGAAAAGAGAGAAATCAGCAGAACAGAGAGAGGGGAAAAGAGAGATCAGCAGAACAGAGAGGGGGAAAGAGAGAGCAGCAGAACAGAGAGGGGAAAAGAGAGAGCAGCAGAACAGAGAGGGGAAAGAGAGATCAGCAGAACAGAGAGAGGGGAAAGAGAGATCAGCAGAAGAAAGAGGGGAAAGAGAGATCAGCAGAACAGAGAGAGGAAAGAGAGATCAGCAGAACAGAGAGGGGAAAAGAGAGATCAGCAGAACGAGGAGGGGAAAGAGAGAGCAGCAGAACAGAGAGGGGAAAAGAGAGATCAGCAGAACAGAGAGAGGAAAGAGAGAGCAGCAGAACAGAGAGGGGAAAAGAGAGATCAGCAGAACAGGAAGGGGAAAGAGAGAGCAGCAGACGAGAGAGGGGAAAGAGAGATCAGCAGAACAGAGAGGGGAAAGAGAGAGCAGCAGAACAGAGAGGGGAAAAGAGAGATCAGCAGAACAGAGAGGGGGAAAGAGAGAGCAGCAGAACAGAGAAGGGAAAGAGAGAGCAGCAGAAGAGAGAGGGGAAAGAGAGAGCAGCAGAAGAGAGAGGGGAAAAGAGAGAGCAGCAGAACAGAGAGGGGGAAAGAGAGAGCAGCAGAACAGAGAGGGGAAAGAGAGAGCAGCAGAAGAGAGAGGGGGAAAGAGAGAGCAGCAGAACAGAGAGGGGAAAAGAGAGAGCAGCAGAAGAGAGAGGGGAAAGAGAGAGCAGTAGAACAGAGAGGGGGAAAGAGAGATCAGCAGAAGAGAGAGGGGAAAAGAGAGAGCAGCAGAACAGAGAGGGGAAAGGAGAGATCAGCAGAAGAGAGAGGGGAAAGAGAGATCACCAGAAGAGAGAGGGGAAAGAGAGATCAGCAGAACAGAGAGGGGAAAAGAGAGAGCAGCGGAAGAGAGAGGGGAAATAGAGAGCAGCAGAACAGAGAGGGGAAAGAGAGATCAGCAGAAGAGAGAGGGGAAAGAGAGAGCAGCAGAAGAGAGAGGGAGAAAGAGAGAGCAGCAGAAGAGAGAGGGGAAAGAGAGAGATCAGCAGAAGAGAGAGGGGAAAGAGAGAGCAGCAGAACAGAGAGTGGAAAGAGAGAGCAGCAGAAGAGAGAGGGGAAAGAGAGAGCAGCAGAAGAGAGAGGGGAAAAGAGAGAGCAGCAGAACAGAGAGGGGAAAGAGAGAGCAGCAGAACAGGGAGGGGAAAAGAGAGAGCAGCAGAAGAGAGAGGGGAAAAGAGAGAGCAGCAGAAGAGAGAGAGGGAAAAAGAGAGAGCAGCAGAACAGAGAGGGGAAAAGAGAGAGCAGCAGATGAGAGAGAGGGAAAAAGAGAGAGCAGCAGAAGAGAGAGGGGAAAGAGAGAGCAGCAGAACAGAAAGGGGAAAGAGAGAGCAGCAGAAGAGAGAGGTGTAAAGAGAGAGCAGCAGAAGAGAGAGGGGAAAGAGAGAGCAGTAGAAGAGAGAGGGGGAAAGAGAGAGCAGCAGACGAGAGAGGGGAAAGAGAGAGCAGTAGAAGCGAGAGGGGAAAGAGAGAGCAGCAGAACAGAGAGGGGAAAAGAGAGAGCAGCAGAACAGAGAGGGGGAAAGAGAGAGCAGCAGAACAGAGAGGGGGAAAGAGAGAGCAGCAGAAGAGAGAGGGGAAAGAGAGAGCAGTAGAAGCGAGAGGGGAAAGAGAGAGCAGCAGAACAGAGAGGGGAAAGAGAGAGCAGCAGAACAGAGAGGGGGAAAGAGAGAGCAGCAGAAGAGAGAGGGGAAAGAGAGAGCAGTAGAAGCGAGAGGGGAAAGAGAGAGCAGAAGAACAGAGAGGGGAAAAGAGAGAGCAGCAGAAGAGAGAGGGGAAAGAGAGAGCAACAGAACAGAGAGAGGGAAAAAGAGAGGGGAAAAGAGAGAGCAGCAGAAGAGAGAGGGGAAAAGAGAGCAGCAGAATAGAGAGAGGGGAAAGAGAGAGGAGCAGAACAGAGAGGGGTAAAAGTGAGCAGCAGAACAGAGAGGGGAAAGAGAGATCAGCAGAACAGAGAGGGGAAAGAGAGAGCAGCAGAACAGAGAGGGGAAAAGAGAGAGCAGCAGAAGAGAGAGGGGAAAGAGAGAGCAGCAGAATAGAGAGAGGGGAAAGAGAGAGGAGCAGAACAGAGAGGGGAAAGAGAGAGCAGCAGAAGAGAGAGGGGAAAGAGAGAGCAGCAGAACAGAGAGAGGGGAAAAGAGAGAGCAGCAGAAGAGAGAGGGGAAAGAGAGAGCAGCAGAAGAGAGAGGGGGAAAGAGAGATCAGCAGAACAGAGAGGGGGAAAAGAGAGAGCAGCAGACGAGAGAGGGGAAAGAGAGAGCAGCAGAACAGAGAGAGGGATAAAGAGAGAGCAGCAGAACAGAGAGGGGAAAGAGAGAGCAGTAGAAGAGAGAGGGACAAAGAGAGAGCAGCAGAAGAGAGAGAGGGGAAAAGAGAGATCAGCAGAAGAGAGAGGGGAAAGAGAGAGCAGCAGAATAGAGAGAGGGGAAAGAGAGAGGAGCAGAACAGAGAGGGGAAAGAGAGAGCAGCAGAACAGAGAGGGGAAAGAGAGATCAGCAGAACAGTGAGGGGAAAGAGAGAGCAGCAGAACAGAGAGAGGGGAAAAGAGAGAGCAGCAGAAGAAAGAGGGGAAAAGAGAGAGCAGCAGAACAGAGAGGGGAAAGAGAGAGCAGCAGAACAGAGAGGGGAAAAGAGAGAGCAGCAGAAGAAAGAGGGGAAAAGAGAGAGCAGCAGAAGAGAGAGGGGAAAAGAGAGAGCAACAGAAGAGAGAGTGGAAAAGAGAGATCAGCAGAACAGAGAGGGGAAAGAGAGAGCAGCAGAACAGAGAGGGGAAAAGAGAGAGCAGCAGAAGAGAGAGGGGAAAGAGAGAGCAGCACAACAGAGAGGGGGAAAGAGAGAGCAGCAGAACAGAGAGGGGAAAGACAGAGCAGCAGAACAGAGAGGGGAAAGAGAGAGCAGCAGAAGAGAGAGGGGAAAGAGAGAGCAGCACAACAGAGAGGGGGAAAGAGAGAGCAGCAGAACAGAGAGGGGAAAGAGAGAGCAGCAGAAGAGAGAGGGGAAAAGAGAGAGCAGCAGAACAGAGAGGGGAAAGAGAGAGCAGCAGAACAGAGAGGGGAAAGAGAGAGCAGCAGAAGAGAGAGGGGAAAAGAGAGAGCAGCAGAAGAGAGAGGGGAAAAGAGAGAGCAGCAGAAGAGAGAGAGGGAAAAAGAGAGAGCAGCAGAACAGAGAGGGGAAAAGAGAGAGCAGGAGAAGAGAAAGAGGGAAAAAGAGTGAGCAGCAGAAGAGAGAGGGGAAAGAGAGAGCAGCAGAACAGAAAGGGGAAAGAGAGAGCAGCAGAAGAGAGAGGTGGAAAGAGAGAGCAGCAGAAGAGAGAGGGGAAAGAGAGAGCAGTAGAAGAGAGAGGGGGAAAGAGAGAGCAGCAGAAGAGAGAGTGGAAAGAGAGAGCAGTAGAAGCGAGAGGGGAAAGAGAGAGCAGCAGAACAGAGAGGGGAAAAGAGAGAGCAGCAGAACAGAGAGGGGGAAAGAGAGAGCAGCAGAACAGAGAGGGGGAAAGAGAGAGCAGCAGAAGAGAGAGGGGAAAGAGAGAGCAGTAGAAGCGAGAGGGGAAAGAGAGAGCAGCAGAACAGAGAGGGGAAAGAGAGAGCAGCAGAACAGAGAGGGGGAAAGAGAGAGCAGCAGAACAGAGAGGGGAAAGAGAGAGCAGCAGAACAGAGAGGGGAAAAGAGAGAGCAGCAGAAGAGCGAGGGGAAAGAGAGAGCAGCACAACAGAGAGGGGGAAAGAGAGAGCAGCAGAACAGAGAGGGGGAAAGAGAGATCAGCAGAACAGAGAGAGGGGAAAGAGAGATCAGCAGAAGAAAGAGGGGAAAGAGAGATCAGCAGAACAGAGAGGGGAAAGAGAGAGCAGCAGAAGAGAGAGGGGAAAGAGAGAGCAGCAGAAGAGAGAGGGGAAAAGAGAGAGCAGCAGAACAGAGAGGGGAAAGAGAGATCAGCAGAACAGAGAGGGGGAAAGAGAGAGCAGCAGAACAGAGAGGGGAAAAGAGAGAGCAGCAGAACAGAGAGGGGAAATGGAGATAAGCAGAACAGAGAGAGGGGAAAGAGAGATCAGCAGAAGAAAGAGGGGAAAGAGAGATCAGCAGAACAGAGAGGGGAAAGAGAGAGCAGCAGAACAGAGAGAGGGGAAAGAGAGAGCAGCAGAACAGAGAGAGGGGAAAAGAGAGATCAGCAGAAGAGAGAGGGGGAAAGAGAGAGCAGCAGAACAGAGAGGGGAAAAGAGAGAGCAGCAGAACAGAGAGGGGAAAGAGAGATCAGCAGAACAGAGAGAGGGGAAAGAGAGATCAGCAGAAGAAAGAGGGGAAAGAGAGATCAGCAGAACAGAGAGGGGAAAGAGAGAGCAGCAGAACAGAGAGGGGGAAAGAGAGATCAGCAGAACAGAGAGAGGGGAAAGAGAGATCAGCAGAAGAAAGAGGGGAAAGAGAGATCAGCAGAACAGAGAGGGGAAAGAGAGAGCAGCAGAACAGAGAGAGGGGAAAAGAGAGAGCAGCAGAACAGAGAGGGGAAAAGATTGAGCAGAAGAGAGAGGGAAAAGAGAGAAATCAGCAGAACAGAGAGAGGGGAAAAGAGAGATCAGCAGAACAGAGAGGGGGAAAGAGAGAGCAGCAGAACAGAGAGGGGAAAAGAGAGAGCAGCAGAACAGAGAGGGGAAAGAGAGATCAGCAGAACAGAGAGAGGGGAAAGAGAGATCAGCAGAAGAAAGAGGGGAAAGAGAGATCAGCAGAACAGAGAGGGGAAAGAGAGAGCAGCAGAACAGAGAGAGGGGAAAGAGAGAGCAGCAGAACAGAGAGAGGGGAAAAGAGAGATCAGCAGAAGAGAGAGGGGGAAAGAGAGAGCAGCAGAACAGAGAGGGGAAAAGAGAGAGCAGCAGAACAGAGAGGGGAAAGAGAGATCAGCAGAACAGAGAGAGGGGAAAGAGAGATCAGCAGAAGAAAGAGGGGAAAGAGAGATCAGCAGAACAGAGAGGGGAAAGAGAGAGCAGCAGAACAGAGAGGGGAAAAGAGAGATCAGCAGAACGAGGAGGGGAAAGAGAGAGCAGCAGAACAGAGAGGGGAAAAGAGAGATCAGCAGAACGAGGAGGGGAAAGAGAGAGCAGCAGAACAGAGAGGGGAAAAGAGAGATCAGCAGAACAGAGAGAGGAAAGAGAGAGCAGCAGAACAGAGAGGGGAAAAGAGAGATCAGCAGAACAGGAAGGGGAAAGAGAGAGCAGCAGAACAGAGAGGGGAAAAGAGAGATCAGCAGAACAGAGAGGGGAAAGAGAGAGCAGCAGAACAGAGAGGGGAAAAGAGAGATCAGCAGAACAGAGAGGGGGAAAGAGAGAGCGGCAGAACAGAGAGGGGAAAGAGAGAGCAGCAGAAGAGAGAGGGGAAAGAGAGAGCAGCAGAAGAGAGAGGGGAAAAGAGAGAGCAGCAGAACAGAGAGGGGGAAAGAGAGAGCAGCAGAACAGAGAGGGGAAAGAGAGAGCAGCAGAAGAGAGAGGGGGAAAGAGAGAGCAGCAGAACAGAGAGGGGAAAAGAGAGAGCAGCAGAAGAGAGAGGGGAAAGAGAGAGCAGTAGAACAGAGAGGGGGAAAGAGAGATCAGCAGAAGAGAGAGGGGAAAAGAGAGAGCAGCAGAACAGAGAGGGGAAAGGAGAGATCAGCAGAAGAGAGAGGGGAAAGAGAGATCACCAGAAGAGAGAGGGGAAAGAGAGATCAGCAGAACAGAGAGGGGAAAAGAGAGAGCAGCGGAAGAGAGAGGGAGAAAGAGAGAGCAGCAGAAGAGAGAGGGGAAAGAGAGAGATCAGCAGAAGAGAGAGGTGAAAGAGAGAGCAGCAGAACAGAGAGTGGAAAGAGAGAGCAGCAGAAGAGAGAGGGGAAAGAGAGAGCAGCAGAAGAGAGAGGGGAAAAGAGAGAGCAGCAGAACAGAGAGGGGAAAGAGAGAGCAGCAGAACAGAGAGGGGAAAGAGAGAGCAGCAGAACAGAGAGGGGAAAAGAGAGAGCAGCAGAAGAGAGAGGGGAAAGAGAGAGCAACAGAACAGAGAGAGGGAAAAAGAGAGGGGAAAAGAGAGAGCAGCAGAAGAGAGAGAGGGAAAAAGAGAGAGCAGCAGAACAGAGAGGGGAAAAGAGAGAGCAGCAGAAGAGAGAGAGGGAAAAAGAGAGAGCAGCAGAAGAGAGAGGGGAAAGAGAGAGCAGCAGAACAGAAAGGGGAAAGAGAGAGCAGCAGAAGAGAGAGGTGGAAAGAGAGAGCAGCAGAAGAGAGAGGGGAAAGAGAGAGCAGTAGAAGAGAGAGGGGGAAAGAGAGAGCAGCAGACGAGAGAGGGGAAAGAGAGAGCAGTAGAAGCGAGAGGGGAAAGAGAGAGCAGCAGAACAGAGAGGGGAAAAGAGAGAGCAGCAGAACAGAGAGGGGGAAAGAGAGAGCAGCAGAACAGAGAGGGGGAAAGAGAGAGCAGCAGAAGAGAGAGGGGAAAGAGAGAGCAGTAGAAGCGAGAGGGGAAAGAGAGAGCAGCAGAACAGAGAGGGGAAAGAGAGAGCAGCAGAACAGAGAGGGGGAAAGAGAGAGCAGCAGAAGAGAGAGGGGAAAGAGAGAGCAGTAGAAGCGAGAGGGGAAAGAGAGAGCAGAAGAACAGAGAGGGGAAAAGAGAGAGCAGCAGAAGAGAGAGGGGAAAGGGAGAGCAACAGAACAGAGAGAGGGAAAAAGAGAGGGGAAAAGAGAGAGCAGCAGAAGAGAGAGGGGAAAAGAGAGCAGCAGAATAGAGAGAGGGGAAAGAGAGAGGAGCAGAACAGAGAGGGGTAAAAGTGAGCAGCAGAACAGAGAGGGGAAAGAGAGATCAGCAGAACAGAGAGGGGAAAGAGAGAGCAGCAGAACAGAGAGGGGAAAAGAGAGAGCAGCAGAAGAGAGAGGGGAAAGAGAGAGCAGCAGAATAGAGAGAGGGGAAAGAGAGAGGAGCAGAACAGAGAGGGGAAAGAGAGAGCAGCAGAAGAGAGAGGGGAAAGAGAGAGCAGCAGAACAGAGAGAGGGGAAAAGAGAGAGCAGCAGAACAGAGAGGGGAAAGAGAGAGCAGCAGAAGAGAGAGGGGGAAAGAGAGATCAGCAGAACAGAGAGGGGGAAAAGAGAGAGCAGCAGAAGAGAGAGGGGAAAGAGAGAGCAGCAGAACAGAGAGAGGGATAAAGAGAGAGGAGCAGAACAGAGAGGGGAAAGAGAGAGCAGTAGAAGAGAGAGGGACAAAGAGAGAGCAGCAGAAGAGAGAGAGGGGAAAAGAGAGAGCAGCAGAAGAGAGAGGGGAAAGAGAGAGCAGCAGAATAGAGAGAGGGGAAAGAGAGAGGAGCAGAACAGAGAGGGGAAAGAGAGATCAGCAGAACAGAGAGGGGAAAGAGAGAGCAGCAGAACAGAGAGAGGGGAAAAGAGAGAGCAGCAGAAGAAAGAGGGGAAAAGAGAGAGCAGCAGAACAGAGAGGGGAAAGAGAGAGCAGCAGAACAGAGAGGGGAAAAGAGAGAGCAGCAGAAGAAAGAGGGGAAAGAGAGAGCAGCAGAACAGAGAGGGGAAAAGAGAGAGCAGCAGAAGAGAGAGGGGAAAAGAGAGAGCAGCAGAAGAGAGAGAGGGAAAAAGAGAGAGCAGCAGAACAGAGAGGGGAAAAGAGAGAGCAGGAGAAGAGAAAGAGGGAAAAAGAGTGAGCAGCAGAAGAGAGAGGGGAAAGAGAGAGCAGCAGAACAGAAAGGGGAAAGAGAGAGCAGCAGAAGAGAGAGGTGGAAAGAGAGAGCAGCAGAAGAGAGAGGGGAAAGAGAGAGCAGTAGAAGAGAGAGGGGGAAAGAGAGAGCAGCAGAAGAGAGAGTGGAAAGAGAGAGCAGTAGAAGCGAGAGGGGAAAGAGAGAGCAGCAGAACAGAGAGGGGAAAAGAGAGAGCAGCAGAACAGAGAGGGGGAAAGAGAGAGCAGCAGAACAGAGAGGGGGAAAGAGAGAGCAGCAGAAGAGAGAGGGGAAAGAGAGAGCAGTAGAAGCGAGAGGGGAAAGAGAGAGCAGCAGAACAGAGAGGGGAAAGAGAGAGCAGCAGAACAGAGAGGGGGAAAGAGAGAGCAGCAGAACAGAGAGGGGAAAGAGAGAGCAGCAGAACAGAGAGGGGAAAAGAGAGAGCAGCAGAAGAGCGAGGGGAAAGAGAGAGCAGCACAACAGAGAGGGGGAAAGAGAGAGCAGCAGAACAGAGAGGGGGAAAGAGAGATCAGCAGAACAGAGAGAGGGGAAAGAGAGATCAGCAGAAGAAAGAGGGGAAAGAGAGATCAGCAGAACAGAGAGGGGAAAGAGAGAGCAGCAGAAGAGAGAGGGGAAAGAGAGAGCAGCAGAAGAGAGAGGGGAAAAGAGAGAGCAGCAGAACAGAGAGGGGAAAGAGAGATCAGCAGAACAGAGAGGGGGAAAGAGAGAGCAGCAGAACAGAGAGGGGAAAAGAGAGAGCAGCAGAACAGAGAGGGGAAATGGAGATAAGCAGAACAGAGAGAGGGGAAAGAGAGATCAGCAGAAGAAAGAGGGGAAAGAGAGATCAGCAGAACAGAGAGGGGAAAGAGAGAGCAGCAGAACAGAGAGGGGAAAAGAGAGAGCAGCAGAACAGAGAGGGGAAATGGAGATAAGCAGAACAGAGAGAGGGGAAAGAGAGATCAGCAGAAGAAAGAGGGGAAAGAGAGATCAGCAGAATAGAGAGGGGAAAGAGAGAGCAGCAGAACAGAGAGAGGGGAAAGAGAGAGCAGCAGAACAGAGAGAGGGGAAAAGAGAGATCAGCAGAAGAGAGAGGGGGAAAGAGAGAGCAGCAGAACAGAGAGGGGAAAAGAGAGAGCAGCAGAACAGAGAGGGGAAAGAGAGATCAGCAGAACAGAGAGAGGGGAAAGAGAGATCAGCAGAAGAAAGAGGGGAAAGAGAGATCAGCAGAACAGAGAGGGGAAAGAGAGAGCAGCAGAACAGAGAGGGGGAAAGAGAGATCAGCAGAACAGAGAGAGGGGAAAGAGAGATCAGCAGAAGAAAGAGGGGAAAGAGAGATCAGCAGAACAGAGAGGGGAAAGAGAGAGCAGCAGAACAGAGAGAGGGGAAAAGAGAGAGCAGCAGAACAGAGAGGGGAAAAGATTGAGCAGAAGAGAGAGGGAAAAGAGAGAAATCAGCAGAACAGAGAGAGGGGAAAAGAGAGATCAGCAGAACAGAGAGGGGGAAAGAGAGAGCAGCAGAACAGAGAGGGGAAAAGAGAGAGCAGCAGAACAGAGAGGGGAAAGAGAGATCAGCAGAACAGAGAGAGGGGAAAGAGAGATCAGCAGAAGAAAGAGGGGAAAGAGAGATCAGCAGAACAGAGAGAGGAAAGAGAGATCAGCAGAACAGAGAGGGGAAAAGAGAGATCAGCAGAACGAGGAGGGGAAAGAGAGAGCAGCAGAACAGAGAGGGGAAAAGAGAGATCAGCAGAACAGAGAGAGGAAAGAGAGAGCAGCAGAACAGAGAGGGGAAAAGAGAGATCAGCAGAACAGGAAGGGGAAAGAGAGAGCAGCAGAACAGAGAGGGGAAAAGAGAGATCAGCAGAACAGAGAGGGGAAAGAGAGAGCAGCAGAACAGAGAGGGGAAAAGAGAGATCAGCAGAACAGAGAGGGGGAAAGAGAGAGCGGCAGAACAGAGAGGGGAAAGAGAGAGCAGCAGAAGAGAGAGGGGAAAGAGAGAGCAGCAGAAGAGAGAGGGGAAAAGAGAGAGCAGCAGAACAGAGAGGGGGAAAGAGAGAGCAGCAGAACAGAGAGGGGAAAGAGAGAGCAGCAGAAGAGAGAGGGGGAAAGAGAGAGCAGCAGAACAGAGAGGGGAAAAGAGAGAGCAGCAGAAGAGAGAGGGGAAAGAGAGAGCAGTAGAACAGAGAGGGGGAAAGAGAGATCAGCAGAAGAGAGAGGGGAAAAGAGAGAGCAGCAGAACAGAGAGGGGAAAGGAGAGATCAGCAGAAGAGAGAGGGGAAAGAGAGATCACCAGAAGAGAGAGGGGAAAGAGAGATCAGCAGAACAGAGAGGGGAAAAGAGAGAGCAGCGGAAGAGAGAGGGGAAATAGAGAGCAGCAGAACAGAGAGGGGAAAGAGAGATCAGCAGAAGAGAGAGGGGAAAGAGAGAGCAGCAGAAGAGAGAGGGAGAAAGAGAGAGCAGCAGAAGAGAGAGGGGAAAGAGAGAGATCAGCAGAAGAGAGAGGTGAAAGAGAGAGCAGCAGAACAGAGAGTGGAAAGAGAGAGCAGCAGAAGAGAGAGGGGAAAGAGAGAGCAGCAGAAGAGAGAGGGGAAAAGAGAGAGCAGCAGAACAGAGAGGGGAAAGAGAGAGCAGCAGAACAGAGAGGGGAAAGAGAGAGCAGCAGAAGAGAGAGGGGAAAAGAGAGAGCAGCAGAAGAGAGAGGGGAAAGAGAGAGCAACAGAACAGAGAGAGGGAAAAAGAGAGGGGAAAAGAGAGAGCAGCAGAAGAGAGAGAGGGAAAAAGAGAGAGCAGCAGAACAGAGAGGGGAAAAGAGAGAGCAGCAGAAGAGAGAGAGGGAAAAAGAGAGAGCAGCAGAAGAGAGAGGGGAAAGAGAGAGCAGCAGAACAGAAAGGGGAAAGAGAGAGCAGCAGAAGAGAGAGGTGGAAAGAGAGAGCAGCAGAAGAGAGAGGGGAAAGAGAGAGCAGTAGAAGAGAGAGGGGGAAAGAGAGAGCAGCAGACGAGAGAGGGGAAAGAGAGAGCAGTAGAAGCGAGAGGGGAAAGAGAGAGCAGCAGAACAGAGAGGGGAAAAGAGAGAGCAGCAGAACAGAGAGGGGGAAAGAGAGAGCAGCAGAACAGAGAGGGGGAAAGAGAGAGCAGCAGAAGAGAGAGGGGAAAGAGAGAGCAGTAGAAGCGAGAGGGGAAAGAGAGAGCAGCAGAACAGAGAGGGTAAAGAGAGAGCAGCAGAACAGAGAGGGGGAAAGAGAGAGCAGCAGAAGAGAGAGGGGAAAGAGAGAGCAGTAGAAGCGAGAGGGGAAAGAGAGAGCAGAAGAACAGAGAGGGGAAAAGAGAGAGCAGCAGAAGAGAGAGGGGAAAGGGAGAGCAACAGAACACAGAGAGGGAAAAAGAGAGGGGAAAAGAGAGAGCAGCAGAAGAGAGAGGGGAAAAGAGAGCAGCAGAATAGAGAGAGGGGAAAGAGAGAGGAGCAGAACAGAGAGGGGTAAAAGTGAGCAGCAGAACAGAGAGGGGAAAGAGAGATCAGCAGAACAGAGAGGGGAAAGAGAGAGCAGCAGAACAGAGAGGGGAAAAGAGAGAGCAGCAGAAGAGAGAGGGGAAAGAGAGAGCAGCAGAATAGAGAGAGGGGAAAGAGAGAGGAGCAGAACAGAGAGGGGAAAGAGAGAGCAGCAGAAGAGAGAGGGGAAAGAGAGAGCAGCAGAACAGAGAGAGGGGAAAAGAGAGAGCAGCAGAAGAGAGAGGGGAAAGAGAGAGCAGCAGAAGAGAGAGGGGGAAAGAGAGATCAGCAGAACAGAGAGGGGGAAAAGAGAGAGCAGCAGACGAGAGAGGGGAAAGAGAGAGCAGCAGAACAGAGAGAGGGATAAAGAGAGAGGAGCAGAACAGAGAGGGGAAAGAGAGAGCAGTAGAAGAGAGAGGGACAAAGAGAGAGCAGCAGAAGAGAGAGAGGGGAAAAGAGAGAGCAGCAGAAGAGAGAGGGGAAAGAGAGAGCAGCAGAATAGAGAGAGGGGAAAGAGAGAGGAGCAGAACAGAGAGGGGAAAGAGAGAGCAGCAGAACAGAGAGGGGAAAGAGAGATCAGCAGAACAGAGAGGGGAAAGAGAGAGCAGCAGAACAGAGAGAGGGGAAAAGAGAGAGCAGCAGAAGAAAGAGGGGAAAAGAGAGAGCAGCAGAACAGAGAGGGGAAAGAGAGAGCAGCAGAACAGAGAGGGGAAAAGAGAGAGCAGCAGAAGAAAGAGGGGAAAAGAGAGAGCAGCAGAAGAGAGAGGGGAAAAGAGAGAGCAACAGAAGAGAGAGGGGAAAAGAGAGATCAGCAGAACAGAGAGGGGAAAAGAGAGAGCAGCAGAAGAGAGAGGGGAAAGAGAGATCAGCAGAAGAGAGAGGGGAAAAGAGAGAGCAGCAGAAGAGAGAGGGGAAAGAGAGAGCAGTAGAAGAGAGAGGGACAAAGAGAGAGCAGCAGAAGAGAGAGGGGAAAAGAGAGAGCAGCAGAAGAGAGAGGGGAAAGAGAGATCAGCAGAAGAGAGAGGGGAAAAGAGAGAGCAGCAGAAGAGAGAGGGGAAAGAGAGAGCAGCAGAAGAGAGAGGGGAAAGAGAGAGCAGCAGAAGAGAGAGGGGAAAAGAGAGAGCAGCAGAAGAGAGAGGTGAAAGAGAGATCAGCAGAACAGAGAGGGGAAAAGAGAGAGCAGCAGAAGAGAGAGCAGCAGAACAGAGAGGGGAAAGAGAGAGCAGCAGAAGAGAGAGGGGATAAGAGAGAGCAGCAGAACAGAGAGGGGAAAAGAGAGAGCAGCAGAACAGAGAGGGGAAAGAGAGAGCAGCAGAAGAGAGAGGGGAAAAGAGAGAGCAGCAGAAGAGAGAGGGGAAAGAGAGAGCAGCAGAACAGAGAGGGGAACGAGAGAGAGCAGCAGAAGAGAGAGGGGAAAGAGATAGCAGCAGAACAGAGAGGGGAAAGAGGGAGCAGCAGAACAGAGAGGGGAAAAGAGAGAGCAGCAGAACAGAGAGGGGAAAAGAGAGAGCAGCAGAAGAGAGAGGGGAAAAGAGAGAGGAGCAGAAGAGAGAGGGAAAAAGAGAGAGCAGCAGAACAGAGAGCGGAAAGAGAGAGCAGCAGAAGAGAGAGGCGAAAGAGAGATCAGCAGAAGAGAGAGGGGAAAAGAGAGAGCAGCAGAACAGAGAGGGGGAAAGAGAGATCAGCAGAACAGAGAGGGGAAAGAGAGAGCAGCAGAAGAGAGAGGGAAAAGAGAGATCAGCAGAAGAGAGAGGGGAAAAGAGAGAGCAGCAGAACAGAGAGGGGGAAAGAGAGATCAGCAGAACAGAGAGGGGAAAGAGAGAGCAGCAGAAGAGAGAGGGAAAAGAGAGATCAGCAGAACAGAGAGGGGAAAGAGAGAGCAGCAGAAGATGGAGGGGAAAGAGAGAGAGCAGCAGAACAGAGAGGGGAAAAGAGAGAGCAGCAGAAGAGCGAGGGGAAAGAGAGAGCAGCACAACAGAGAGGGGGAAAGAGAGAGCAGCAGAACAGAGAGGGGAAAGACAGAGCAGCAGAACAGAGAGGGGAAAGAGAGATCAGCAGAAGAGAGAGGGGAAAGAGAGAGCAGCACAACAGAGAGGGGGAAAGAGAGAGCAGCAGAACAGAGAGGGGAAAGAGAGAGCAGCAGAAGAGAGAGGGGAAAAGACAGAGCAGCAGAACAGAGAGGGGAAGGAGAGAGCAGCAGAACAGAGAGGGGAAAGAGAGAGCAGCAGAACAGAGAGGGGAAAAGAGAGAGCAGCAGAAGAGAGAGGGGAAAAGAGAGAGCAGCAGAAGAGAGAGAGGGAAAAAGAGAGAGCAGCAGAACAGAGAGGGGAAAAGAGAGAGCAGGAGAAGAGAAAGAGGGAAAAAGAGAGAGCAGCAGAAGAGAGAGGGGAAAGAGAGAGCAGCAGAACAGAAAGGGGAAAGAGAGAGCAGCAGAAGAGAGAGGTGGAAAGAGAGAGCAGCAGAA
This sequence comes from Chiloscyllium punctatum, assembly GCF_047496795.1. Taxonomy (NCBI): domain Eukaryota; kingdom Metazoa; phylum Chordata; class Chondrichthyes; order Orectolobiformes; family Hemiscylliidae; genus Chiloscyllium; species Chiloscyllium punctatum. The sequence goes on along the minus strand of NW_027309988.1, from coordinate 242,452 downwards.
GAGAGAGGGGAAAGAGAGAGCAGTAGAAGAGAGAGGGGGAAAGAGAGAGCAGCAGAAGAGAGAGTGGAAAGAGAGAGCAGTAGAAGCGAGAGGGGAAAGAGAGAGCAGCAGAACAGAGAGGGGAAAAGAGAGAGCAGCAGAACAGAGAGGGGGAAAGAGAGAGCAGCAGAACAGAGAGGGGGAAAGAGAGAGCAGCAGAAGAGAGAGGGGAAAGAGAGAGCAGTAGAAGCGAGAGGGGAAAGAGACAGCAGCAGAACAGAGAGGGGAAAGAGAGAGCAGCAGAACAGAGAGGGGGAAAGAGAGAGCAGCAGAACAGAGAGGGGAAAGAGAGAGCAGCAGAACAGAGAGGGGAAAAGAGAGAGCAGCAGAAGAGAGAGGGGAAAGAGAGAGCAGCACAACAGAGAGGGGGAAAGAGAGAGCAGCAGAACAGAGAGGGGAAAGACAGAGCAGCAGAACAGAGAGGGGAAAGAGAGAGCAGCAGAAGAGAGAGGGGAAAGAGAGAGCAGCACAACAGAGAGGGGGAAAGAGAGAGCAGCAGAACAGAGAGGGGAAAGAGAGAGCAGCAGAAGAGAGAGGGGAAAAGAGAGAGCAGCAGAACAGAGAGGGGAAAGAGAGAGCAGCAGAACAGAGAGGGGAAAGAGAGAGCAGCAGAACAGAGAGGGGAAAAGAGAGAGCAGCAGAACAGAGAGGGGAAAAGAGAGAGCAGCAGAAGAGAGAGAGGGAAAAAGAGAGAGCAGCAGAACAGAGAGGGGAAAAGAGAGAGCAGGAGAAGAGAAAGAGGGAAAAAGAGAGAGCAGCAGAAGAGAGAGGGGAAAGAGAGAGCAGCAGAACAGAAAGGGGAAAGAGAGAGCAGCAGAAGAGAGAGGTGGAAAGAGAGAGCAGCAGAAGAGAGAGGGGAAAGAGAGAGCAGTAGAAGAGAGAGGGGGAAAGAGAGAGCAGCAGAAGAGAGAGTGGAAAGAGAGAGCAGTAGAAGCGAGAGGGGAAAGAGAGAGCAGCAGAACAGAGAGGGGAAAAGAGAGAGCAGCAGAACAGAGAGGGGGAAAGAGAGAGCAGCAGAACAGAGAGGGGGAAAGAGAGAGCAGCAGAAGAGAGAGGGGAAAGAGAGAGCAGTAGAAGCGAGAGGGGAAAGAGAGAGCAGCAGAACAGAGAGGGGAAAGAGAGAGCAGCAGAACAGAGAGGGGGAAAGAGAGAGCAGCAGAAGAGAGAGGGGAAAGAGAGAGCAGTAGAAGCGAGAGGGGAAAGAGAGAGCAGAAGAACAGAGAGGGGAAAAGAGAGAGCAGCAGAAGAGAGAGGGGAAAGAGAGAGCAACAGAACAGAGAGAGGGATAAAGAGAGAGCAGCAGAACAGAGAGGGGAAAAGAGAGAGCAGCAGAAGAGAGAGGGGAAAAGAGAGCAGCAGAATAGAGAGAGGGGAAAGAGAGAGGAGCAGAACAGAGAGGGGTAAAAGAGAGCAGCAGAACAGAGAGGGGAAAAGAGAGAGCAGCAGAAGAGAGAGGGGAAAGAGAGAGCAGCAGAATAGAGAGAGGGGAAAGAGAGAGGAGCAGAACAGAGAGGGGAAAGAGAGAGCAGCAGAAGAGAGAGGGGAAAGAGAGAGGAGCAGAACAGAGAGGGGAAAAGAGAGAGCAGCAGAAGAGAGAGGGGAAAGAGAGAGCAGCAGAAGAGAGAGGGGGAATGAGAGATCAGCAGAACAGAGAGGGGGAAAAGAGAGAGCAGCAGAAGAGAGAGGGGAAAGAGAGAGCAGCAGAAGAGAGAGGGGAAAGAGAGAGCAGTAGAAGAGAGAGGGACAAAGAGAGAGCAGCAGAAGAGAGAGGGGAAAAGAGAGAGCAGCAGAAGAGAGAGGGGAAAGAGAGATCAGCAGAAGAGAGAGGGGAAAAGAGAGAGCAGCAGAAGAGAGAGGGGAAAGAGAGAGCAGCAGAAGAGAGAGGGGAAAGAGAGAGCAGCAGAAGAGAGAGGGGAAAAGAGAGAGCAGCAGAAGAGAGAGGTGAAAGAGAGATCAGCAGAACAGAGAGGGGAAAAGAGAGAGCAGCAGAAGAGAGAGCAGCAGAACAGAGAGGGGAAAGAGAGAGCAGCAGAAGAGAGAGGGGATAAGAGAGAGCAGCAGAACAGAGAGGGGAAAAGAGAGAGCAGCAGAACAGAGAGGGGAAAGAGAGAGCAGCAGAAGAGAGAGGGGAAAAGAGAGAGCAGCAGAAGAGAGAGGGGAAAGAGAGAGCAGCAGAACAGAGAGGGGAACGAGAGAGAGCAGCAGAAGAGAGAGGGGAAAGAGATAGCAGCAGAACAGAGAGGGGAAAGAGGGAGCAGCAGAACAGAGAGGGGAAAAGAGAGAGCAGCAGAACAGAGAGGGGAAAAGAGAGAGCAGCAGAAGAGAGAGGGGAAAAGAGAGAGGAGCAGAAGAGAGAGGGAAAAAGAGAGAGCAGCAGAACAGAGAGCGGAAAGAGAGAGCAGCAGAAGAGAGAGGCGAAAGAGAGATCAGCAGAAGAGAGAGGGGAAAAGAGAGAGCAGCAGAACAGAGAGGGGGAAAGAGAGATCAGCAGAACAGAGAGGGGAAAGAGAGAGCAGCAGAAGAGAGAGGGAAAAGAGAGATCAGCAGAAGAGAGAGGGGAAAAGAGAGAGCAGCAGAACAGAGAGGGGGAAAGAGAGATCAGCAGAACAGAGAGGGGAAAGAGAGAGCAGCAGAAGAGAGAGGGAAAAGAGAGATCAGCAGAACAGAGAGGGGAAAGAGAGAGCAGCAGAAGATGGAGGGGAAAGAGAGAGAGCAGCAGAACAGAGAGGGGAAAAGAGAGAGCAGCAGAAGAGCGAGGGGAAAGAGAGAGCAGCACAACAGAGAGGGGGAAAGAGAGAGCAGCAGAACAGAGAGGGGAAAGACAGAGCAGCAGAACAGAGAGGGGAAAGAGAGATCAGCAGAAGAGAGAGGGGAAAGAGAGAGCAGCACAACAGAGAGGGGGAAAGAGAGAGCAGCAGAACAGAGAGGGGAAAGAGAGAGCAGCAGAAGAGAGAGGGGAAAAGACAGAGCAGCAGAACAGAGAGGGGAAGGAGAGAGCAGCAGAACAGAGAGGGGAAAGAGAGAGCAGCAGAACAGAGAGGGGAAAAGAGAGAGCAGCAGAAGAGAGAGGGGAAAAGAGAGAGCAGCAGAAGAGAGAGAGGGAAAAAGAGAGAGCAGCAGAACAGAGAGGGGAAAAGAGAGAGCAGGAGAAGAGAAAGAGGGAAAAAGAGAGAGCAGCAGAAGAGAGAGGGGAAAGAGAGAGCAGCAGAACAGAAAGGGGAAAGAGAGAGCAGCAGAAGAGAGAGGTGGAAAGAGAGAGCAGCAGAAGAGAGAGGGGAAAGAGAGAGCAGTAGAAGAGAGAGGGGGAAAGAGAGAGCAGCAGAAGAGAGAGTGGAAAGAGAGAGCAGTAGAAGCGAGAGGGGAAAGAGAGAGCAGCAGAACAGAGAGGGGAAAAGAGAGAGCAGCAGAACAGAGAGGGGGAAAGAGAGAGCAGCAGAACAGAGAGGGGGAAAGAGAGAGCAGCAGAAGAGAGAGGGGAAAGAGAGAGCAGTAGAAGCGAGAGGGGAAAGAGACAGCAGCAGAACAGAGAGGGGAAAGAGAGAGCAGCAGAACAGAGAGGGGGAAAGAGAGAGCAGCAGAACAGAGAGGGGAAAGAGAGAGCAGCAGAACAGAGAGGGGAAAAGAGAGAGCAGCAGAAGAGAGAGGGGAAAGAGAGAGCAGCACAACAGAGAGGGGGAAAGAGAGAGCAGCAGAACAGAGAGGGGAAAGACAGAGCAGCAGAACAGAGAGGGGAAAGAGAGAGCAGCAGAAGAGAGAGGGGAAAGAGAGAGCAGCACAACAGAGAGGGGGAAAGAGAGAGCAGCAGAACAGAGAGGGGAAAGAGAGAGCAGCAGAAGAGAGAGGGGAAAAGAGAGAGCAGCAGAACAGAGAGGGGAAAGAGAGAGCAGCAGAACAGAGAGGGGAAAGAGAGAGCAGCAGAACAGAGAGGGGAAAAGAGAGAGCAGCAGAACAGAGAGGGGAAAAGAGAGAGCAGCAGAAGAGAGAGAGGGAAAAAGAGAGAGCAGCAGAACAGAGAGGGGAAAAGAGAGAGCAGGAGAAGAGAAAGAGGGAAAAAGAGAGAGCAGCAGAAGAGAGAGGGGAAAGAGAGAGCAGCAGAACAGAAAGGGGAAAGAGAGAGCAGCAGAAGAGAGAGGTGGAAAGAGAGAGCAGCAGAAGAGAGAGGGGAAAGAGAGAGCAGTAGAAGAGAGAGGGGGAAAGAGAGAGCAGCAGAAGAGAGAGTGGAAAGAGAGAGCAGTAGAAGCGAGAGGGGAAAGAGAGAGCAGCAGAACAGAGAGGGGAAAAGAGAGAGCAGCAGAACAGAGAGGGGGAAAGAGAGAGCAGCAGAACAGAGAGGGGGAAAGAGAGAGCAGCAGAAGAGAGAGGGGAAAGAGAGAGCAGTAGAAGCGAGAGGGGAAAGAGAGAGCAGCAGAACAGAGAGGGGAAAGAGAGAGCAGCAGAACAGAGAGGGGGAAAGAGAGAGCAGCAGAAGAGAGAGGGGAAAGAGAGAGCAGTAGAAGCGAGAGGGGAAAGAGAGAGCAGAAGAACAGAGAGGGGAAAAGAGAGAGCAGCAGAAGAGAGAGGGGAAAGAGAGAGCAACAGAACAGAGAGAGGGATAAAGAGAGAGCAGCAGAACAGAGAGGGGAAAAGAGAGAGCAGCAGAAGAGAGAGGGGAAAAGAGAGCAGCAGAATAGAGAGAGGGGAAAGAGAGAGGAGCAGAACAGAGAGGGGTAAAAGAGAGCAGCAGAACAGAGAGGGGAAAAGAGAGAGCAGCAGAAGAGAGAGGGGAAAGAGAGAGCAGCAGAATAGAGAGAGGGGAAAGAGAGAGGAGCAGAACAGAGAGGGGAAAGAGAGAGCAGCAGAAGAGAGAGGGGAAAGAGAGAGGAGCAGAACAGAGAGGGGAAAAGAGAGAGCAGCAGAAGAGAGAGGGGAAAGAGAGAGCAGCAGAAGAGAGAGGGGGAATGAGAGATCAGCAGAACAGAGAGGGGGAAAAGAGAGAGCAGCAGAAGAGAGAGGGGAAAGAGAGAGCAGCAGAACAGAGAGAGGGATAAAGAGAGAGCAGCAGAACAGAGAGGGGAAAGAGAGAGCAGTAGAAGAGAGAGGGACAAAGAGAGAGCAGCAGAAGAGAGAGAGGGGAAAAGAGAGAGCAGCAGAAGAGAGAGGGGAAAGAGAGAGCAGCAGAATAGAGAGAGGGGAAAGAGAGAGGAGCAGAACAGAGAGGGGAATGAGAGAGCAGCAGAACAGAGAGGGGAAAGAGAGATCAGCAGAACAGAGAGGGGAAAGAGAGAGCAGCAGAACAGAGAGAGGGGAAAAGAGAGAGCAGCCGAAGAAAGAGGGGAAAAGAGAGAGCAGCAGAACAGAGAGGGGAAAGAGAGAGCAGCAGAACAGAGAGAGGGGAAAAGAGAGAGGAGCAGAAGAAAGAGGGGAAAAGAGAGAGCAGCAGAACAGAGAGAGGGGAAAGAGAGAGCAACAGAACAGAGAGGGGAAAAGAGAGAGCAGAAGAGAGAGGGGGAAAGAGAGAGCAGCAGAACAGAGAGGAGAATGAGAGAGCAGCAGAACAGAGAGGGGAAAGAGAGATCAGCAGAACAGAAAGGGGAAAGAGAGAGCAGCAGAAGAGAGAGGGGAAAGAGAGATCAGCAGAACAGAGAGGGGAAAGAGAGATCAGCAGAACAGAGAGGGGGAAAGAGAGATCAGCAGAACAGAGAGAGGGGAAAGAGAGATCAGCAGAACAGAGAGGGGAAAAGAGAGAGCAGCAGAACAGAGAGAGGGGAAAAGAGAGAGCAGCAGAAGAAAGAGGGGAAAAGAGAGAGCAGCAGAACAGAGAGTGGGGAAAGAGAGAGCAGCAGAACAGAGAGGGGAAAAGAGAGAGCAGAAGAGAGAGGGGGAAAGAGAGAGCAGCAGAACCGAGAGGAGAAAGAGAGAGCAGCAGAACAGAGAGGGGAAAGAGAGATCAGCAGAAGAGAGAGGGGAAAGGAGAGATCAGCAGAACAGAAAGGGGAAAAGAGAGAGCAGCAGAACAGAGAGGGGGAAAGAGAGAGCAGCAGAAGAGAGAGGGGGAAAGAGAGAGCAGCAGAACAGAGAGGGGAAAGAGAGAGCAGCAGAACTGAGAGGGGAAAAGAGAGAGTAGCAGAAGAGAGAGAGGGAAAAAGAGAGCAGCAGAAGAGAGAGGGGAAAGAGAGAGCAGCAGAAGAAAGAGGGGAAAAGAGAGAGCAGCAGAACAGAGAGGGGAAAGAGAGAGCAGCAGAACAGAGAGGGGAAAGAGAGATCAGCAGAAGAAAGAGGGGAAAAGAGAGAGAAGCAGAACAGAGAGGGGGAAAGAGAGAGCAGCAGAAGAGAGAGGGAAAAGAGAGAAATCAGCAGAACAGAGAGGGGAAAGAGAGAGCAGCAGAACAGAGAGGGGAAAAGAGAGATCAGCAGAATAGAGAGGGGAAAGAGAGAGCAGCAGAACAGAGAGGGGAAAGAGAGATCAGCAGAAGAAAGAGGGGAAAAGAGAGAGCAGCAGAAGAGAGAGAGGGGAAAAGAGAGAGCAGCAGAAGAGAGAGGGGAAAGAGAGAGCAGCAGAATAGAGAGAGGGGAAAGAGAGAGGAGCAGAACAGAGAGGGGAAAGAGAGAGCAGCAGAACAGAGAGGGGAAAGAGAGATCAGCAGAACAGAGAGGGGAAACAGAGAGCAGCAGAACAGAGAGAGGGGAAAAGAGAGAGCAGCAGAAGAAAGAGGGGAAAAGAGAGAGCAGCAGAACAGAGAGGGGAAAAGAGAGAGCAGGAGAAGAAAGAGGGGAAAAGAGAGAGCAGCAGAAGAGAGAGGGGAAAAGAGAGATCAGCAGAACAGAGAGGGGAAAAGAGAGAGCAGCAGAAGAGAGAGGGGAAAGAGAGATCAGCAGAAGAGAGAGGGGAAAAGAGAGAGCAGCAGAAGAGAGAGGGGAAAGAGAGAGCAGCAGAAGAGAGAGGGGAAAAGAGAGAGCAGCAGAAGAGAGAGGGGAAAGAGAGAGCAGCAGAAGAGAGAGGGGAAAAGAGAGAGCAGCAGAAGAGAGAGGGGAAAGAGAGATCAGCAGAAGAGAGAGGGGAAAAGAGAGAGCAGCAGAAGAGAGAGGGGAAAGAGAGAGCAGCAGAAGAGAGAGGGAAAAGAGAGAGCAGCAGAAGAGAGAGGGGAAAAGAGAGAGCAGCAGAAGAGAGAGGGGAAAGAGAGATCAGCAGAACAGAGAGGGGAAAAGAGAGAGCAGCAGAAGAGAGAGCAGCAGAACAGAGAGGGGAAAGAGAGAGCAGCAGAAGAGAGAGGGGATAAGAGAGAGCAGCAGAACAGAGAGGGGAAAAGAGAGAGCAGCAGAACAGAGAGGGGAAAGAGAGAGCAGCAGAAGAGAGAGGGGAAAAGAGAGAGCAGCAGAAGAGAGAGGGGAAAGAGAGAGCAGCAGAACAGAGAGGGGAACGAGAGAGAGCAGCAGAAGAGAGAGGGGAAAGAGATAGCAGCAGAACAGAGAGGGGAAAGAGGGAGCAGCAGAACAGAGAGGGGAAAAGAGAGAGCAGCAGAACAGAGAGGGGAAAAGAGAGAGCAGCAGAAGAGAGAGGGGAAAAGAGAGAGGAGCAGAAGAGAGAGGGAAAAAGAGAGAGCAGCAGAACAGAGAGCGGAAAGAGAGAGCAGCAGAAGAGAGAGGCGAAAGAGAGATCAGCAGAAGAGAGAGGGGAAAAGAGAGAGCAGCAGAACAGAGAGGGGGAAAGAGAGATCAGCAGAGCAGAGAGGGGAAAGAGAGAGCAGCAGAAGAGAGAGGGAAAAGAGAGATCAGCAGAAGAGAGAGGGGAAAAGAGAGAGCAGCAGAACAGAGAGGGGGAAAGAGAGATCAGCAGAACAGAGAGGGGAAAGAGAGAGCAGCAGAAGAGAGAGGGAAAAGAGAGATCAGCAGAACAGAGAGGGGAAAGAGAGAGCAGCAGAAGATGGAGGGGAAAGAGAGAGAGCAGCAGAACAGAGAGGGGAAAAGAGAGAGCAGCAGAAGAGCGAGGGGAAAGAGAGAGCAGCACAACAGAGAGGGTGAAAGAGAGAGCAGCAGAACAGAGAGGGGAAAGACAGAGCAGCAGAACAGAGAGGGGAAAGAGAGATCAGCAGAAGAGAGAGGGGAAAGAGAGAGCAGCACAACAGAGAGGGGGAAAGAGAGAGCAGCAGAACAGAGAGGGGAAAGAGAGAGCAGCAGAACAGAGAGGGGAAAAGAGAGAGCAGTAGAAGAGAGAGGGGGAAAGAGAGAGCAGCAGAAGAGAGAGGGGAAAGAGAGAGCAGTAGAAGAGAGAGGGGGAAAGAGAGAGCAGCAGAAGAGAGAGGGGAAAGAGAGAGCAGTAGAAGAGAGAGGGGGAAAGAGAGAGCAGCAGAAGAGAGAGGGGAAAGAGAGAGCAGTAGAAGCGAGAGGGGAAAGAGACAGCAGCAGAACAGAGAGGGGAAAGAGAGAGCAGCAGAACAGAGAGGGGGAAAGAGAGAGCAGCAGAACAGAGAGGGGAAAGAGAGAGCAGCAGAACAGAGAGGGGAAAAGAGAGAGCAGCAGAAGAGAGAGGGGAAAGAGAGAGCAGCACAACAGAGAGGGGGAAAGAGAGAGCAGCAGAACAGAGAGGGGAAAGACAGAGCAGCAGAACAGAGAGGGGAAAGAGAGAGCAGCAGAAGAGAGAGGGGAAAGAGAGAGCAGCACAACAGAGAGGGGGAAAGAGAGAGCAGCAGAACAGAGAGGGGAAAGAGAGAGCAGCAGAAGAGAGAGGGGAAAAGAGAGAGCAGCAGAACAGAGAGGGGAAAGAGAGAGCAGCAGAACAGAGAGGGGAAAGAGAGAGCAGCAGAACAGAGAGGGGAAAAGAGAGAGCAGCAGAACAGAGAGGGGAAAAGAGAGAGCAGCAGAAGAGAGAGAGGGAAAAAGAGAGAGCAGCAGAACAGAGAGGGGAAAAGAGAGAGCAGGAGAAGAGAAAGAGGGAAAAAGAGAGAGCAGCAGAAGAGAGAGGGGAAAGAGAGAGCAGCAGAACAGAAAGGGGAAAGAGAGAGCAGCAGAAGAGAGAGGTGGAAAGAGAGAGCAGCAGAAGAGAGAGGGGAAAGAGAGAGCAGTAGAAGAGAGAGGGGGAAAGAGAGAGCAGCAGAAGAGAGAGTGGAAAGAGAGAGCAGTAGAAGCGAGAGGGGAAAGAGAGAGCAGCAGAACAGAGAGGGGAAAAGAGAGAGCAGCAGAACAGAGAGGGGGAAAGAGAGAGCAGCAGAACAGAGAGGGGGAAAGAGAGAGCAGCAGAAGAGAGAGGGGAAAGAGAGAGCAGTAGAAGCGAGAGGGGAAAGAGAGAGCAGCAGAACAGAGAGGGGAAAGAGAGAGCAGCAGAACAGAGAGGGGGAAAGAGAGAGCAGCAGAACAGAGAGGGGAAAGAGAGAGCAGCAGAACAGAGAGGGGAAAAGAGAGAGCAGCAGAAGAGAGAGGGGAAAGAGAGAGCAGCACAACAGAGAGGGGGAAAGAGAGAGCAGCAGAACAGAGAGGGGAAAGACAGAGCAGCAGAACAGAGAGGGGAAAGAGAGAGCAGCAGAAGAGAGAGGGGAAAGAGAGAGCAGCACAACAGAGAGGGGGAAAGAGAGAGCAGCAGAACAGAGAGGGGAAAGAGAGAGCAGCAGAAGAGAGAGGGGAAAAGAGAGAGCAGCAGAACAGAGAGGGGAAAGAGAGAGCAGCAGAACAGAGAGGGGAAAGAGAGAGCAGCAGAACAGAGAGGGGAAAAGAGAGAGCAGCAGAAGAGAGAGGGGAAAAGAGAGAGCAGCAGAAGAGAGAGAGGGAAAAAGAGAGAGCAGCAGAACAGAGAGGGGAAAAGAGAGAGCAGGAGAAGAGAAAGAGGGAAAAAGAGAGAGCAGCAGAAGAGAGAGGGGAAAGAGAGAGCAGCAGAACAGAAAGGGGAAAGAGAGAGCAGCAGAAGAGAGAGGTGGAAAGAGAGAGCAGCAGAAGAGAGAGGGGAAAGAGAGAGCAGTAGAAGAGAGAGGGGGAAAGAGAGAGCAGCAGAAGAGAGAGTGGAAAGAGAGAGCAGTAGAAGCGAGAGGGGAAAGAGAGAGCAGCAGAACAGAGAGGGGAAAAGAGAGAGCAGCAGAACAGAGAGGGGGAAAGAGAGAGCAGGAGAACAGAGAGGGGGAAAGAGAGAGCAGCAGAAGAGAGAGGGGAAAGAGAGAGCAGTAGAAGCGAGAGGGGAAAGAGAGAGCAGCAGAACAGAGAGGGGAAAGAGAGAGCAGCAGAACAGAGAGGGGGAAAGAGAGAGCAGCAGAAGAGAGAGGGGAAAGAGAGAGCAGTAGAAGCGAGAGGGGAAAGAGAGAGCAGAAGAACAGAGAGGGGAAAAGAGAGAGCAGCAGAAGAGAGAGGGGAAAGAGAGAGCAACAGAACAGAGAGAGGGAAAAAGAGAGAGCAGCAGAACAGAGAGGGGAAAAGAGAGAGCAGCAGAAGAGAGAGGGGAAAAGAGAGCAGCAGAATCGAGAGAGGGGAAAGAGAGAGGAGCAGAACAGAGAGGGGAAAGAGAGAGCAGCAGAACAGAGAGGGGAAAAGAGAGAGCAGCAGAAGAGAGAGGGGAAAGAGAGAGCAGCAGAATAGAGAGAGGGGAAAGAGAGAGGAGCAGAACAGAGAGGGGAAAGAGAGAGCAGCAGAACAGAGAGGGGAAAGAGAGAGGAGCAGAACAGAGAGGGGAAAAGAGAGAGCAGCAGAAGAGAGAGGGGAAAGAGAGAGCAGCAGAAGAGAGAGGGGGAATGAGAGATCAGCAGAACAGAGAGGGGGAAAAGAGAGAGCAGCAGAAGAGAGAGGGGAAAGAGAGAGCAGCAGAACAGAGAGAGGGATAAAGAGAGAGCAGCAGAACAGAGAGGGGAAAGAGAGAGCAGTAGAACAGCGAGGGACAAAGAGAGAGCAGCAGAAGAGAGAGAGGGGAAAAGAGAGAGCAGCAGAAGAGAGAGGGGAAAGAGAGAGCAGCAGAATAGAGAGAGGGGAAAGAGAGAGGAGCAGAACAGAGAGGGGAAAGAGAGAGCAGCAGAACAGAGAGGGGAAAGAGAGATCAGCAGAACAGAGAGGGGAAAGAGAGAGCAGCAGAACAGAGAGAGGGGAAAAGAGAGAGCAGCCGAAGAAAGAGGGGAAAAGAGAGAGCAGCAGAACAGAGAGGGGAAAGAGAGAGCAGCAGAACAGAGAGAGGGGAAAAGAGAGAGGAGCAGAAGAAAGAGGGGAAAAGAGAGAGCAGCAGAACAGAGAGAGGGGAAAGAGAGAGCACCAGAACAGAGAGGGGAAAAGAGAGAGCAGAAGAGAGAGGGGGAAAGAGAGAGCAGCAGAACAGAGAGGAGAATGAGAGAGCAGCAGAACAGAGAGGGGAAAGAGAGATCAGCAGAAGAGAGAGGGGAAAGGAGAGATCAGCAGAACAGAGAGGGGAAAAGAGAGAGCAGCAGAACAGAGAGGGGAAAGAGAGAGCAGCAGAACAGAAAGGGGAAAGAGAGAGCAGCAGAAGAGAGAGGGGAAAGAGAGATCAGCAGAACAGAGAGGGGAAAGAGAGATCAGCAGAACAGAGAGGGGGAAAGAGAGATCAGCAGAACAGAGAGAGGGGAAAGAGAGATCAGCAGAACAGAGAGGGGAAAAGAGAGAGCAGCAGAACAGAGAGAGGGGAAAAGAGAGAGCAGCAGAAGAAAGAGGGGAAAAGAGAGAGCAGCAGAACAGAGAGTGGGGAAAGAGAGAGCAGCAGAACAGAGAGGGGAAAAGAGAGAGCAGAAGAGAGAGGGGGAAAGAGAGAGCAGCAGAACCGAGAGGAGAAAGAGAGAGCAGCAGAACAGAGAGGGGAAAGAGAGATCAGCAGAAGAGAGAGGGGAAAGGAGAGATCAGCAGAACAGAAAGGGGAAAAGAGAGAGCAGCAGAACAGAGAGGGGGAAAGAGAGAGCAGCAGAAGAGAGAGGGGGAAAGAGAGAGCAGCAGAACAGAGAGGGGAAAGAGAGAGCAGCAGAACTGAGAGGGGAAAAGAGAGAGTAGCAGAAGAGAGAGAGGGAAAAAGAGAGCAGCAGAAGAGAGAGGGGAAAGAGAGAGCAGCAGAAGAAAGAGGGGAAAAGAGAGAGCAGCAGAACAGAGAGGGGAAAGAGAGAGCAGCAGAACAGAGAGGGGAAAGAGAGATCAGCAGAAGAAAGAGGGGAAAAGAGAGAGAAGCAGAACAGAGAGGGGGAAAGAGAGAGCAGCAGAAGAGAGAGGGAAAAGAGAGAAATCAGCAGAACAGAGAGGGGAAAGAGAGAGCAGCAGAACAGAGAGGGGAAAAGAGAGATCAGCAGAATAGAGAGGGGAAAGAGAGAGCAGCAGAACAGAGAGGGGAAAGAGAGATCAGCAGAAGAAAGAGGGGAAAAGAGAGAGAAGCAGAACAGAGAGGGGGAAAGAGAGAGCAGCAGAAGAGAGAGGGAAAAGAGAGAAATCAGCAGAACAGAGAGGGGAAAGTGAGAGCAGCAGAACAGAGAGGGGAAAGAAAGAGCAGCAGAACAGAGAGGGGAAAAGAGAGATCAGCAGAACAGAGAGGGGAAAGAGAGAGCAGCAGAAGAGAGAGTGGAAAGAGAGAGAGCAGCAGAACAGAGAGGGGAAAGAGAGAGCAGCAGAAGAGAGAGGGGAAAGAGAGAGCAGCAGAACAGAGAGGGGAAAGAGAGAGAGCAGAACAGAGAGGGGAAAGAGAGATCAGCAGAAGAGAGAGGGGGAAAGAGAGAGCTGCAGAACAGTGAGGGGAAAAGAGAGAGCAGCAGAAGAGAGAGGGGAAAAGAGAGAGCAGCAGAAGAGAGAGGGGAAAGAGAGAGCAGCAGAAGAGAGAGGGGAAAAGAGAGAGCAGCAGAACAGAGAGGGGGAAAGAGAGAGCAGCAGAACAGAGAGGGGAAAGAGAGAGCAGCAGAAGAGAGAGGGGAAAGAGAGAGCAGCAGAACAGAGAGGGGAAAGAGAGAGCAGCAGAACAGAGAGGGGAAAGAGAGAGCAGCAGAAGAGAGAGGGGAAAGAGAGAGCAGCAGAACAGAGAGGGGAAAAGATAGAGCAGCAGAACAGAGAGGGGAAAGAGAGAGAGCAGAACAGAGAGGGGAAAGAGAGATCAGCAGAAGAGAGAGGGGGAAAGAGAGAGCTGCAGAACAGTGAGGGGAAAAGAGAGAGCAGCAGAAGAGAGAGGGGAAAAGAGAGAGCAGCAGAAGAGAGAGGGGAAAGAGAGAGCAGCAGAAGAGAGAGGGGAAAAGAGAGAGCAGCAGAACAGAGAGGGGGAAAGAGAGAGCTGCAGAACAGACAGGGGAAAACAGAGAGCAGCAGAAGAGAGAGAGGAAAAGAGAGAGCAGCAGAGCAGAGAGGGGAAAGAGAGAGCAGCAGAACAGAGAGAGGAAAGAGAGAGCAGCAGAAGAGAGAGGGGAAAAGAGAGAGCAGCAGAACAGAGAGGGGAAAAGAGAGAGCAGCAGAACAGAGAGGGGAAAGAGAGAGACCAGAACAGAGAGGGGAAAGAGAGATCAGCAGAAGAGAGAGGGGGAAAGAGAGAGCAGCAGAAGAGAGAGGGGAAAGAGAGAGCAGCAGAAGAGAGAGTGGGAAAGAGAGAGCAGCAGAACAGAGAGGGGAAAGAGAGAGCAGCAGAAGAGAGAGGGGAAAGAGAGAGCAGCAGAACAGAGAGGGGAAAGAGAGAGCAGCAGCAGAGAGAGGGGAAAGAGAGAGCAGCACAACAGAGAGGGGGAAAGAGAGAGCAGCAGAAGAGAGAGGGGAAAAGAGAGATCAGCAGAAGAGTGAGGGGAAAGAGAGAGCAGCAGAAGAGAGAGGGGAAAAGAGAGAGCAGCAGAAGAGAGAGGGGAAAAGAGAGAGCAACAGAAGAAAGAGGGGAAAAGAGAGATCAGCAGAACAGAGAAGGGAAAAGAGAGAGCAGCAGAAGAGAGAGGGGAAAGAGAGAGCAGCCCGAGAGATAGAGGGGAAAAGAGAGAGCAGCAGAAGAGAGAGGGGAAAGAGAGATCAGCAGAAGAGAGAGGGGAAAAGAGAGAGCAGCAGAAGAGAGAGCAGCAGAAGAGAAAGGGGAAAGAGAGAGCAGCAGAAGAGAGAGGGGAAAGAGAGATCAGCAGAAGAGAGAGGGGAAAAGAGAGAGCAGCAGAACAGAGCGGGGAAAGAGAGAGCAGCAGAACAGAGAGGGGAAAGAGAGAGCAGCAGAAGAGAGAGGGGATAAGAGAGAGCAGCAGAACAGAGAGGGGAAAAGAGAGAGCAGCAGAACAGAGAGGGGAAAGAGAGAGCAGCAGAAGAGAGAGGGGAAAAGAGAGAGCAGCAGAAGAGAGAGGGGAAAGAGAGAGCAGCAGAACAGAGAGGGGAAAGAGAGAGAGCAGCAGAAGAGAGAGGGGAAAGAGATAGCAGCAGAACAGAGAGGGGAAAGAGAGAGCAGCAGAAGAGAGAGAGAAAAGAGAGAGCAGCAGAACAGAGAGGGGAAAAGAGAGAGCAGCAGAAGAGAGAGGGGAAAAGAGAGAGGAGCAGAAGAGAGAGGGGAAAAGAGAGAGGAGCAGTAGAGAGAGGGGAAAAGAGAGAGCAGCAGAACAGAGAGGGGAAAGAGAGAGCAGCAGAACAGAGAGGGGAAAAGAGAGAGCAGCAGAAGAGAGAGGGAAAAAAGAGAGAGGAGCAGAAGAGAGAGGGGAAAGAGAGAGCAGCAGAACAGAGAGGGGGAAAGAGAGATCAGCAGAACATAGAGGGGAAAGAGAGAGCAGCAGAAGAGAGAGGGAAAAGAGAGATCAGCAGAACAGAGAGGGGAAAGAGAGAGCAGCAGAAGATGGAGGGGAAAGAGAGAGAGCAGCAGAAAAGAGAGGGGAAAGAGAGAGCAGATCAGAGAGTAGAAAAGAGAGAGCAGCAGAAAAGAGAGGGGAAAAGAGAGAGCAGCAGAACAGAGAGGGGAAAGAGAGAGAGCAGCAGAACAGAGAGGGGAAAGAGAGAGCAGCAGAACAGAGAGGGGAAAGAGAGAGCAGCAGCAGAGAGAGGGGAAAGAGAGAGCAGCACAACAGAGAGGGGGAAAGAGAGAGCAGCAGAACAGAGAGGGGAAAAGAGAGAGCAGCAGAAGAGAGAGGGGAAAGAGAGAGCAGCAGAACAGAGAGGGGAAAGAGAGATCAGCAGAACAGAGCGGGGAAAGAGAGAGCAGCAGAAGAGAGAGGGGAAAAGAGAGAGCAGCAGAACAGAGAGGGGAAAGAGAGAGCAGCAGAACAGAGAGGGGAAAGAGAGAGCAGCAGAACAGAGAGGGGAAAGAGAGAGCAGCAGAACAGAGAGGGGAAAAGAGAGAGCAGCAGCAGAGAGAGGGGAAAGAGAGAGCAGCAGAACAGAGAGGGGAAAGAGAGAGCAGCAGAAGAGAGAGGGGAAAGAGAGAGCAGCAGAACAGAGAGGGGAAAGAGAGATCAGCAGAACAGAGAGGGGAAAGAGAGAGCAGCAGAAGAGAGAGGGGAAAGAGAGAGCAGCAGAACAGAGAGGGGAAAAGAGAGAGCAGCAGAAGAGAGAGGGGAAAGAGAGAGCAGCAGAACAGAGAGGGGAAAGAGAGAGCAGCAGAACAGAGAGGGGAAAAGAGAGAGCAGCAGAAGAGAGAGGGGGAAAGAGAGAGATCAGCAGAAGAGAGAGGGGGAAAGAGAGATCAGCAGAACAGAGAGGGGGAAAAGAGAGAGCAGCAGAACAGAGAGGGGAAAGAGAGAGCAGCAGAAGAGAGAGGGGGAAAGAGAGAGCAGCAGAGAGAGAGGGGGAAAGAGAGAGCAGCAGAAGTGAGAGGGGAAAGAGAGAGCAGCAGAATAGAGAGGGGAAAAGAGCGAGCAGCAGAAGAGAGAGGGGAAAAGAGAGCAGCAGAACAGAGAGGGGAAAGAGAGAGCAGCAGAACAGAGAGGGGAAAAGAGAGAGCAGCAGAAGAGAGAGAGGGAAAAAGAGAGAGCAGCAG
Organism: Chiloscyllium punctatum; assembly: GCF_047496795.1. Classification (NCBI taxonomy): domain Eukaryota; kingdom Metazoa; phylum Chordata; class Chondrichthyes; order Orectolobiformes; family Hemiscylliidae; genus Chiloscyllium; species Chiloscyllium punctatum. The sequence continues at coordinate 226,578 of NW_027309988.1, read as the reverse complement.
AACAGAGAGGGGAAAAGCGAGAGCAGCAGAACAGAGAGGGGAAAGAGAGAGCAGCAGAAGAGAGAGGGGAAAGAGAGAGCAGCAGAATAGAGAGGGGAAAAGAGCGAGCAGCAGAAGAGAGAGGGGAAAAGAGAGCAGCAGAACAGAGAGGGGAAAGAGAGAGCAGCAGAACAGAGAGGGGAAAAGAGAGAGCAGCAGAAGAGAGAGAGGGAAAAAGAGAGAGCAGCAGAAGAAAGAGGGGAAAGAGAGATCAGCAGAACAGAGACGGGAAAGAGAGAGCAGCAGAACAGAGAGAGGGGAAAAGAGAGAGCAGCAGAACAGAGAGGGGTAAAGAGAGATCAGCAGAGAGAGAGGGGGAAAGAGAGGGCAGCAGAAGAGAGAGGGGAAAGAGAGATCAGCAGAACAGAGAGGGGAAAAGAGAGAGCAGCAGAAGAGAGAGGGGGAAAGAGAGAGATCAGCAGAAGAGAGAGGGGGAAAAGAGAGAGCAGCAGAAGAGAGAGTGGAAAGAGAGATCAGCAGAACAGAGAGGGGAAAGAGAGATCAGCAGAACAGAGAGGGGAAAGAGAGAGCAGCAGAAGAGAGAGGGAGAAAGAGAGAGCAGCAGAAGAGAGAGGGGAAAGAGAGAGATCAGCAGAAGAGAGAGGGGAAAGAGAGAGCAGCAGAACAGATAGGGGAAAGAGAGAGCAGCAGAAGAGAGAGGGGAAAGAGAGAGCAGCAGAAGAGAGAGGGGAAAAGAGAGAGCAGCAGAACAGAGAGGGGAAAGAGAGAGCAGCAGAACAGAGAGGGGAAAGAGAGAGCAGCAGAAGAGAGAGGGGAAAAGAGAGAGCAGCAGAACAGAGAGGGGAAAGAGAGAGAGCAGAACATGAGGGGAAAGAGAGATCAGCAGGAGAGAGAGGGGAAAGAGAGAGCTGCAGAACAAAGAGGGGAAAAGAGAGAGCAGCGAAAGAGAGAGCAGCAGAAGAGAGAGGGGAAAAGAGAGACCAGCAGAAGAGAGAGGGAGAAAGAGAGAGCAGCAGAAGAGAGAGGGGAAAGAGAGATCAGCAGAAGAGAGACGGGAAAGAGAGAGCAGCAGAACAGAGAGGGGAAAAGAGAGAGCAGCAGAAGAGAGAGGGGAAAGAGAGATCAGCAGAAGAGAGAGGGGAAAGAGAGAGCAGCAGAACAGAATGGGGGAAAGAGAGAGCAGCAGAAGAGAGAGGGAAAAGAGAGATCAGCAGAAGAGAGAGGGGAAGGAGAGAGCAGCAGAACAGAGAGGGGAAAGAGAGAGCAGCAGAACAGAGAGGGGAAAGAGAGAGCAGCAGAAGAGAGAGGGGAAAGAGAGAGCAGCAGAACAGAGAGGGGAAAGAGAGAGCAGCAGCAGAGAGAGGGGAAAGAGAGAGCAGCACAACAGAGAGGGGGAAAGAGAGAGCAGCAGAACAGAGAGGGGAAAAGAGAGAGCAGCAGAAGAGAGAGGGGAAAGAGAGAGCAGCAGAACAGAGAGGGGAAAGAGAGATCAGCAGAACAGAGAGGGGAAAGAGAGAGCAGCAGAAGAGAGAGGGGAAAAGAGAGAGCAGCAGAACAGAGAGGGGAAAGAGAGAGCAGCAGAACAGAGAGGGGAAAGAGAGAGCAGCAGAACAGAGAGGGGAAAGAGAGAGCAGCAGAACAGAGAGGGGAAAAGAGAGAGCAGCAGCAGAGAGAGAGGAAAGAGAGAGCAGCACAACAGAGAGGGGGAAAGAGAGAGCAGCAGAACAGAGAGGGGAAAAGAGAGAGCAGCAGAAGAGAGAGGGGAAAGAGAGAGCAGCAGAACAGAGAGGGGAAAGAGAGATCAGCAGAACAGAGAGGGGAAAGAGAGAGCAGCAGAAGAGAGAGGGGAAAGAGAGAGCAGCAGAACAGAGAGGGGAAAAGAGAGAGCAGCAGAAGAGAGAGGGGAAAGAGAGAGCAGCAGAACAGAGAGGGGAAAGATAGAGCAGCAGAACAGAGAGGGGAAAAGAGAGAGCAGCAGAAGAGAGAGGGTTAAAGAGAGAGATCAGCAGAAGAGAGAGGGGGAAAGAGAGATCAGCAGAACAGAGAGGGGGAAAAGAGAGAGCAGCAGAACAGAGAGGGGAAAGAGAGAGCAGCAGAAGAGAGAGGGGGAAAGAGAGAGCAGCAGAGAGAGAGGGGGAAAGAGAGAGCAGCAGAAGAGAGAGGGGAAAGAGAGAGCAGCAGAATAGAGAGGGGAAAAGAGCGAGCAGCAGAAGAGAGAGGGGAAAAGAGAGCAGCAGAACAGAGAGGGGAAAGAGAGATCAGCAGAACAGAGAGGGGAAAAGAGAGAGCAGCAGAAGAGAGAGGGGGAAAGAGAGAGATCAGCAGAAGAGAGAGGGGAAAGAGAGAGAGCAGCAGAACAGAGAGGGGAAAGAGAGAGCAGCAGAACAGAGAGGGGAAAGAGAGAGCAGCAGCAGAGAGAGGGGAAAGAGAGAGCAGCACAACAGAGAGGGGGAAAGAGAGAGCAGCAGAACAGAGAGGGGAAAAGAGAGAGCAGCAGAAGAGAGAGGGGAAAGAGAGAGCAGCAGAAGAGAGAGGGGAAAAGAGAGAGCAGCAGAACAGAGAGGGGAAAGAGAGAGCAGCAGAACAGAGAGGGGAAAGAGAGAGCAGCAGAACAGAGAGGGGAAAGAGAGAGCAGCAGAACAGAGAGGGGAAAAGAGAGAGCAGCAGCAGAGAGAGGGGAAAGAGAGAGCAGCAGAACAGAGAGGGGAAAAGAGAGAGCAGCAGAAGAGAGAGGGGAAAGAGAGAGCAGCAGAACAGAGAGGGGAAAGAGAGATCAGCAGAACAGAGAGGGGAAAGAGAGAGCAGCAGAACAGAGAGGGGAAAGAGAGAGCAGCAGAACAGAGAGGGGAAAAGAGAGAGCAGCAGAAGAGAGAGGGGAAAGAGAGAGCAGCAGAACAGAGAGGGGAAAGAGAGAGCAGCAGAACAGAGAGGGGAAAAGAGAGAGCAGCAGAAGAGAGAGGGGGAAAGAGAGAGATCAGCAGAAGAGAGAGGGGGAAAGAGAGATCAGCAGAACAGAGAGGGGGAAAAGAGAGAGCAGCAGAACAGAGAGGGGAAAGAGAGAGCAGCAGAAGAGATAGGGGGAAAGAGAGAGCAGCAGAGAGAGAGGGGGAAAGAGAGAGCAGCAGAAGAGAGAGGGGAAAGAGAGAGCAGCAGAATAGAGAGGGGAAAAGAGAGCAGCAGAACAGAGAGGGGAAAAGAGCGAGCAGCAGAAGAGAGAGGGGAAAAGAGAGCAGCAGAACAGAGAGGGGAAAGAGAGAGCAGCAGAACAGAGAGGGGAAAAGAGAGAGCAGCAGAAGAGAGAGAGGGAAAAAGAGAGAGCAGCAGAAGAAAGAGGGGCAAGAGAGATCAGCAGAACAGAGACGGGAATGAGAGAGCAGCAGAACAGCGAGAGGGGAAAAGAGAGAGCAGCAGAACAGAGAGGGGTAAAGAGAGATCAGCAGAGAGAGAGGGGGAAAGAGAGAGCAGCAGAAGAGAGAGGGGAAAGAGAGATCAGCAGAACAGAGAGGGGAAAAGAGAGAGCAGCAGAAGAGAGAGGGGGAAAGAGAGAGATCAGCAGAAGAGAGAGGGGGAAAGAGAGATCAGCAGAATAGAGAGGGGGAAAACAGAGAGCAGCAGAAGAGAGAGTGGAAAGAGAGATCAGCAGAACAGAGAGGGGAAAGAGAGATCAGCAGAACAGAGAGGGGAAAGAGAGAGCAGCAGAAGAGAGAGGGAGAAAGAGAGAGCAGCAGAAGAGAGAGGGGAAAGAGAGAGATCAGCAGAAGAGAGAGGTGAAAGAGAGAGCAGCAGAACAGATAGGGGAAAGAGAGAGCAGCAGAAGAGAGAGGGGAAAGAGAGAGCAGCAGAAGAGAGAGGGGAAAAGAGAGAGCAGCAGAAGAGAGAGGGGAAAGATAGAGCAGCAGAACAGAGAGGGGAAAGAGAGAGCAGCAGAAGAGAGAGGGGAAAAGAGAGAGCAGCAGAACAGAGAGGGGAAAGAGAGAAAGCAGAACATGAGGGGAAAGAGAGATCAGCAGGAGAGAGAGGGGAAAGAGAAAGCAGCAGAACAGAGAGGGGGAAAGAGAGATCAGCAGAATAGAGAGGGGAAAGAGAGAGCTGCAGAAGAAAGAGGGGAAAAGAGAGAGCAGCGAAAGAGAGAGCAGCAGAAGAGAGAGGGGAAAAGAGAGACCAGCAGAAGAGAGAGGGAGAAAGAGAGAGCAGCAGAAGAGAGAGGGGAAAAGAGAGAGCAGCAGAGCAGAGAGGGGAAAGAGAGAGAGCAGAACAGAGAGGGGAAAGAGAGATCAGCAGAAGAGAGACGGGAAAGAGAGAGCAGCAGAACAGAGAGGGGAAAAGAGAGAGCAGCAGAAGAGAGAGGGGAAAGAGAGATCAGCAGAAGAGAGAGGGGAAAGAGAGAGCAGCAGAACAGAATGGGGGAAAGAGAGAGCAGCAGAAGAGAGAGGGAAAAGAGAGATCAGCAGAAGAGAGAGGGGAAGGAGAGAGCAGCAGAACAGAGAGGGGAACGAGAGAGCAGCAGAACAGAGAGGGGAAAGAGAGAGCAGCAGAAGAGAGAGGGGAAAGAGAGAGCAGCAGAACAGAGAGGGGAAAGAGAGAGCAGCAGAACAGAGAGGGAAAAGAGAGAGCAGCAGAAGAGAGAGGGGAAAAGAGAGAGCAGCAGAACAGAGAGGGGAAAGAGAGAGCAGCAGAACAGAGAGGGGAAAAGAGAGAGCAGCAGAACAGAGAGGGGAAAGAGAGAGCAGCAGAACAGAGAGGGGAAAGAGAGAGAGCAGAACAGAGAGGGGAAAGAGAGATCAGCAGAAGAGAGAGGGGGAAAGAGAGAGCTGCAGAACAGAGAGGGGAAAAGAGAGAGCAGCAGAACAGAGAGGGGAAAGAGAGAGAGCAGAACAGAGAGGGGAAAGAGAGATCAGCAGAAGAGAGAGGGGGAAAGAGAGAGCAGCAGAAGAGAGAGGGGAAAAGAGAGAGCAGCAGAAGAGAGAGGGGAAAAGAGAGAGCAGCAGAACAGAGAGCGGAAAGAGAGCAGCAGAAGAGAGAGGGGAAAAGAGAGAGCAGCAGAACAGAGAGGGGGAAAGAGAGAGCTGCAGAACAGACAGGGGAAAAGAGAGAGCAGCAGAAGAGAGAGGGGAAAAGAGAGAGCAGCAGAACAGAGAGGGGAAAGAGAGAGCAGCAGAACAGAGAGGGGAAAGAGAGAGCAGCAGAAGAGAGAGGGGAAAAGAGAGAGCAGCAGAACAGAGAGGGGAAAAGAGAGAGCAGCAGAACAGAGAGGGGAAAGAGAAAGAGCAGAACAGAGAGGGGAAAGAGAGATCAGCAGAAGAGAGAGGGGGAAAGAGAGAGCAGCAGAAGAGAGAGGGGAAAGAGAGAGCAGCAGAAGAGAGAGGGGGAAAGAGAGAGCAGCAGAACAGAGAGGGGAAAGAGAGAGCAGCAGAAGAGAGAGGGGAAAGAGAGAGCAGCAGAAGAGAGAGAGGAAAAGAGAGAGCAGCAGAAGAGAGAGGGGAAAAGAGAGGTCAGCAGAAGAGAGAGGGGAAAGAGAGAGCAGCAGAAGAGAGAGGGGAAAAGAGAGAGCAGCAGAAGAGAGAGGGGAAAAGAGAGAGCAGCAGAAGAGAGAGGGGAAAAGAGAGAGCAACAGAAGAGAGAGGGGAAAAGAGAGAGCAGCAGAAGAGAGGGGGAAGAGAGATCAGCAGAAGAGAGAGGGGAAAAGAGAGAGCAGCAGAACAGAGCGGGGAAAGAGAGAGCAGCAGAATAGAGAGGGGAAAGAGAGAGCAGCAGAACAGAGAGGGGAAAGAGAGAGCAGCAGAACAGAGAGGGGGAAAGAGAGATCAGCAGAAGAGAGAGGGGGAAAGAGAGAGCAGCCGAACAGAGAGGGGGGAAAGAGAGAGCAGCAGAAGAGAGAGGGGAAAAGAGAGAGCAGCAGAAGAGAGAGGGGAAAGAGATAGCAGCAGAAGAGAGAGGGGAAAGAGAGATCAGCAGAAGAGAGAGGGGTAAAGAGAGAGCAGCAGAACAGAGAGGGGAAAAGAGAGAGCAGCAGAAGAGAGAGGGGAAAGAGAGAGCAGCAGAAGAGAGAGGGGAAAGAGAGATCAGCAGAAGAGAGAGGGGGAAAGAGAGAGCAGCAGAACAGAGAGGGGGGAAAGAGAGAGCAGCAGAAGAGAGAGGGGAAAAGAGAGAGCAGCAGAAGAGAGAGCGGTAAGAGATAGCAGCAGAACAGAGAGGGGAAAGAGAGAGCAGCAGAACAGAGAGGGGAAAAGAGAGAGCAGCAGAACAGAGAGGGGGGAAAGAGAGAGCAGCAGAAGAGAGAGGGGAAAAGAGAGAGCAGCAGAAGAGAGAGGGGAAAGAGATAGCAGCAGAACAGAGAGGGGAAAGAGAGAGCAGCAGAAGAGAGAGGGGAAAGAGAGAGCAGCAGAAGAGAGAGGGGAAAGAGAGATCAGCAGAAGAGAGAGGGGAAAAGAGAGAACAGCAGAACAGAGAGGGGGAAAGAGAGATCAGCAGAACAGAGAGGGGAAAGAGAGAGCAGCAGAAGAGAGAGGGAAAAGAGAGATCAGCAGAACAGAGAGGGGAAAGAGAGAGCAGCAGAAGATGGAGGGGAAAGAGAGAGAGCAGCAGAAGAGAGTGGGGAAAGAGAGAGCAGATCAGAGAGTGGAAAAGAGAGAGCAGCAGAAGAGAGAGGGGAAAAGAGAGAGCAGCAGAACAGAGAGGGGAAAGAGAGAGAGCAGCAGAACAGAGAGGGGAAAGAGAGAGCAGCAGAACAGAGAGGGGAAAGAGAGATCAGCAGAACAGAGAGGGGAAAGAGAGAGCAGCAGAAGAGAGAGGGGAAAGAGAGAGATCAGCAGAAGAGAGAGGGGGAAAGAGAGAGCAGCAGAAGAGAGAGGGGGAAAGAGAGAGCAGCAGAAGAGAGAGGGGAAAGAGAGAGCAGCAGAAGAGAGAGGGGAAAAGAGAGAGCAGCAAAAGAGAGAGGGGAAAGAGAGAGCAGCAGAACAGAGAGGGGAAAGAGAGAGCAGCAGAACAGAGAGGGGAAAAGAGAGAGCAGCAGAAGAGAGAGGGGGAAAGAGAGAGATCAGCAGAAGAGAGAGGGGGAAAGAGAGATCAGCAGAACAGAGAGGGGGAAAAGAGAGAGCAGCAGAACAGAGAGGGGAAAGAGAGAGCAGCAGAAGAGAGAGGGGGAAAGAGAGAGCAGCAGAAGAGAGAGGGGGAAAGAGAGAGCAGCAGAAGAGAGAGGGGAAAGAGAGAGCAGCAGAACAGAGAGGGGAAAAGAGAGAGCAGCAGAAGAGAGAGGGGAAAAGAGAGCAGCAGAACAGAGAGGGGAAAGAGAGAGCAGCAGAACAGAGAGGGGAAAAGAGAGAGCAGCAGAAGAGAGAGAGGGAAAGAGAGAGCAGCAGAAGAAAGAGGGGAAAGAGAGATCAGCAGAACAGAGAGGGGAAAGAGAGAGCAGCAGAACAGAGAGAGGGGAAAAGAGAGAGCAGCAGAAGAGAGAGGGACAAGAGAGAGCAGCAGAACAGAGAGGGGAAAGAGAGAGCAGCAGAACAGAGAGGGGAAAGAGAGAGCAGCAGAAGAAAGAGGGGAAAAGAGAGAGCAGCAGAACAGAGAGGGGCAAAGAGAGAGCAGCAGAAGAGAGAGGGGAAAGAGAGATCAGCAGAAGAGAGAGGGGAAAGAGAGAGCAGCAGAACAGAATGGGGGAAAGAGAGAGCAGCAGAAGAGAGAGGGAAAAGAGAGATCAGCAGAAGAGAGAGGGGAAGGAGAGAGCAGCAGAACAGAGAGGGGAACGAGAGAGCAGCAGAACAGAGAGGGGAAAGAGAGAGCAGCAGAAGAGAGAGGGGAAAGAGAGAGCAGCAGAACAGAGAGGGGAAAGAGAGAGCAGCAGAAGAGAGAGTGGGAAAGAGAGAGCAGCAGAACAGAGAGGGGAAAGAGAGAGCAGCAGAAGAGAGAGGGGAAAGAGAGAGCAGCAGAACAGAGAGGGGAAAGAGAGATCAGCAGAAGAGAGAGGGGGAAAGAGAGAGCTGCAGAACAGAGAGGGGAAAAGAGAGAGCAGCAGAACAGAGAGGGGAAAGAGAGAGCAGCAGAACAGAGAGGGGAAAAGAGAGAGCAGCAGAACAGAGAGGGGAAAGAGAGAGCAGCAGAACAGAGAGGGGAAAGAGAGAGAGCAGAACAGAGAGGGGAAAGAGAGATCAGCAGAAGAGAGAGGGGGAAAGAGAGAGCTGCAGAACAGAGAGGGGAAAAGAGAGAGCAGCAGAACAGAGAGGGGAAAGAGAGAGAGCAGAACAGAGAGGGGAAAGAGAGATCAGCAGAAGAGAGAGGGGGAAAGAGAGAGCAGCAGAAGAGAGAGGGGAAAAGAGAGAGCAGCAGAAGAGAGAGGGGAAAAGAGAGAGCAGCAGAACAGAGAGGGGAAAGAGAGCAGCAGAAGAGAGAGGGGAAAAGAGAGAGCAGCAGAACAGAGAGGGGGAAAGAGAGAGCTGCAGAACAGACAGGGGAAAAGAGAGATCAGCAGAACAGAGAGGGGAAAAGAGAGAGCAGCAGAACAGAGAGGGGAAAGAGAGAGCAGCAGAACAGAGAGGGGAAAGAGAGAGCAGCAGAAGAGAGAGGGGAAAAGAGAGAGCAGCAGAACAGAGAGGGGAAAAGAGAGAGCAGCAGAACAGAGAGGGGAAAGAGAAAGAGCAGAACAGAGAGGGGAAAGAGAGATCAGCAGAAGAGAGAGGGGGAAAGAGAGAGCAGCAGAAGAGAGAGGGGAAAGAGAGAGCAGCAGAAGAGAGAGGGGGAAAGAGAGAGCAGCAGAAGAGAGAGGGGAAAGAGAGAGCAGCAGAAGAGAGAGGGGAAAAGAGAGAGCAGCAGAAGAGAGAGGGGAAAAGAGAGATCAGCAGAAGAGAGAGGGGAAAGAGAGAGCAGCAGAAGAGAGAGGGGAAAAGAGAGAGCAGCAGAAGAGAGAGGGGAAAAGAGAGAGCAGCAGAAGAGAGAGGGGAAAAGAGAGAGCAGCAGAAGAGAGGGGGAAGAGAGATCAGCAGAAGAGAGAGGGGAAAAGAGAGAGCAGCAGAACAGAGCGGGGAAAGAGAGAGCAGCAGAATAGAGAGGGGAAAGAGAGAGCAGCAGAACAGAGAGGGGAAAGAGAGAGCAGCAGAACAGAGAGGGGGAAAGAGAGATCAGCAGAAGAGAGAGGGGGAAAGAGAGAGCAGCCGAACAGAGAGGGGGGAAAGAGAGAGCAGCAGAAGAGAGAGGGGAAAAGAGAGAGCAGCAGAAGAGAGAGGGGAAAGAGATAGCAGCAGAAGAGAGAGGGGAAAGAGAGATCAGCAGAAGAGAGAGGGGGAAAGAGAGAGCAGCAGAACAGAGAGGGGAAAAGAGAGAGCAGCAGAAGAGAGAGGGGAAAGAGAGAGCAGCAGAAGAGAGAGGGGAAAGAGAGATCAGCAGAAGAGAGAGGGGGAAAGAGAGAGCAGCAGAACAGAGAGGGGGGAAAGAGAGAGCAGCAGAAGAGAGACGGGAAAAGAGAGAGCAGCAGAAGAGAGAGGGGAAAAGAGATAGCAGCAGAACAGAGAGGGGAAAGAGAGAGCAGCAGAACAGAGAGGGGAAAAGAGAGAGCAGCAGAACAGAGAGGGGGGAAAGAGAGAGCAGCAGAAGAGAGAGGGGAAAAGAGAGAGCAGCAAGGGAGAGGGGAAAGAGATAGCAGCAGAACAGAGAGGGGAAAGAGAGAGCAGCAGAAGAGAGAGGGGAAAGAGAGAGCAGCAGAAGAGAGAGGGGAAAGAGAGATCAGCAGAAGAGAGAGGGGAAAAGAGAGAACAGCAGAACAGAGAGGGGGAAAGAGAGATCAGCAGAACAGAGAGGGGAAAGAGAGAGCAGCAGAAGAGAGAGGGAAAAGAGAGATCAGCAGAACAGAGAGGGGAAAGAGAGAGCAGCAGAAGATGGAGGGGAAAGAGAGAGAGCAGCAGAAGAGAGTGGGGAAAGAGAGAGCAGATCAGAGAGTGGAAAAGAGAGAGCAGCAGAAGAGAGAGGGGAAAAGAGAGAGCAGCAGAACAGAGAGGGGAAAGAGAGAGAGCAGCAGAACAGAGAGGGGAAAGAGAGAGCAGCAGAACAGAGAGGGGAAAGAGAGATCAGCAGAACAGAGAGGGGAAAGAGAGAGCAGCAGAAGAGAGAGGGGAAAGAGAGAGATCAGCAGAAGAGAGAGGGGGAAAGAGAGAGCAGCAGAAGAGAGAGGGGGAAAGAGAGTGCAGCAGAAGAGAGAGGGGAAAGAGAGAGCAGCAGAAGAGAGAGGGGAAAAGAGAGAGCAGCAGAAGAGAGAGGGGAAAGAGAGAGCAGCAGAACAGAGAGGGGAAAGAGAGAGCAGCAGAACAGAGAGGGGAAAAGAGAGAGCAGCAGAAGAGAGAGGGGGCAAGAGAGAGATCAGCAGAAGAGAGAGGGGGAAAGAGAGATCAGCAGAACAGAGAGGGGGAAAAGAGAGAGCAGCAGAACAGAGAGGGGAAAGAGAGAGCAGCAGAAGAGAGAGGGGAAAGAGAGAGCAGCAGAAGAGAGAGGGGGAAAGAGAGAGCAGCAGAAGAGAGAGGGGAAAGAGAGAGCAGCAGAATAGAGAGGGGAAAAGAGAGCAGCAGAACAGAGAGGGGAAAAGAGAGAGCAGCAGAAGAGAGAGGGGAAAAGAGAGCAGCAGAACAGAGAGGGGAAAGAGAGAGCAGCAGAACAGAGAGGGGAAAAGAGAGAGCAGCAGAAGAGAGAGAGGGAAAGAGAGAGCAGCAGAAGAAAGAGGGGAAAGAGAGATCAGCAGAACAGAGAGGGGAAAGAGAGAGCAGCAGAACAGAGAGAGGGGAAAAGAGAGAGCAGCAGAAGAGAGAGGGACAAGAGAGAGCAGCAGAACAGAGAGGGGAAAGAGAGAGCAGCAGAACAGAGAGGGGAAAGAGAGAGCAGCAGAAGAAAGAGGGGAAAAGAGAGAGCAGCAGAACAGAGAGGGGCAAAGAGAGAGCAGCAGAACAGAGAGGGGAAAGAGAGAGCAGCAGAACAGAGAGGGGAAAGAGAGAGCAGCCGAACAGAGAGGTGGAAAGAGAGAGCAGCAGAACAGAAAGGGGGAAAGAGAGATCAGCAGAAGAGAGAGGGGAAAGAGAGAGCAGCCGAAGAGAGAGGGGGAAAGAGAGACGAGCAGAACAGAGAGGGGGAAAGAGAGAGGGAAAAGAGAGAAATCAGCAGAACAGAGAGGGAAACAGAGAGCAGTAGAATAGAGAGGGGAAAAGAGAGAGCAGCAGAACAGAGAGGGGAAAAGAGAGAGCAGCAGAAGAGAGAGGGGAAAGAGAGACGAGCAGAACAGAGAGGGGGAAAGTGAGAGCAGCAGAAGAGAGAGGGGAAAAGAGAGAGCAGCAGAACAGAGAGGGGAAAGAGAGATCAGCAGAACAGAGAGGGGAAAAGAGAGAGCAGCAGAACAGAGAGGGGAAAAGAGAGAGCAGCAGAAGAGAGAGGGGAAAGAGAGATCAGCAGAACAGAGAGGGGAAAAGAGAGAGCAGCAGAAGAGAGAGGGGAAAAGAGAGAGCAGCAGAAGAGAGAGGGGAAAAGAGAGAGCAATAGAAGAGAGAGGGGAAAAGAGAGATCAGCAGAACAGAGAGGGGAAAAGAGAGAGCAGCAGAACAGAGAGGGGAAAGAGAGATCAGCAGAAGAGAGAGGGGAAAAGAGAGAGCAGGAGAAGAGAGAGGGGAAAAGAGAGAGCAGCAGAACAGAGAGGGGAAAGAGAGATCAGCAGAAGAGAGAGGGGAAAGAGAGAGCAGCAGAACAGAGAGGGGAAAGAGAGAGCAGCAGAAGAGAGAGGGGAAAGAGAGAGCAGCAGAACAGAGAGGGGAAAGAGAGAGCAGCAGAACAGAGAGGGGAAAGAGAGAGCAGCAGAACAGAGAGGGGAAAGAGAGAGCAGCAGAAGAGAGAGGGGAAAGAGAGAGCAGCAGAACAGAGAGGGGAAAAGAGAGACCAGCAGAAGAGAGAGGGGAAAGAGAGAGCAGCAGAAGAGAGAGGGGAAAAGAGAGAGTAGCAGAACAGAGAGGGGAAAGAGAGAGAGCAGAACAGAGAGGGGAAAGAGAGATCAGCAGAAGAGAGAGGGGGAAAGAGAGAGCTGCAGAACAGAGAGGGGAAAAGAGAGAGCAGCAGAAGAGAGAGGGGAAAAGAGAGAGCAGCAGAACAGAGAGGGGAAAGAGAGAGCAGCAGAAGAGAGAGGGGAAAAGTGAGAGCAGCAGAACAGAGAGGGGGAAAGAGAGAGCAGCAGAAGAAAGAGGGGAAAAGAGAGAGCAGCAGAAGAGAGAGGGGAAAAGAGAGAGCAGCAGAACAGAGAGGGGAAAGAGAGAGCAGCAGAACAGAGAGGGGAAAGAGAGAGCAGCAGAAGAGAGAGGGGAAAAGAGAGAGCAGCAGACCAGAGAGGGGAAAAGAGAGAGCAGCAGAACAGAGAGGGGAAAGAGAGAGAGCAGAACAGAGAGGGGAAAGAGAGATCAGCAGAAGAGAGAGGGGGAAAGAGAGAGCAGCAGAAGAGAGAGGGGAAAGAGAGAGCTGCAGAAGAGAGAGGGGGAAAGAGAGAGCAGCAGAACAGAGAGGGGAAAAGAGAGAGCAGCAGAACAGAGAGGGGAAAGAGAGAGCAGCAGAAGAGAGAGGGGAAAGAGAGAGCAGCAGAACAGAGAGGGGAAAAGAGAGAGCAGCAGAACAGAGAGGGGAAAAGAGAGATCAGCAGAAGAGAGAGGGGAAAGAGAGAGCAGCAGAAGAGAGAGGGGAAAAGAGAGAGCAGCAGAACAGAGAGGGGGAAAGAGAGAGCAGCAGAAGAAAGAGTGGAAAAGAGAGAGCAGCAGAAGAGAGAGGGGAAAAGAGAGAGCAGCAGAACAGAGAGGGGAAAGAGAGAGCAGCAGAACAGAGAGGGGAAAAGAGAGAGCAACAGAAGAGAGAGGGGAAAAGAGAGAGCAGCAGAAGAGAGAGGGGAAAGAGAGAGCAGCAGAAGAGAGAGCAGCAGAAGAGAGAGGGGAAAGAGAGAGCAGCAGAACAGAGAGGGGAAAGAGAGAGCAGCAGAACAGAGAGGGGGAAAGAGAGATCAGCAGAAGAGAGAGGGGGAAAGAGAGAGCAGCAGAACAGAGAGGGGGGAAAGAGCGAGCAGCAGAAGAGAGAGGGGAAAAGAGAGAGCAGCAGAAGAGAGAGGGGAAAGAGATAGCAGCAGAACAGAGAGGGGAAAGAGAGAGCAGCAGAACAGAGAGGGGAAAGAGAGAGCAGCAGAACAGAGAGGGGAAAAGAGAGAGCAGCAGAACAGAAAGGGGAAAGAGAGAGCAGCAGAAGAGAGAGGGGAAAGAGAGATCAGCAGAACAGAGAGGGGAAAGAGAGATCAGCAGAACAGAGAGGGGGAAACAGAGATCAGCAGAACAGAGAGAGGGGAAAGAGAGATCAGCAGAACAGAGAAAGGAAAAGAGAGAGCAGCAGAACAGAGAGAGGGGAAAAGAGAGAGCAGCAGAAGAAAGAGGGGAAAAGAGAGAGCAGCAGAACAGAGAGGGGAAAGAGAGAGCAGCAGAACAGAGAGAGGGGAAAAGAGAGAGCAGCAGAAGAAAGAGGGGAAAAGAGAGAGCAGCAGAACAGAGAGAGGGGAAAGAGAGAGCAGAAGAGAGAGGGGGAAAGAGAGAGCAGCAGAACCGAGAGGAGAAAGAGAGAGCAGCAGAACAGAGAGAGGGGAAAGAGAGAGCAGAAGAGAGAGGGGGAAAGAGAGAGCAGCAGAACCGAGAGGAGAAAGAGAGAGCAGCAGAACAGAGAGGGGAAAAGAGAGAGCAGAAGAGAGAGGGGGAAAGAGAGAGCAGCAGAACCGAGAGGAGAAAGAGAGAGCAGCAGAACAGAGAGGGGAAAGAGAGAGCAGCAGAAGAGAGAGGGGAAAGGAGAGATCAGCAGAACAGAGAGGGGATAAGAGAGAGCAGCAGAACAGAGAGGGGGAAAGAGAGAGCAGCAGAACAGAGAGGGGGAAAGAGAGAGCAGCAGAACAGAGAGGGGAAAGAGAGAGCAGCAGAAGAAAGAGGGGAAAACAGAGAGCAGCAGAACAGAGAGGGGAAAGAGAGAGCAGCAGAACAGAGAGGGGAAAGAGAGATCAGCAGAAGAAAGAGGGGAAAAGAGAGAGAAGCAGAACAGAGAGCGGGAAAGAGAGAGCAGCAGAAGAGAGAGTGAAAAGAGAGAAATCAGCAGAACAGAGAGGGGAAAGAGAGAGCAGCAGAACAGAGAGGGGAAAAGAGAGAGCAGCAGAAGAGAGAGGGGAAAGAGAGAGCAGCAGAACAGAGAGGGGGAAAGAGAGAGCAGCAGAACAGAGAGGGGAAAAGAGAGAGCAGCAGAAGAGAGAGGGGAAAAGAGAGAGCAGTAGAACAGAGAGGGGAAATTAGAGAGCAGCAGAACAGAGAGGGGAAAGAGAGATCAGCAGAAGAGAGAGGGGAAAAGAGAGAGCAGCAGAAGAGAGAGGGGAAAGAGAGAGCAGCAGAACAGAGAGGGGAAAAGAGAGAGCAGCAGAAGAGAGAGGGGAAAAGAGAGAGCAGCAGAAGAGAGAGGGAGAAAGAGAGAGCAGCAGAAGAGAGAGGGGAAAAGAGAGAGCAGCAGAACAGAGAGGGGAAAGAGAGACAGCAGAACAGAGAGGGGAAAGTGAGATCAGCAGAAGAGAGAGGGGAAAGAGAGAGCAGCAGAACAGAGAGGGGAAAAGAGAGAGCAGCAGAAGAGAGAGGGGAAAGAGAGATCAGCAGAAGAGAGAGGGGAAAGACAGAGCAGCAGAACAGAGAGGGGAAAAGAGAGAGCAGCAGAAGAGAGAGGGGAACGAGAGAAATCAGCAGAACAGAGAGGGGAAAGAGAGAGCAGCAGAACAGAGAGGGGAAAAGAGAGATCAGCAGAACAGAGAGGGGAAAGAGAGAGCAGCAGAACAGAGAGGGGAAAGAGAGATCAGCAGAAGAAAGAGGGGAAAAGAGAGAGAAGCAGAACAGAGAGGGGGAAAGAGAGAGCAGCAGAAGAGAGAGGGAAAAGAGAGAAATCAGCAGAAGAGAGAGGGGAAAGAGAGAGCAGCAGAACAGAGAGGGGAAAAGAGAGAGCAGCAGCAGAGAGAGGGGAAAAGAGAGAGCAGTAGAACAGAGAGGGGAAATTAGAGAGCAGCAGAACAGAGAGGGGAAAGAGAGATCAGCAGAAGAGAGAGGGGAAAAGAGAGAGCAGCAGAAGAGAGAGGGGAAAGAGAGAGCAGCAGAACAGAGAGGGGAAAAGAGAGAGCAGCAGAAGAGAGAGGGGAAAAGAGAGAGCAGCAGAAGAGAGAGGGAGAAAGAGAGAGCAGCAGAGGAGAGAGGGGAAAAGAGAGAGCAGCAGAACAGAGAGGGGAAAGAGAGACAGCAGAACAGAGAGGGGAAAGAGAGATCAGCAGAAGAGAGAGGGGAAAGAGAGAGCAGCAGAACAGAGAGGGGAAAAGAGAGAGCAGCAGAAGAGAGAGGGGAAAGAGAGATCAGCAGAAGCGAGAGGGGAAAGACAGAGCAGCAGAACAGAGAGGGGAAAAGAGAGAGCAGCAGAAGAGAGAGGGGAACGAGAGATCAGCAGAAGAGAGAGGGGAAAGGCAGAGCAGCAGAACAGAGAGGGGGAAAGAGAGAGCAGCAGAAGAGAGAGGGAAAAGAGAGATCAGCAGAAGGGAGAGGGGAAAGAGAGAGCAGCAGAACAGAGAGGGGAAAGAGAGAGCAGCAGAAGAGAGAGGGGAAAGAGAGATCAGCAGAAGAGAGAGGGGAAAGAGAGAGCAGCAGAACAGAGAGGGGAAAGAGAGAGCAGCAGAACAGAGAGGGGAAAGAGAGAGCAGCAGAACAGAGAGGGGAAAAGATAGAGCAGCAGAACAGAGAGGGGAAAGAGAGAGAGCAGAACAGAGAGGGGAAAGAGAGATCAGCAGAAGAGAGAGGGGGAAAGAGAGAGCTGCAGAACAGAGAGGGGAAAAGAGAGAGCAGCAGAAGAGAGAGGGGAAAAGAGAGATCAGCAGAAGAGAGAGGGGAAAGAGAGAGCAGCAGAAGAGAGAGGGGAAAAGAGAGAGCAGCAGAACAGAGAGGGGGAAAGAGAGAGCTGCAGAACAGACAGGGGAAAAGAGAGAGCAGCAGAAGAGAGAGGGGAAAAGAGAGAGCAGCAGAGCAGAGAGGGGAAAGAGAGAGCAGCAGAACAGAGAGGGGAAAGAGAGAGCAGCAGAAGAGAGAGGGGAAAAGAGAGAGCAGCAGAACAGAGAGGGGAAAAGAGAGAGCAGCAGAACAGAGAGGGGAAAGAGAGAGACCAGAACAGAGAGGGGAAAGAGAGAGCAGCAGAACAGAGAGGGGAAAGAGACAGCAGCAGAAGAGAGAGGGGAAAGAGAGAGCAGCAGAACAGAGAGGGGAAAAGATAGAGCAGCAGAACAGAGAGGGGAAAGAGAGAGAGCAGAACAGAGAGGGGAAAGAGAGATCAGCAGAAGAGAGAGGGGGAAAGAGAGAGCTGCAGAACAGAGAGGGGAAAAGAGAGAGCAGCAGAAGAGAGAGGGGAAAAGAGAGATCAGCAGAAGAGAGAGGGGAAAGAGAGAGCAGCAGAAGAGAGAGGGGAAAAGAGAGAGCAGCAGAACAGAGAGGGGGAAAGAGAGAGTTGCAGAACAGACAGGGGAAAAGAGAGAGCAGCAGAAGAGAGAGGGGAAAAGAGAGAGCAGCAGAGCAGAGAGGGGAAAGAGAGAGCAGCAGAACAGATAGGGGAAAGAGAGAGCAGCAGAAGAGAGAGGGGAAAAGAGAGAGCAGCAGAACAGAGAGGGGAAAAGAGAGAGCAGCAGAACAGAGAGGGGAAAGAGAGAGACCAGAACAGAGAGGGGAAAGAGAGATCAGCAGAACAGAGAGGGGGAAAGAGAGAGCAGCAGAAGAGAGAGGGGAAAGAGAGAGCAGCAGAAGAGAGAGTGGGAAAGAGAGAGCAGCAGAACAGAGAGGGGAAAGAAAGAGCAGCAGAAGAGAGAGGGGAAAGAGAGAGCAGCAGAACAGAGAGGGGAAAGAGAGAGCAGCAGCAGAGAGAGGGGAAAGAGAGAGCAGCTCAACAGAGAGGGGGAAAGAGAGAGCAGCAGAACAGAGAGGGGAAAAGAGAGATCAGCAGAAGAGTGAGGGGAAAGAGAGAGCAGCAGAAGAGAGAGGGGAAAAGAGAGAGCAGCAGAAGAGAGAGGGGAAAAGAGAGAGCAACAGAAGAAAGAGGGGAAAAGAGAGATCAGCAGAACAGAGAGGGGAAAAGAGAGAGCAGCAGAAGAGAGAGGGGAAAGAGAGAGCAGCAGAAGAGAGAGGGGAAAAGAGAGAGCAGCAGAAGCGAGAGGGGAAAGAGAGATCAGCAGAAGAGAGAGGGGAAAAGAGAGAGCAGCAGAAGAGAGAGCAGCAGAAGAGAAAGGGGAAAGAGAGAGCAGCAGAAGAGAGAGGGGAAAGAGAGATCAGCAGACGAGAGAGGGGAAAAGAGAGAGCAGCAGAACAGAGCGGGGAAAGAGAGAGCAGCAGAACAGAGAGGGGAAAGAGAGAGCAGCAGAAGAGAGAGGGGATAAGAGAGAGCAGCAGAACAGAGAGGGGAAAAGAGAGAGCAGCAGAACAGAGAGGGGAAAGAGACAGCAGCAGAAGAGAGAGGGGAAACGAGAGAGCAGCAGAAGAGAGAGGGGAAAGAGAGAGCAGCAGAACAGAGAGGGGAAAGAGAGAGAGCAGCAGAAGAGAGAGGGGAAAGAGATAGCAGCAGAACAGAGAGGGGAAAGAGAGAGCAGCAGAAGAGAGAGGGGAAAGAGAGAGCAGCAGAACAGAGAGGGGAAAAGATAGAGCAGCAGAACAGAGAGGGGAAAGAGAGAGAGCAGAACAGAGAGGGGAAAAGAGAGAGCAGCAGAACAGAGAGGGGAAAGAGAGAGCAGCAGAACAGAGAGGGGAAAGAGAGAGCAGCAGAAGAGAGAGGGGAAAGAGAGAGCAGCAGAACAGAGAGGGGAAAAGATAGAGCAGCAGAACAGAGAGGGGAAAGAGAGAGAGCAGAACAGAGAGGGGAAAGAGTGATCAGCAGAAGAGAGAGGGGGAAAGAGAGAGCTGCAGAACAGAGAGGGGAAAAGAGAGAGCAGCAGAAGAGAGAGGGGAAAAGAGAGATCAGCAGAAGAGAGAGGGGAAAGAGAGAGCAGCAGAAGAGAGAGGGGAAAAGAGAGAGCAGCAGAACAGAGAGGGGGAAAGAGAGAGCTGCAGAACAGACAGGGGAAAAGAGAGAGCAGCAGAAGAGAGAGGGGAAAAGAGAGAGCAGCAGAGCAGAGAGGGGAAAGAGAGAGCAGCAGAACAGAGAGGGGAAAGAGAGAGCAGCAGAAGAGAGAGGGGAAAAGAGAGAGCAGCAGAACAGAGAGGGGAAAAGAGAGAGCAGCAGAACAGAGAGGGGAAAGAGAGAGACCAGAACAGAGAGGGGAAAGAGAGATCAGCAGAAGAGAGAGGGGGAAAGAGAGAGCAGCAGAAGAGAGAGGGGAAAGAGAGAGCAGCAGAAGAGAGAGTGGGAAAGAGAGAGCAGCAGAACAGAGAGGGGAAAGAGAGAGCAGCAGAAGAGAGAGGGGAAAGAGAGAGCAGCAGAACAGAGAGGGGAAAGAGAGAGCAGCAGCAGAGAGAGGGGAAAGAGAGAGCAGCACAACAGAGAGGGGGAAAGAGAGAGCAGCAGAACAGAGAGGGGAAAAGAGAGATCAGCAGAAGAGTGAGGGGAAAGAGAGAGCAGCAGAAGAGAGAGGGGAAAAGAGAGAGCAGCAGAAGAGAGAGGGGAAAAGAGAGAGCAACAGAAGAAAGAGGGGAAAAGAGAGATCAGCAGAACAGAGCGGGGAAAAGAGAGAGCAGCAGAAGAGAGAGGGGAAAGAGAGAGCAGCAGAAGAGAGAGGGGAAAAGAGAGAGCAGCAGAAGAGAGAGGGGAAAGAGAGATCAGCAGAAGAGAGAGGGGAAAAGAGAGAGCAGCAGAAGAGAGAGCAGCAGAAGAGAAAGGGGAAAGAGAGAGCAGCAGAAGAGAGAGGGGAAAGAGAGATCAGCAGAAGAGAGAGGGGAAAAGAGAGAGCAGCAGAACAGAGCGGGGAAAGAGAGAGCAGCAGAACAGAGAGGGGAAAGAGAGAGCAGCAGAAGAGAGAGGGGATAAGAGAGAGCAGCAGAACAGAGAGGGGAAAAGAGAGAGCAGCAGAACAGAGAGGGGAAAGAGAGAGCAGCAGAAGAGAGAGTGGGAAAGAGAGAGCAGCAGAACAGAGAGGGGAAAGAGAGAGCAGCAGAAGAGAGAGGGGAAAGAGAGAGCAGCAGAACAGAGAGGGGAAAGAGAGAGCAGCAGCAGAGAGAGGGGAAAGAGAGAGCAGCACAACAGAGAGGGGGAAAGAGAGAGCAGCAGAACAGAGAGGGGAAAAGAGAGATCAGCAGAAGAGTGAGGGGAAAGAGAGAGCAGCAGAAGAGAGAGGGGAAAAGAGAGAGCAGTAGAAGAGAGAGGGGAAAAGAGAGAGCAACAGAAGAAAGAGGGGAAAAGAGAGATCAGCAGAACAGAGAGGGGAAAAGAGAGAGCAGCAGAAGAGAGAGGGGAAAGAGAGAGCAGCAGAAGAGAGAGGGGAAAAGAGAGAGCAGCAGAAGAGAGAGGGGAAAGAGAGATCAGCAGAAGAGAGAGGGGAAAAGAGAGAGCAGCAGAAGAGAGAGCAGCAGAAGAGAAAGGGGAAAGAGAGAGCAGCAGAAGAGAGAGGGGAAAGAGAGATCAGCAGAAGAGAGAGGGGAAAAGAGAGAGCAGCAGAACAGAGCGGGGAAAGAGAGAGCAGCAGAACAGAGAGGGGAAAGAGAGAGCAGCAGAAGAGAGAGGGGATAAGAGAGAGCAGCAGAACAGAGAGGGGAAAAGAGAGAGCAGCAGAACAGAGAGGGGAAAGAGAGAGCAGCAGAAGAGAGAGGGGAAAAGAGAGAGCAGCAGAAGAGAGAGGGGAAAAGAGAGAGCAGCAGAGCAGAGAGGGGAAAGAGAGAGCAGCAGAACAGAGAGGGGAAAGAGAGAGCAGCAGAAGAGAGAGGGGAAAAGAGAGAGCAGCAGAGCAGAGAGGGGAAAGAGAGAGCAGCAGAACAGAGAGGGGAAAAGAGAGATCAGCAGAAGAGTGAGGGGAAAGAGAGAGCAGCAGAAGAGAGAGGGGAAAAGAGAGAGCAGCAGAAGAGAGAGGGGAAAAGAGAGAGCAACAGAAGAAAGAGGGGAAAAGAGAGATCAGCAGAACAGAGCGGGGAAAAGAGAGAGCAGCAGAAGAGAGAGGGGAAAAGAGAGAGCAGCAGAAGAGAGAGCAGCAGAAGAGAGAGGGGAAAAGAGAGAGCAGCAGAAGAGAGAGCGGAAAGAGAGAGCAGCAGAACAGAGAGGGGAAAGAGAGAGAGCAGCAGAAGAGAGAGGGGAAAGAGATAGCAGCAGAACAGAGAGGGGAAAGAGAGAGCAGCAGAAGAGAGAGGGGAAAGAGAGAGCAGCAGAACAGAGAGGGGAAAAGATAGAGCAGCAGAACAGAGAGGGGAAAGAGAGAGAGCAGAACAGAGAGGGGAAAAGAGAGAGCAGCAGAACAGAGAGGGGAAAGAGAGAGCAGCAGAACAGAGAGGGGAAAGAGAGAGCAGCAGAAGAGAGAGGGGAAAGAGAGAGCAGCAGAACAGAGAGGGGAAAAGATAGAGCAGCAGAACAGAGAGGGGAAAGAGAGAGAGCAGAACACAGAGGGGAAAGAGAGATCAGCAGAAGAGAGAGGGGGAAAGAGAGAGCTGCAGAACAGAGAGGGGAAAAGAGAGAGCAGCAGAAGAGAGAGGGGAAAAGAGAGATCAGCAGAAGAGAGAGGGGAAAGAGAGAGCAGCAGAAGAGAGAGGGGAAAAGAGAGAGCAGCAGAACAGAGAGGGGGAAAGAGAGAGCTGCAGAACAGACAGGGGAAAAGAGAGAGCAGCAGAAGAGAGAGGGGAAAAGAGAGAGCAGCAGAGCAGAGAGGGGAAAGAGAGAGCAGCAGAACAGAGAGGGGAAAGAGAGAGCAGCAGAAGAGAGAGGGGAAAAGAGAGAGCAGCAGAACAGAGAGGGGAAAAGAGAGAGCAGCAGAACAGAGAGGGGAAAGAGAGAGACCAGAACAGAGAGGGGAAAGAGAGATCAGCAGAAGAGAGAGGGGGAAAGAGAGAGCAGCAGAAGAGAGAGGGGAAAGAGAGAGCAGCAGAAGAGAGAGTGGGAAAGAGAGAGCAGCAGAACAGAGAGGGGAAAGAGAGAGCAGCAGAAGAGAGAGGGGAAAGAGAGAGCAGTAGAACAAAGAGGGGAAAGAGAGAGCAGCAGCAGAGAGAGGGGAAAGAGAGAGCAGCACAACAGAGAGGGGGAAAGAGAGAGCAGCAGAACAGAGAGGGGAAAAGAGAGATCAGCAGAAGAGTGAGGGGAAAGAGAGAGCAGCAGAAGAGAGAGGGGAAAAGAGAGAGCAGCAGAAGAGAGAGGGGAAAAGAGAGAGCAACAGAAGAAAGAGGGGAAAAGAGAGATCAGCAGAACAGAGAGGGGAAAAGAGAGAGCAGCAGAAGAAAGAGGGGAAAGAGAGAGCAGCAGAAGAGAGAGGGGAAAGAGAGATCAGCAGAAGAGAGAGGGGAAAAGAGAGAGCAGCAGAAGAGAAAGGGGAAAGAGAGAGCAGCAGAAGAGAGAGGGGAAAGAGAGATCAGCAGAAGAGAGAGGGGAAAAGAGAGAGCAGCAGAACAGAGCGGGGAAAGAGAGAGCAGCAGAACAGAGAGGGGAAAGAGAGAGCAGCAGAAGAGAGAGGGGATAAGAGAGAGCAGCAGAACAGAGAGGGGAAAAGAGAGAGCAGCAGAAGAGAGAGGGGAAAGAGAGAGCAGCAGAAGAGAGAGTGGGAAAGAGAGAGCAGCAGAACAGAGAGGGGAAAGAGAGAGCAGCAGAAGAGAGAGGGGAAAGAGAGAGCAGCAGAACAGAGAGGGGAAAGAGAGAGCAGCAGCAGAGAGAGGGGAAAGAGAGAGCAGCACAACAGAGAGGGGGAAAGAGAGAGCAGCAGAACAGAGAGGGGAAAAGAGAGATCAGCAGAAGAGTGAGGGGAAAGAGAGAGCAGCAGAAGAGAGAGGGGAAAAGAGAGAGCAGTAGAAGAGAGAGGGGAAAAGAGAGAGCAACAGAAGAAAGAGGGGAAAAGAGAGATCAGCAGAACAGAGAGGGGAAAAGAGAGAGCAGCAGAAGAGAGAGGGGAAAGAGAGAGCAGCAGAAGAGAGAGGGGAAAAGAGAGAGCAGCAGAAGAGAGAGGGGAAAGAGAGATCAGCAGAAGAGAGAGGGGAAAAGAGAGAGCAGCAGAAGAGAGAGCAGCAGAAGAGAAAGGGGAAAGAGAGAGCAGCAGAAGAGAGAGGGGAAAGAGAGATCAGCAGAAGAGAGAGGGGAAAAGAGAGAGCAGCAGAACAGAGCGGGGAAAGAGAGAGCAGCAGAACAGAGAGGGGAAAGAGAGAGCAGCAGAAGAGAGAGGGGATAAGAGAGAGCAGCAGAACAGAGAGGGGAAAAGAGAGAGCAGCAGAACAGAGAGGGGAAAGAGAGAGCAGCAGAAGAGAGAGGGGAAAAGAGAGAGCAGCAGAAGAGAGAGGGGAAAAGAGAGAGCAGCAGAGCAGAGAGGGGAAAGAGAGAGCAGCAGAACAGAGAGGGGAAAGAGAGAGCAGCAGAAGAGAGAGGGGAAAAGAGAGAGCAGCAGAGCAGAGAGGGGAAAGAGAGAGCAGCAGAAGAGAGAGGGGAAAGAGAGATCAGCAGAAGAGAGAGGGGAAAAGAGAGAGCAGCAGAAGAGAGAGCAGCAGAAGAGAGAGGGGAAAAGAGAGAGCAGCAGAACAGAGAGGGGAAAAGAGAGAGCAGCAGAACAGAGAGGGGAAAGAGAGAGAGCAGAACAGAGAGGGGAAAGAGAGATCAGCAGAAGAGAGAGGGGGAAAGAGAGAGCTGCAGAACAGAGAGGGGAAAAGAGAGAGCAGCAGAAGAGAGAGGGGAAAAGAGAGATCAGCAGAAGAGAGAGGGGAAAGAGAGAGCAGCAGAAGAGAGAGGGGAAAAGAGAGAGCAGCAGAACAGAGAGGGGGAAAGAGAGAGTTGCAGAACAGACAGGGGAAAAGAGAGAGCAGCAGAAGAGAGAGGGGAAATGAGAGAGCAGCAGAGCAGAGAGGGGAAAGAGAGAGCAGCAGAACAGAGAGGGGAAAGAGAGAGCAGCAGAAGAGAGAGGGGAAAAGAGAGAGCAGCAGAACAGAGAGGGGAAAAGAGAGAGCAGCAGAACAGAGAGGGGAAAGAGAGAGACCAGAACAGAGAGGGGAAAGAGAGAGCAGCAGAACAGAGAGGGGAAAGAGACAGCAGCAGAAGAGAGAGGGGAAAGAGAGAGCAGCAGAACAGAGAGGGGAAAAGATAGAGCAGCAGAACAGAGAGGGGAAAGAGAGAGAGCAGAACAGAGAGGGGAAAGAGAGATCAGCAGAAGAGAGAGGGGGAAAGAGAGAGCTGCAGAACAGAGAGGGGAAAAGAGAGAGCAGCAGAAGAGAGAGGGGAAAAGAGAGATCAGCAGAAGAGAGAGGGGGAAAGAGAGAGCAGCACAACAGAGAGGGGGAAAGAGAGAGCAGCAGAACAGAGAGGGGAAAAGAGAGATCAGCAGAAGAGTGAGGGGAAAGAGAGAGCAGCAGAAGAGAGAGGGGAAAAGAGAGAGCAGCAGAAGAGAGAGGGGAAAAGAGAGAGCAACAGAAGAAAGAGGGGAAAAGAGAGATCAGCAGAACAGAGAGGGGAAAAGAGAGAGCAGCAGAAGAGAGAGGGGAAAGAGAGAGCAGCAGAAGAGAGAGGGGAAAAGAGAGAGCAGCAGAAGAGAGAGGGGAAAGAGAGATCAGCAGAAGAGAGAGGGGAAAAGAGAGAGCAGCAGAAGAGAGAGCAGCAGAAGAGAAAGGGGAAAGAGAGAGCAGCAGAAGAGAGAGGGGAAAGAGAGATCAGCAGAAGAGAGAGGGGAAAAGAGAGAGCAGCAGAACAGAGCGGGGAAAGAGAGAGCAGCAGAACAGAGAGGGGAAAGAGAGAGCAGCAGAAGAGAGAGGGGATAAGAGAGAGCAGCAGAACAGAGAGGGGAAAAGAGAGAGCAGCAGAACAGAGAGGGGAAAGAGAGAGCAGCAGAAGAGAGAGGGGAAAAGAGAGAGCAGCAGAAGAGAGAGGGGAAAAGAGAGAGCAGCAGAGCAGAGAGGGGAAAGAGAGAGCAGCAGAACAGAGAGGGGAAAGAGAGAGCAGCAGAAGAGAGAGGGGAAAAGAGAGAGCAGCAGAGCAGAGAGGGGAAAGAGAGAGCAGCAGAAGAGAGAGGGGAAAGAGAGATCAGCAGAAGAGAGAGGGGAAAAGAGAGAGCAGCAGAAGAGAGAGCAGCAGAAGAGAGAGGGGAAAAGAGAGAGCAGCAGAACAGAGAGGGGAAAAGAGAGAGCAGCAGAACAGAGAGGGGAAAGAGAGAGAGCAGAACAGAGAGGGGAAAGAGAGATCAGCAGAAGAGAGAGGGGGAAAGAGAGAGCTGCAGAACAGAGAGGGGAAAAGAGAGAGCAGCAGAAGAGAGAGGGGAAAAGAGAGATCAGCAGAAGAGAGAGGGGAAAGAGAGAGCAGCAGAAGAGAGAGGGGAAAAGAGAGAGCAGCAGAACAGAGAGGGGGAAAGAGAGAGTTGCAGAACAGACAGGGGAAAAGAGAGAGCAGCAGAAGAGAGAGGGGAAAAGAGAGAGCAGCAGAGCAGAGAGGGGAAAGAGAGAGCAGCAGAACAGAGAGGGGAAAGAGAGAGCAGCAGAAGAGAGAGGGGAAAAGAGAGAGCAGCAGAACAGAGAGGGGAAAAGAGAGAGCAGCAGAACAGAGAGGGGAAAGAGAGAGACCAGAACAGAGAGGGGAAAGAGAGAGCAGCAGAACAGAGTGGGGAAAGAGACAGCAGCAGAAGAGAGAGGGGAAAGAGAGAGCAGCAGAACAGAGAGGGGAAAAGATAGAGCAGCAGAACAGAGAGGGGAAAGAGAGAGAGCAGAACAGAGAGGGGAAAGAGAGATCAGCAGAAGAGAGAGGGGGAAAGAGAGAGCTGCAGAACAGAGAGGGGAAAAGAGAGAGCAGCAGAAGAGAGAGGGGAAAAGAGAGATCAGCAGAAGAGAGAGGGGAAAGAGAGAGCAGCAGAAGAGAGAGGGGAAAAGAGAGAGCAGCAGAACAGAGAGGGGGAAAGAGAGAGCTGCAGAACAGACAGGGGAAAAGAGAGAGCAGCAGAAGAGAGAGGGGAAAAGAGAGAGCAGCAGAGCAGAGAGGGGAAAGAGAGAGCAGCAGAACAGATAGGGGAAAGAGAGAGCAGCAGAAGAGAGAGGGGAAAAGAGAGAGCAGCAGAACAGAGAGGGGAAAAGAGAGAGCAGCAGAACAGAGAGGGGAAAGAGAGAGACCAGAACAGAGAGGGGAAAGAGAGATCAGCAGAAGAGAGAGGGGAAAAGAGAGAGCAGCAGAAGAGAAAGGGGAAAGAGAGAGCAGCAGAAGAGAGAGGGGAAAGAGAGATCAGCAGAAGAGAGAGGGGAAAAGAGAGAGCAGCAGAACAGAGCGGGGAAAGAGAGAGCAGCAGAACAGAGAGGGGAAAGAGAGAGCAGCAGAAGAGAGAGGGGATAAGAGAGAGCAGCAGAACAGAGAGGGGAAAAGAGAGAGCAGCAGAAGAGAGAGGGGAAAGAGAGAGCAGCAGAAGAGAGAGTGGGAAAGAGAGAGCAGCAGAACAGAGAGGGGAAAGAGAGAGCAGCAGAAGAGAGAGGGGAAAGAGAGAGCAGCAGAACAGAGAGGGGAAAGAGAGAGCAGCAGCAGAGAGAGGGGAAAGAGAGAGCAGCACAACAGAGAGGGGGAAAGAGAGAGCAGCAGAACAGAGAGGGGAAAAGAGAGATCAGCAGAAGAGTGAGGGGAAAGAGAGAGCAGCAGAAGAGAGAGGGGAAAAGAGAGAGCAGTAGAAGAGAGAGGGGAAAAGAGAGAGCAACAGAAGAAAGAGGGGAAAAGAGAGATCAGCAGAACAGAGAGGGGAAAAGAGAGAGCAGCAGAAGAGAGAGGGGAAAGAGAGAGCAGCAGAAGAGAGAGGGGAAAAGAGAGAGCAGCAGAAGAGAGAGGGGAAAGAGAGATCAGCAGAAGAGAGAGGGGAAAAGAGAGAGCAGCAGAAGAGAGAGCAGCAGAAGAGAAAGGGGAAAGAGAGAGCAGCAGAAGAGAGAGGGGAAAGAGAGATCAGCAGAAGAGAGAGGGGAAAAGAGAGAGCAGCAGAACAGAGCGGGGAAAGAGAGAGCAGCAGAACAGAGAGGGGAAAGAGAGAGCAGCAGAAGAGAGAGGGGATAAGAGAGAGCAGCAGAACAGAGAGGGGAAAAGAGAGAGCAGCAGAACAGAGAGGGGAAAGAGAGAGCAGCAGAAGAGAGAGGGGAAAAGAGAGAGCAGCAGAAGAGAGAGGGGAAAAGAGAGAGCAGCAGAGCAGAGAGGGGAAAGAGAGAGCAGCAGAACAGAGAGGGGAAAGAGAGAGCAGCAGAAGAGAGAGGGGAAAAGAGAGAGCAGCAGAGCAGAGAGGGGAAAGAGAGAGCAGCAGAAGAGAGAGGGGAAAGAGAGATCAGCAGAAGAGAGAGGGGAAAAGAGAGAGCAGCAGAAGAGAGAGCAGCAGAAGAGAGAGGGGAAAAGAGAGAGCAGCAGAACAGAGAGGGGAAAAGAGAGAGCAGCAGAACAGAGAGGGGAAAGAGAGAGAGCAGAACAGAGAGGGGAAAGAGAGATCAGCAGAAGAGAGAGGGGGAAAGAGAGAGCTGCAGAACAGAGAGGGGAAAAGAGAGAGCAGCAGAAGAGAGAGGGGAAAAGAGAGATCAGCAGAAGAGAGAGGGGAAAGAGAGAGCAGCAGAAGAGAGAGGGGAAAAGAGAGAGCAGCAGAACAGAGAGGGGGAAAGAGAGAGTTGCAGAACAGACAGGGGAAAAGAGAGAGCAGCAGAAGAGAGAGGGGAAATGAGAGAGCAGCAGAGCAGAGAGGGGAAAGAGAGAGCAGCAGAACAGAGAGGGGAAAGAGAGAGCAGCAGAAGAGAGAGGGGAAAAGAGAGAGCAGCAGAACAGAGAGGGGAAAAGAGAGAGCAGCAGAACAGAGAGGGGAAAGAGAGAGACCAGAACAGAGAGGGGAAAGAGAGAGCAGCAGAACAGAGAGGGGAAAGAGACAGCAGCAGAAGAGAGAGGGGAAAGAGAGAGCAGCAGAACAGAGAGGGGAAAAGATAGAGCAGCAGAACAGAGAGGGGAAAGAGAGAGAGCAGAACAGAGAGGGGAAAGAGAGATCAGCAGAAGAGAGAGGGGGAAAGAGAGAGCTGCAGAACAGAGAGGGGAAAAGAGAGAGCAGCAGAAGAGAGAGGGGAAAAGAGAGATCAGCAGAAGAGAGAGGGGGAAAGAGAGAGCAGCACAACAGAGAGGGGGAAAGAGAGAGCAGCAGAACAGAGAGGGGAAAAGAGAGATCAGCAGAAGAGTGAGGGGAAAGAGAGAGCAGCAGAAGAGAGAGGGGAAAAGAGAGAGCAGCAGAAGAGAGAGGGGAAAAGAGAGAGCAACAGAAGAAAGAGGGGAAAAGAGAGATCAGCAGAACAGAGAGGGGAAAAGAGAGAGCAGCAGAAGAGAGAGGGGAAAGAGAGAGCAGCAGAAGAGAGAGGGGAAAAGAGAGAGCAGCAGAAGAGAGAGGGGAAAGAGAGATCAGCAGAAGAGAGAGGGGAAAAGAGAGAGCAGCAGAAGAGAGAGCAGCAGAAGAGAAAGGGGAAAGAGAGAGCAGCAGAAGAGAGAGGGGAAAGAGAGATCAGCAGAAGAGAGAGGGGAAAAGAGAGAGCAGCAGAACAGAGCGGGGAAAGAGAGAGCAGCAGAACAGAGAGGGGAAAGAGAGAGCAGCAGAAGAGAGAGGGGATAAGAGAGAGCAGCAGAACAGAGAGGGGAAAAGAGAGAGCAGCAGAACAGAGAGGGGAAAGAGAGAGCAGCAGAAGAGAGAGGGGAAAAGAGAGAGCAGCAGAAGAGAGAGGGGAAAAGAGAGAGCAGCAGAGCAGAGAGGGGAAAGAGAGAGCAGCAGAACAGAGAGGGGAAAGAGAGAGCAGCAGAAGAGAGAGGGGAAAAGAGAGAGCAGCAGAGCAGAGAGGGGAAAGAGAGAGCAGCAGAAGAGAGAGGGGAAAGAGAGATCAGCAGAAGAGAGAGGGGAAAAGAGAGAGCAGCAGAAGAGAGAGCAGCAGAAGAGAGAGGGGAAAAGAGAGAGCAGCAGAACAGAGAGGGGAAAAGAGAGAGCAGCAGAACAGAGAGGGGAAAGAGAGAGAGCAGAACAGAGAGGGGAAAGAGAGATCAGCAGAAGAGAGAGGGGGAAAGAGAGAGCTGCAGAACAGAGAGGGGAAAAGAGAGAGCAGCAGAAGAGAGAGGGGAAAAGAGAGATCAGCAGAAGAGAGAGGGGAAAGAGAGAGCAGCAGAAGAGAGAGGGGAAAAGAGAGAGCAGCAGAACAGAGAGGGGGAAAGAGAGAGTTGCAGAACAGACAGGGGAAAAGAGAGAGCAGCAGAAGAGAGAGGGGAAAAGAGAGAGCAGCAGAGCAGAGAGGGGAAAGAGAGAGCAGCAGAACAGAGAGGGGAAAGAGAGAGCAGCAGAAGAGAGAGGGGAAAAGAGAGAGCAGCAGAACAGAGAGGGGAAAAGAGAGAGCAGCAGAACAGAGAGGGGAAAGAGAGAGACCAGAACAGAGAGGGGAAAGAGAGAGCAGCAGAACAGAGTGGGGAAAGAGACAGCAGCAGAAGAGAGAGGGGAAAGAGAGAGCAGCAGAACAGAGAGGGGAAAAGATAGAGCAGCAGAACAGAGAGGGGAAAGAGAGAGAGCAGAACAGAGAGGGGAAAGAGAGATCAGCAGAAGAGAGAGGGGGAAAGAGAGAGCTGCAGAACAGAGAGGGGAAAAGAGAGAGCAGCAGAAGAGAGAGGGGAAAAGAGAGATCAGCAGAAGAGAGAGGGGAAAGAGAGAGCAGCAGAAGAGAGAGGGGAAAAGAGAGAGCAGCAGAACAGAGAGGGGGAAAGAGAGAGCTGCAGAACAGACAGGGGAAAAGAGAGAGCAGCAGAAGAGAGAGGGGAAAAGAGAGAGCAGCAGAGCAGAGAGGGGAAAGAGAGAGCAGCAGAACAGATAGGGGAAAGAGAGAGCAGCAGAAGAGAGAGGGGAAAAGAGAGAGCAGCAGAACAGAGAGGGGAAAAGAGAGAGCAGCAGAACAGAGAGGGGAAAGAGAGAGACCAGAACAGAGAGGGGAAAGAGAGATCAGCAGAAGAGAGAGGGGGAAAGAGTGAGCAGCAGAACAGAGAGGGGAAAGAGAGATCAGCAGAAGAGAGAGGGGGAAAGAGAGAGCTGCAGAACAGAGAGGGGAAAAGAGAGAGCAGCAGAAGAGAGAGGGGAAAAGAGAGATCAGCAGAAGAGAGAGGGGAAAGAGAGAGCAGCAGAAGAGAGAGGGGAAAAGAGAGAGCAGCAGAACAGAGAGGGGGAAAGAGAGAGCTGCAGAACAGACAGGGGAAAAGAGAGAGCAGCAGAAGAGAGAGGGGAAAAGAGAGAGCAGCAGAGCAGAGAGGGGAAAGAGAGAGCAGCAGAACAGAGAGGGGAAAGAGAGAGCAGCAGAAGAGAGAGGGGAAAAGAGAGAGCAGCAGAACAGAGAGGGGAAAAGAGAGAGCAGCAGAAGAGAGAGGGGAAAGAGAGAGCAGCAGAAGAGAGAGGGGAAAAGAGAGAGCAGCAGAAGCGAGAGGGGAAAGAGAGATCAGCAGAAGAGAGAGGGGAAAAGAGAGAGCAGCAGAAGAGAGAGCAGCAGAAGAGAAAGGGGAAAGAGAGAGCAGCAGAAGAGAGAGGGGAAAGAGAGAGCAGCAGAACAGAGAGGGGAAAAGAGAGAGCAGCAGAACAGAGAGGGGAAAGAGAGAGCAGCAGAAGAGAGAGGGGAAAAGAGAGAGCAGCAGAAGAGAGAGGGGAAAGAGAGAGCAGCAGAACAGAGAGGGGAAAGAGAGAGAGCAGCAGAAGAGAGAGGGGAAAGAGATAGCAGCAGAACAGAGAGGGGAAAGAGAGAGCAGCAGAAGAGAGAGGGGAAAGAGAGAGCAGCAGAACAGAGAGGGGAAAAGATAGAGCAGCAGAACAGAGAGGGGAAAGAGAGAGAGCAGAACAGAGAGGGGAAAAGAGAGAGCAGCAGAACAGAGAGGGGAAAGAGAGAGCAGCAGAACAGAGAGGGGAAAAGAGAGAGCAGCAGAAGAGAGAGGGGAAAAGAGAGAGCAGCAGAGCAGAGAGGGGAAAGAGAGAGCAGCAGAACAGAGAGGGGAAAGAGAGAGCAGCAGAAGAGAGAGGGGAAAAGAGAGAGCAGCAGAGCAGAGAGGGGAAAGAGAGAGCAGCAGAAGAGAGAGGGGAAAGAGAGATCAGCAGAAGAGAGAGGGGAAAAGAGAGAGCAGCAGAAGAGAGAGCAGCAGAAGAGAGAGGGGAAAAGAGAGAGCAGCAGAACAGAGAGGGGAAAAGAGAGAGCAGCAGAACAGAGAGGGGAAAGAGAGAGAGCAGAACAGAGAGGGGAAAGAGAGATCAGCAGAAGAGAGAGGGGGAAAGAGAGAGCAGCAAAAGAGAGAGCAGCAGAAGAGAAAGGGGAAAGAGAGAGCAGCAGAAGAGAGAGGGGAAAGAGAGATCAGCAGACGAGAGAGGGGAAAAGAGAGAGCAGCAGAAGAGAGAGCAGCAGAAGAGAAAGGGGAAAGAGAGAGCAGCAGAAGAGAGAGGGGAAAGAGAGATCAGCAGAAGAGAGAGGGGAAAAGAGAGAGCAGCAGAACAGAGCGGGGAACGAGAGAGCAGCAGAACAGAGAGGGGAAAGAGAGAGCAGCAGAAGAGAGAGGGGATAAGAGAGAGCAGCAGAACAGAGAGGGGAAAAGAGAGAGCAGCAGAACAGAGAGGGGAAAGAGAGAGCAGCAGAAGAGAGAGGGGAAAAGAGAGAGCAGCAGAAGAGAGAGGGGAAAAGAGAGAGCAGCAGAGCAGAGAGGGGAAAGAGAGAGCAGCAGAACAGAGAGGGGAAAGAGAGAGCAGCAGAAGAGCGAGGGGAAAAGAGAGAGCAGCAGAGCAGAGAGGGGAAAGAGAGAGCAGCAGAAGAGAGAGGGGAAAGAGAGATCAGCAGAAGAGAGAGGGGAAAAGAGAGAGCAGCAGAAGAGAGAGCAGCAGAAGAGAGAGGGGAAAAGAGAGAGCAGCAGAACAGAGAGGGGAAAAGAGAGAGCAGCAGAACAGAGAGGGGAAAGAGAGAGAGCAGAACAGAGAGGGGAAAGAGAGATCAGCAGAAGAGAGAGGGGGAAAGAGAGAGCTGCAGAACAGAGAGGGGAAAAGAGAGAGCAGCAGAAGAGAGAGGGGAAAAGAGAGATCAGCAGAAGAGAGAGGGGAAAGAGAGAGCAGCAGAAGAGATAGAGGAGAAGAGAGAGCAGCAGAACAGAGAGGGGGAAAGAGAGAGCTGCAGAACAGACAGGGGAAAAGAGAGAGCAGCAGAAGAGAGAGGGGAAAAGAGAGAGCAGCAGAGCAGAGAGGGGAAAGAGAGAGCAGCAGAACAGAGAGGGGAAAGAGAGAGCAGCAGAAGAGAGAGGGGAAATGAGAGAGCAGCAGAACAGAGAGGGGAAAAGAGAGAGCAGCAGAACAGAGAGGGGAAAGAGAGAGACCAGAACAGAGAGGGGAAAGAGAGAGCAGCAGAACAGAGAGGGGAAAGAGACAGCAGCAGAAGAGAGAGGGGAAAGAGAGAGCAGCAGAACAGAGAGGGGAAAAGATAGAGCAGCAGAACAGAGAGGGGAAAGAGAGAGAGCAGAACAGAGAGGGGAAAGAGAGATCAGCAGAAGAGAGAGGGGGAAAGAGAGAGCTGCAGAACAGAGAGGGGAAAAGAGAGAGCAGCAGAAGAGAGAGGGGAAAAGAGAGATCAGCAGAAGAGAGAGGGGAAAGAGAGAGCAGCAGAAGAGAGAGGGGAAAAGAGAGAGCAGCAGAACAGAGAGGGGGAAAGAGAGAGCTGCAGAACAGACAGGGGAAAAGAGAGAGCAGCAGAAGAGAGAGGGGAAAAGAGAGAGCAGCAGAGCAGAGAGGGGAAAGAGAGAGCAGCAGAACAGAGAGGGGAAAGAGAGAGCAGCAGAAGAGAGAGGGGAAAAGAGAGAGCAGCAGAACAGAGAGGGGAAAAGAGAGAGCAGCAGAAGAGAGAGGGGAAAGAGAGAGCAGCAGAAGAGAGAGGGGAAAAGAGAGAGCAGCAGAAGCGAGAGGGGAAAGAGAGATCAGCAGAAGAGGGAGGGGAAAAGAGAGAGCAGCAGAAGAGAGAGCAGCAGAAGAGAAAGGGGAAAGAGAGAGCAGCAGAAGAGAGAGGGGAAAGAGAGAGCAGCAGAACAGAGAGGGGAAAAGAGAGAGCAGCAGAACAGAGAGGGGAAAGAGAGAGCAGCAGAAGAGAGAGGGGAAAAGAGAGAGCAGCAGAAGAGAGAGGGGAAAGAGAGAGCAGCAGAACAGAGAGGGGAAAGAGAGAGAGCAGCAGAAGAGAGAGGGGAAAGAGATAGCAGCAGAACAGAGAGGGGAAAGAGAGAGCAGCAGAAGAGAGAGGGGAAAGAGAGAGCAGCAGAACAGAGAGGGGAAAAGATAGAGCAGCAGAACAGAGAGGGGAAAGAGAGAGAGCAGAACAGAGAGGGGAAAAGAGAGAGCAGCAGAACAGAGAGGGGAAAGAGAGAGCAGCAGAACAGAGAGGGGAAAAGAGAGAGCAGCAGAAGAGAGAGGGGAAAAGAGAGAGCAGCAGAGCAGAGAGGGGAAAGAGAGAGCAGCAGAACAGAGAGGGGAAAGAGAGAGCAGCAGAAGAGAGAGGGGAAAAGAGAGAGCAGCAGAGCAGAGAGGGGAAAGAGAGAGCAGCAGAAGAGTGAGGGGAAAGAGAGATCAGCAGAAGAGAGAGGGGAAAAGAGAGAGCAGCAGAAGAGAGAGCAGCAGAAGAGAGAGGGGAAAAGAGAGAGCAGCAGAACAGAGAGGGGAAAAGAGAGAGCAGCAGAACAGAGAGGGGAAAGAGAGAGAGCAGAACAGAGAGGGGAAAGAGAGATCAGCAGAAGAGAGAGGGGGAAAGAGAGAGCAGCAGAAGAGAGAGCAGCAGAAGAGAAAGGGGAAAGAGAGAGCAGCAGAAGAGAGAGGGGAAAGAGAGATCAGCAGACGAGAGAGGGGAAAAGAGAGAGCAGCAGAAGAGAGAGCAGCAGAAGAGAAAGGGGAAAGAGAGAGCAGCAGAAGAGAGAGGGGAAAGAGAGATCAGCAGAAGAGAGAGGGGAAAAGAGAGAGCAGCAGAACAGAGCGGGGAACGAGAGAGCAGCAGAACAGAGAGGGGAAAGAGAGAGCAGCAGAAGAGAGAGGGGATAAGAGAGAGCAGCAGAACAGAGAGGGGAAAAGAGAGAGCAGCAGAACAGAGAGGGGAAAGAGAGAGCAGCAGAAGAGAGAGGGGAAAAGAGAGAGCAGCAGAAGAGAGAGGGGAAAAGAGAGAGCAGCAGAGCAGAGAGGGGAAAGAGAGAGCAGCAGAACAGAGAGGGGAAAGAGAGAGCAGCAGAAGAGAGAGGGGAAAGAGAGATCAGCAGAAGAGAGAGGGGAAAAGAGAGAGCAGCAGAAGAGAGAGGGGAAAAGAGAGAGCAGCAGAGCAGAGAGGGGAAAGAGAGAGCAGCAGAAGAGAGAGGGGAAAGAGAGATCAGCAGAAGAGAGAGGGGAAAAGAGAGAGCAGCAGAAGAGAGAGCAGCAGAAGAGAGAGGGGAAAAGAGAGAGCAGCAGAACAGAGAGGGGAAAAGAGAGAGCAGCAGAACAGAGAGGGGAAAGAGAGAGAGCAGAACAGAGAGGGGAAAGAGAGATCAGCAGAAGAGAGAGGGGGAAAGAGAGAGCTGCAGAACAGAGAGGGGAAAAGAGAGAGCAGCAGAAGAGAGAGGGGAAAAGAGAGATCAGCAGAAGAGAGAGGGGAAAGAGAGAGCAGCAGAAGAGATAGAGGAGAAGAGAGAGCAGCAGAACAGAGAGGGGGAAAGAGAGAGCTGCAGAACAGACAGGGGAAAAGAGAGAGCAGCAGAAGAGAGAGGGGAAAAGAGAGAGCAGCAGAGCAGAGAGGGGAAAGAGAGAGCAGCAGAACAGAGAGGGGAAAGAGAGAGCAGCAGAAGAGAGAGGGGAAATGAGAGAGCAGCAGAACAGAGAGGGGAAAAGAGAGAGCAGCAGAACAGAGAGGGGAAAGAGAGAGACCAGAACAGAGAGGGGAAAGAGAGAGCAGCAGAACAGAGAGGGGAAAGAGACAGCAGCAGAAGAGAGAGGGGAAAGAGAGAGCAGCAGAACAGAGAGGGGAAAAGATAGAGCAGCAGAACAGAGAGGGGAAAGAGAGAGAGCAGAACAGAGAGGGGAAAGAGAGATCAGCAGAAGAGAGAGGGGGAAAGAGAGAGCTGCAGAACAGAGAGGGGAAAAGAGAGAGCAGCAGAAGAGAGAGGGGAAAAGAGAGATCAGCAGAAGAGAGAGGGGAAAGAGAGAGCAGCAGAAGAGAGAGGGGAAAAGAGAGAGCAGCAGAACAGAGAGGGGGAAAGAGAGAGCTGCAGAACAGACAGGGGAAAAGAGAGAGCAGCAGAAGAGAGAGGGGAAAAGAGAGAGCAGCAGAGCAGAGAGGGGAAAGAGAGAGCAGCAGAACAGAGAGGGGAAAGAGAGAGCAGCAGAAGAGAGAGGGGAAAAGAGAGAGCAGCAGAACAGAGAGGGGAAAAGGGAGAGCAGCAGAACAGAGAGGGGAAAGAGAGAGACCAGAACAGAGAGGGGAAAGAGAGATCAGCAGAACAGAGAGGGTGAAAGAGAGAGCAGCAGAAGAGAGAGGGGAAAGAGAGAGCAGCAGAAGAGAGAGTGGGAAAGAGAGAGCAGCAGAACAGAGAGGGGAAAGAAAGAGCAGCAGAAGAGAGAGGGGAAAGAGAGAGCAGCAGAACAGAGAGGGGAAAGAGAGAGCAGCAGCAGAGAGAGGGGAAAGAGTGAGCAGCTCAACAGAGAGGGGGAAAGAGAGAGCAGCAGAACAGAGAGGGGAAAAGAGAGATCAGCAGAAGAGTGAGGGGAAAGAGAGAGCAGCAGAAGAGAGAGGGGAAAGAGAGATCAGCAGAAGAGAGAGGGCAAAAGAGAGAGCAGCAGAAGAGAGAGCAGCAGAAGAGAAAGGGGAAAGAGAGAGCAGCAGAAGAGAGAGGGGAAAGAGAGATCAGCAGAAGAGAGAGGGGATAAGAGAGAGCAGCAGAACAGAGCGGGGAAAGAGAGAGCAGCAGAACAGAGAGGGGAAAGAGAGAGCAGCAGAAGAGAGAGGGGATAAGAGAGATCAGCAGAACAGAGAGGGGGAAAGAGAGAGCAGCAGAAGAGAGAGGGGAAAGAGAGAGCAGCAGAAGAGAGAGTGGGAAAGAGAGAGCAGCAGAACAGAGAGGGGAAAGAGAGAGCAGCAGAAGAGAGAGGGGAAAGAGAGAGCAGCAGAACAGAGAGGGGAAAGAGAGAGCAGCAGCAGAGAGAGGGGAAAGAGAGAGCAGCAGAAGAGAGAGGGGAAAAGAGAGAGCAGCAGAAGAGAGAGGGGAAAAGAGAGAGCAACAGAAGAAAGAGGGGAAAAGAGAGATCAGCAGAACAGAGAGGGGAAAAGAGAGAGCAGCAGAAGAGAGAGGGGAAAGAGAGAGCAGCAGAAGAGAGAGGGGAAAAGAGAGAGCAGCAGAAGAGAGAGGGGAAAAGAGAGAGCAACAGAAGAAAGAGGGGAAAAGAGAGATCAGCAGAACAGAGAGGGGAAAAGAGAGAGCAGCAGAAGAGAGAGGGGAAAGAGAGAGCAGCAGAAGAGAGAGGGGAAAAGAGAGAGCAGCAGAAGAGAGAGGGGAAAGAGAGATCAGCAGAAGAGAGAGGGGAAAAGAGAGAGCAGCAGAAGAGAGAGCAGCAGAAGAGAAAGGGGAAAGAGAGAGCAGCAGAAGAGAGAGGGGAAAGAGAGATCAGCAGAAGAGAGAGGGGAAAAGAGAGAGCAGCAGAACAGAGCGGGGAAAGAGAGAGCAGCAGAACAGAGAGGGGAAAGAGAGAGCAGCAGAAGAGAGAGGGGATAAGAGAGAGCAGCAGAACAGAGAGGGGAAAAGAGAGAGCAGCAGAACAGAGAGGGGAAAGAGAGAGCAGCAGAAGAGAGAGGGGAAAAGAGAGAGCAGCAGAAGAGAGAGGGGAAAAGAGAGAGCAGCAGAGCAGAGAGGGGAAAGAGAGAGCAGCAGAACAGAGAGGGGAAAGAGAGAGCAGCAGAAGAGAGAGGGGAAAAGAGAGAGCAGCAGAGCAGAGAGGGGAAAGGGAGAGCAGCAGAAGAGAGAGGGGAAAGAGAGATCAGCAGAAGAGAGAGGGGAAAAGAGAGAGCAGCAGAAGAGAGAGCAGCAGAAGAGAGAGGGGAAAAGAGAGAGCAGCAGAACAGAGAGGGGAAAAGAGAGAGCAGCAGAACAGAGAGGGGAAAGAGAGAGAGCAGAACAGAGAGGGGAAAGAGAGATCAGCAGAAGAGAGAGGGGGAAAGAGAGAGCTGCAGAACAGAGAGGGGAAAAGAGAGAGCAGCAGAACAGAGAGGGGAAAGAGAGAGCAGCAGAACAGAGAGGGGAAAGAGAGAGCAGCAGAAGAGAGAGGGGAAAAGAGAGAGCAGCAGAACAGAGAGGGGAAAAGAGAGAGCAGCAGAACAGAGAGGGGAAAGAGAGAGACCAGAACAGAGAGGGGAAAGAGAGAGCAGCAGAACAGAGAGGGGAAAGAGACAGCAGCAGAAGAGAGAGGGGAAAGAGAGAGCAGCAGAACAGAGAGGGGAAAAGATAGAGCAGCAGAACAGAGAGGGGAAAGAGAGAGAGCAGAACAGAGAGGGGAAAGAGAGATCAGCAGAAGAGAGAGGGTGAAAGAGAGAGCTGCAGAACAGAGAGGGGAAAAGAGAGAGCAGCAGAAGAGAGAGGGGAAAAGAGATATCAGCAGAAGAGAGAGGGGAAAGAGAGAGCAGCAGAAGAGAGAGGGGAAAAGAGAGAGCAGCAGAACAGAGAGGGGGAAAGAGAGAGCTGCAGAACAGACAGGGGAAAAGAGAGAGCAGCAGAAGAGAGAGGGGAAAAGAGAGAGCAGCAGAGCAGAGAGGGGAAAGAGAGAGCAGCAGAACAGATAGGGGAAAGAGAGAGCAGCAGAAGAGAGAGGGGAAAAGAGAGAGCAGCAGAACAGAGAGGGGAAAAGAGAGAGCAGCAGAACAGAGAGGGGAAAGAGAGAGACCAGAACAGAGAGGGGAAAGAGAGATCAGCAGAACAGAGAGGGGGAAAGAGAGAGCAGCAGAAGAGAGAGGGGAAAGAGAGAGCAGCAGAAGAGAGAGTGGGAAAGAGAGAGCAGCAGAACAGAGAGGGGAAAGAAAGAGCAGCAGAAGAGAGAGGGGAAAGAGAGAGCAGCAGAACAGAGAGGGGAAAGAGAGAGCAGCAGCAGAGAGAGGGGAAAGAGAGAGCAGCTCAACAGAGAGGGGGAAAGAGAGAGCAGCAGAACAGAGAGGGGAAAAGAGAGATCAGCAGAAGAGTGAGGGGAAAGAGAGAGCAGCAGAAGAGAGAGGGGAAAAGAGAGAGCAGCAGAAGAGAGAGGGGAAAAGAGAGAGCAACAGAAGAAAGAGGGGAAAAGAGAGATCAGCAGAACAGAGAGGGGAAAAGAGAGAGCAGCAGAAGAGAGAGGGGAAAGAGAGAGCAGCAGAAGAGAGAGGGGAAAAGAGAGAGCAGCAGAAGCGAGAGGGGAAAGAGAGATCAGCAGAAGAGAGAGGGGAAAAGAGAGAGCAGCAGAAGAGAGAGCAGCAGAAGAGAAAGGGGAAAGAGAGAGCAGCAGAAGAGAGAGGGGAAAGAGAGATCAGCAGACGAGAGAGGGGAAAAGAGAGAGCAGCAGAACAGAGCGGGGAAAGAGAGAGCAGCAGAACAGAGAGGGGAATGAGAGAGCAGCAGAAGAGAGAGGGGATAAGAGAGAGCAGCAGAACAGAGAGGGGAAAAGAGATAGCAGCAGAACAGAGAGGGGAAAGAGAGAGCAGCAGAAGAGAGAGGGGAAAAGAGAGAGCAGCAGAAGAGAGAGGGGAAAGAGAGAGCAGCAGAACAGAGAGGGGAAAGAGAGAGAGCAGCAGAAGAGAGAGGGGAAAGAGATAGCAGCAGAACAGAGAGGGGAAAGAGAGAGCAGCAGAAGAGAGAGGGGAAAGAGAGAGCAGCAGAACAGAGAGGGGAAAAGATAGAGCAGCAGAACAGAGAGGGGAAAGAGAGAGAGCAGAACAGAGAGGGGAAAAGAGAGAGCAGCAGAACAGAGAGGGGAAAGAGAGAGCAGCAGAACAGAGAGGGGAAAGAGAGAGCAGCAGAAGAGAGAGGGGAAAGAGAGAGCAGCAGAACAGAGAGGGGAAAAGATAGAGCAGCAGAACAGAGAGGGGAAAGAGAGAGAGCAGAACAGAGAGGGGAAAGAGAGATCAGCAGAAGAGAGAGGGGGAAAGAGAGAGCTGCAGTACAGAGAGGGGAAAAGAGAGAGCAGCAGAAGAGAGAGGGGAAAAGAGAGATCAGCAGAAGAGAGAGGGGAAAGAGAGAGCAGCAGAAGAGAGAGGGGAAAAGAGAGAGCAGCAGAACAGAGAGGGGGAAAGAGAGAGCTGCAGAACAGACAGGGGAAAAGAGAGAGCAGCAGAAGAGAGAGGGGAAAAGAGAGAGCAGCAGAGCAGAGAGGGGAAAGAGAGAGCAGCAGAACAGAGAGGGGAAAGAGAGAGCAGCAGAAGAGAGAGGGGAAAAGAGAGAGCAGCAGAACAGAGAGGGGAAAAGAGAGAGCAGCAGAACAGAGAGGGGAAAGAGAGAGACCAGAACAGAGAGGGGAAAGAGAGATCAGCAGAAGAGAGAGGGGGAAAGAGAGAGCAGCAGAAGAGAGAGGGGAAAGAGAGAGCAGCAGAAGAGAGAGTGGGAAAGAGAGAGCAGCAGAACAGAGAGGGGAAAGAGAGAGCAGCAGAAGAGAGAGGGGAAAGAGAGAGCAGCAGAACAGAGAGGGGAAAGAGAGAGCAGCAGCAGAGAGAGGGGAAAGAGAGAGCAGCACAACAGAGAGGGGGAAAGAGAGAGCAGCAGAACAGAGAGGGGAAAAGAGAGATCAGCAGAAGAGTGAGGGGAAAGAGAGAGCAGCAGAAGAGAGAGGGGAAAAGAGAGAGCAGCAGAAGAGAGAGGGGAAAAGAAAGAGCAACAGAAGAAAGAGGGGAAAAGAGAGATCAGCAGAACAGAGCGGGGAAAAGAGAGAGCAGCAGAAGAGAGAGGGGAAAGAGAGAGCAGCAGAAGAGAGAGGTGAAAAGAGAGAGCAGCAGAAGAGAGAGGGGAAAGAGAGATCAGCAGAAGAGAGAGGGGAAAAGAGAGAGCAGCAGAAGAGAGAGCAGCAGAAGAGAAAGGGGAAAGAGAGAGCAGCAGAAGAGAGAGGGGAAAGAGAGATCAGCAGAAGAGAGAGGGGAAAAGAGAGAGCAGCAGAACAGAGCGGGGAAAGAGAGAGCAGCAGAACAGAGAGGGGAAAGAGAGAGCAGCAGAAGAGAGAGGGGATAAGAGAGAGCAGCAGAACAGAGAGGGGAAAAGAGAGAGCAGCAGAACAGAGAGGGGAAAGAGAGAGCAGCAGAAGAGAGAGTGGGAAAGAGAGAGCAGCAGAACAGAGAGGGGAAAGAGAGAGCAGCAGAAGAGAGAGGGGAAAGAGAGAGCAGCAGAACAGAGAGGGGAAAGAGAGAGCAGCAGCAGAGAGAGGGGAAAGAGAGAGCAGCACAACAGAGAGGGGGAAAGAGAGAGCAGCAGAACAGAGAGGGGAAAAGAGAGATCAGCAGAAGAGTGAGGGGAAAGAGAGAGCAGCAGAAGAGAGAGGGGAAAAGAGAGAGCAACAGAAGAAAGAGGGGAAAAGAGAGATCAGCAGAACAGAGAGGGGAAAAGAGAGAGCAGCAGAAGAGAGAGGGGAAAGAGAGAGCAGCAGAAGAGAGAGGGGAAAAGAGAGAGCAGCAGAAGAGAGAGGGGAAAGAGAGATCAGCAGAAGAGAGAGGGGAAAAGAGAGAGCAGCAGAAGAGAGAGCAGCAGAAGAGAAAGGGGAAAGAGAGAGCAGCAGAAGAGAGAGGGGAAAGAGAGATCAGCAGAAGAGAGAGGGGAAAAGAGAGAGCAGCAGAACAGAGCGGGGAAAGAGAGAGCAGCAGAACAGAGAGGGGAAAGAGAGAGCAGCAGAAGAGAGAGGGGATAAGAGAGAGCAGCAGAACAGAGAGGGGAAAAGAGAGAGCAGCAGAACAGAGAGGGGAAAGAGAGAGCAGCAGAAGAGAGAGGGGAAAAGAGAGAGCAGCAGAAGAGAGAGGGGAAAAGAGAGAGCAGCAGAGCAGAGAGGGGAAAGAGAGAGCAGCAGAACAGAGAGGGGAAAGAGAGAGCAGCAGAAGAGAGAGGGGAAAAGAGAGAGCAGCAGAGCAGAGAGGGGAAAGAGAGAGCAGCAGAAGAGAGAGGGGAAAGAGAGATCAGCAGAAGAGAGAGGGGAAAAGAGAGAGCAGCAGAAGAGAGAGCAGCAGAAGAGAGAGGGGAAAAGAGAGAGCAGCAGAAGAGAGAGGGGAAAGAGAGAGCAGCAGAACAGAGAGGGGAAAGAGAGAGAGCAGCAGAAGAGAGAGGGGAAAGAGATAGCAGCAGAACAGAGAGGGGAAAGAGAGAGCAGCAGAAGAGAGAGGGGAAAGAGAGAGCAGCAGAACAGAGAGGGGAAAAGATAGAGCAGCAGAACAGAGAGGGGAAAGAGAGAGAGCAGAACAGAGAGGGGAAAAGAGAGAGCAGCAGAACAGAGAGGGGAAAGAGAGAGCAGCAGAACAGAGAGGGGAAAGAGAGAGCAGCAGAAGAGAGAGGGGAAAGAGAGAGCAGCAGAACAGAGAGGGGAAAAGATAGAGCAGCAGAACAGAGAGGGGAAAGAGAGAGAGCAGAACAGAGAGGGGAAAGAGAGATCAGCAGAAGAGAGAGGGGGAAAGAGAGAGCTGCAGAACAGAGAGGGGAAAAGAGAGAGCAGCAGAAGAGAGAGGGGAAAAGAGAGATCAGCAGAAGAGAGAGGGGAAAGAGAGAGCAGCAGAAGAGAGAGGGGAAAAGAGAGAGCAGCAGAAGAGAGAGGGGAAAGAGAGAGCAGCAGACGAGAGAGGGGAAAAGAGAGAGCAGCAGAACAGAGCGGGGAAAGAGAGAGCAGCAGAACAGAGAGGGGAAAGAGAGAGCAGCAGAAGAGAGAGGGGAAAAGAGAGAGCAGCAGAAGAGAGAGGGGAAAGAGAGATCAGCAGACGAGAGAGGGGAAAAGAGAGAGCAGCAGAACAGAGCGGGGAAAGAGAGAGCAGCAGAACAGAGAGGGGAAAGAGAGAGCAGCAGAAGAGAGAGGGGATAAGAGAGAGCAGCAGAACAGAGAGGGGAAAAGAGAGAGCAGCAGAACAGAGAGGGGAAAGAGAGAGCAGCAGAAGAGAGAGGGGAAAAGAGAGAGCAGCAGAAGAGAGAGGGGAAAGAGAGAGCAGCAGAACAGAGAGGGGAAAGAGAGAGAGCAGCAGAAGAGAGAGGGGAAAGAGATAGCAGCAGAACAGAGAGGGGAAAGAGAGAGCAGCAGAAGAGAGAGGGGAAAGAGAGAGCAGCAGAACAGAGAGGGGAAAAGATAGAGCAGCAGAACAGAGAGGGGAAAGAGAGAGAGCAGAACAGAGAGGGGAAAAGAGAGAGCAGCAGAACAGAGAGGGGAAAGAGAGAGCAGCAGAACAGAGAGGGGAAAGAGAGAGCAGCAGAAGAGAGAGGGGAAAGAGAGAGCAGCAGAACAGAGAGGGGAAAAGATAGAGCAGCAGAACAGAGAGGGGAAAGAGAGAGAGCAGAACAGAGAGGGGAAAGAGAGATCAGCAGAAGAGAGAGGGGGAAAGAGAGAGCTGCAGTACAGAGAGGGGAAAAGAGAGAGCAGCAGAAGAGAGAGGGGAAAAGAGAGATCAGCAGAAGAGAGAGGGGAAAGAGAGAGCAGCAGAAGAGAGAGGGGAAAAGAGAGAGCAGCAGAACAGAGAGGGGGAAAGAGAGAGCTGCAGAACAGACAGGGGAAAAGAGAGAGCAGCAGAAGAGAGAGGGGAAAAGAGAGAGCAGCAGAGCAGAGAGGGGAAAGAGAGAGCAGCAGAACAGAGAGGGGAAAGAGAGAGCAGCAGAAGAGAGAGGGGAAAAGAGAGAGCAGCAGAACAGAGAGGGGAAAAGAGAGAGCAGCAGAACAGAGAGGGGAAAGAGAGAGACCAGAACAGAGAGGGGAAAGAGAGATCAGCAGAAGAGAGAGGGGGAAAGAGAGAGCAGCAGAAGAGAGAGGGGAAAGAGAGAGCAGCAGAAGAGAGAGTGGGAAAGAGAGAGCAGCAGAACAGAGAGGGGAAAGAGAGAGCAGCAGAAGAGAGAGGGGAAAGAGAGAGCAGCAGAACAGAGAGGGGAAAGAGAGAGCAGCAGCAGAGAGAGGGGAAAGAGAGAGCAGCACAACAGAGAGGGGGAAAGAGAGAGCAGCAGAACAGAGAGGGGAAAAGAGAGATCAGCAGAAGAGTGAGGGGAAAGAGAGAGCAGCAGAAGAGAGAGGGGAAAAGAGAGAGCAGCAGAAGAGAGAGGGGAAAAGAGAGAGCAACAGAAGAAAGAGGGGAAAAGAGAGATCAGCAGAACAGAGCGGGGAAAAGAGAGAGCAGCAGAAGAGAGAGGGGAAAGAGAGAGCAGCAGAAGAGAGAGGTGAAAAGAGAGAGCAGCAGAAGAGAGAGGGGAAAGAGAGATCAGCAGAAGAGAGAGGGGAAAAGAGAGAGCAGCAGAAGAGAGAGCAGCAGAAGAGAAAGGGGAAAGAGAGAGCAGCAGAAGAGAGAGGGGAAAGAGAGATCAGCAGAAGAGAGAGGGGAAAAGAGAGAGCAGCAGAACAGAGCGGGGAAAGAGAGAGCAGCAGAACAGAGAGGGGAAAGAGAGAGCAGCAGAAGAGAGAGGGGATAAGAGAGAGCAGCAGAACAGAGAGGGGAAAAGAGAGAGCAGCAGAACAGAGAGGGGAAAGAGAGAGCAGCAGAAGAGAGAGTGGGAAAGAGAGAGCAGCAGAAGAGAGAGGGGAAAGAGAGAGCAGCAGAAGAGAGAGGGGAAAGAGAGAGCAGCAGAACAGAGAGGGGAAAGAGAGAGCAGCAGCAGAGAGAGGGGAAAGAGAGAGCAGCACAACAGAGAGGGGGAAAGAGAGAGCAGCAGAACAGAGAGGGGAAAAGAGAGATCAGCAGAAGAGTGAGGGGAAAGAGAGAGCAGCAGAAGAGAGAGGGGAAAAGAGAGAGCAACAGAAGAAAGAGGGGAAAAGAGAGATCAGCAGAACAGAGAGGGGAAAAGAGAGAGCAGCAGAAGAGAGAGGGGAAAGAGAGAGCAGCAGAAGAGAGAGGGGAAAAGAGAGAGCAGCAGAAGAGAGAGGGGAAAGAGAGATCAGCAGAAGAGAGAGGGGAAAAGAGAGAGCAGCAGAAGAGAGAGCAGCAGAAGAGAAAGGGGAAAGAGAGAGCAGCAGAAGAGAGAGGGGAAAGAGAGATCAGCAGAAGAGAGAGGGGAAAAGAGAGAGCAGCAGAACAGAGCGGGGAAAGAGAGAGCAGCAGAACAGAGAGGGGAAAGAGAGAGCAGCAGAAGAGAGAGGGGATAAGAGAGAGCAGCAGAACAGAGAGGGGAAAAGAGAGAGCAGCAGAACAGAGAGGGGAAAGAGAGAGCAGCAGAAGAGAGAGGGGAAAAGAGAGAGCAGCAGAAGAGAGAGGGGAAAAGAGAGAGCAGCAGAGCAGAGAGGGGAAAGAGAGAGCAGCAGAACAGAGAGGGGAAAGAGAGAGCAGCAGAAGAGAGAGGGGAAAAGAGAGAGCAGCAGAGCAGAGAGGGGAAAGAGAGAGCAGCAGAAGAGAGAGGGGAAAGAGAGATCAGCAGAAGAGAGAGGGGAAAAGAGAGAGCAGCAGAAGAGAGAGCAGCAGAAGAGAGAGGGGAAAAGAGAGAGCAGCAGAAGAGAGAGGGGAAAGAGAGAGCAGCAGAACAGAGAGGGGAAAGAGAGAGAGCAGCAGAAGAGAGAGGGGA
Organism: Chiloscyllium punctatum; assembly: GCF_047496795.1. Taxonomy (NCBI): domain Eukaryota; kingdom Metazoa; phylum Chordata; class Chondrichthyes; order Orectolobiformes; family Hemiscylliidae; genus Chiloscyllium; species Chiloscyllium punctatum. Next base: position 182,751 of record NW_027309988.1, on the reverse strand, counting down.
AAGAGATAGCAGCAGAACAGAGAGGGGAAAGAGAGAGCAGCAGAAGAGAGAGGGGAAAGAGAGAGCAGCAGAACAGAGAGGGGAAAAGATAGAGCAGCAGAACAGAGAGGGGAAAGAGAGAGAGCAGAACAGAGAGGGGAAAAGAGAGAGCAGCAGAACAGAGAGGGGAAAGAGAGAGCAGCAGAACAGAGAGGGGAAAGAGAGAGCAGCAGAAGAGAGAGGGGAAAGAGAGAGCAGCAGAACAGAGAGGGGAAAAGATAGAGCAGCAGAACAGAGAGGGGAAAGAGAGAGAGCAGAACAGAGAGGGGAAAGAGAGATCAGCAGAAGAGAGAGGGGGAAAGAGAGAGCTGCAGAACAGAGAGGGGAAAAGAGAGAGCAGCAGAAGAGAGAGGGGAAAAGAGAGATCAGCAGAAGAGAGAGGGGAAAGAGAGAGCAGCAGAAGAGAGAGGGGAAAAGAGAGAGCAGCAGAGCAGAGAGGGGAAAGAGAGAGCAGCAGAACAGAGAGGGGAAAGAGAGAGCAGCAGAAGAGAGAGGGGAAAAGAGAGAGCAGCAGAACAGAGAGGGGAAAAGAGAGAGCAGCAGAACAGAGAGGGGAAAGAGAGAGACCAGAACAGAGAGGGGAAAGAGAGATCAGCAGAAGAGAGAGGGGGAAAGAGAGAGCAGCAGAAGAGAGAGGGGAAAGAGAGAGCAGCAGAAGAGAGAGTGGGAAAGAGAGAGCAGCAGAACAGAGAGGGGAAAGAGAGAGCAGCAGAAGAGAGAGGGGAAAGAGAGAGCAGCAGAACAAAGAGGGGAAAGAGAGAGCAGCAGCAGAGAGAGGGGAAAGAGAGAGCAGCACAACAGAGAGGGGGAAAGAGAGAGCAGCAGAACAGAGAGGGGAAAAGAGAGATCAGCAGAAGAGTGAGGGGAAAGAGAGAGCAGCAGAAGAGAGAGGGGAAAAGAGAGAGCAGCAGAAGAGAGAGGGGAAAAGAGAGAGCAACAGAAGAAAGAGGGGAAAAGAGAGATCAGCAGAACAGAGAGGGGAAAAGAGAGAGCAGCAGAAGAGAGAGGGGAAAGAGAGAGCAGCAGAAGAGAGAGGGGAAAAGAGAGAGCAGCAGAAGAGAGAGGGGAAAGAGAGATCAGCAGAAGAGAGAGGGGAAAAGAGAGAGCAGCAGAAGAGAAAGGGGAAAGAGAGAGCAGCAGAAGAGAGAGGGGAAAGAGAGATCAGCAGAAGAGAGAGGGGAAAAGAGAGAGCAGCAGAACAGAGCGGGGAAAGAGAGAGCAGCAGAACAGAGAGGGGAAAGAGAGAGCAGCAGAAGAGAGAGGGGATAAGAGAGATCAGCAGAACAGAGAGGGGAAAAGAGAGAGCAGCAGAACAGAGAGGGGAAAGAGAGAGCAGCAGAAGAGAGAGTGGGAAAGAGAGAGCAGCAGAACAGAGAGGGGAAAGAGAGAGCAGCAGAAGAGAGAGGGGAAAGAGAGAGCAGCAGAACAGAGAGGGGAAAGAGAGAGCAGCAGCAGAGAGAGGGGAAAGAGAGAGCAGCACAACAGAGAGGGGGAAAGAGAGAGCAGCAGAACAGAGAGGGGAAAAGAGAGATCAGCAGAAGAGTGAGGGGAAAGAGAGAGCAGCAGAAGAGAGAGGGGAAAAGAGAGAGCAGCAGAAGAGAGAGGGGAAAAGAGAGAGCAACAGAAGAAAGAGGGGAAAAGAGAGATCAGCAGAACAGAGAGGGGAAAAGAGAGAGCAGCAGAAGAGAGAGGGGAAAGAGAGAGCAGCAGAAGAGAGAGGGGAAAAGAGAGAGCAGCAGAAGAGAGAGGGGAAAGAGAGATCAGCAGAAGAGAGAGGGGAAAAGAGAGAGCAGCAGAAGAGAGAGCAGCAGAAGAGAAAGGGGAAAGAGAGAGCAGCAGAAGAGAGAGGGGAAAGAGAGATCAGCAGAAGAGAGAGGGGAAAAGAGAGAGCAGCAGAACAGAGCGGGGAAAGAGAGAGCAGCAGAACAGAGAGGGGAAAGAGAGAGCAGCAGAAGAGAGAGGGGATAAGAGAGAGCAGCAGAACAGAGAGGGGAAAAGAGAGAGCAGCAGAACAGAGAGGGGAAAGAGAGAGCAGCAGAAGAGAGAGGGGAAAAGAGAGAGCAGCAGAAGAGAGAGGGGAAAAGAGAGAGCAGCAGAGCAGAGAGGGGAAAGAGAGAGCAGCAGAACAGAGAGGGGAAAGAGAGAGCAGCAGAAGAGAGAGGGGAAAAGAGAGAGCAGCAGAACAGAGAGGGGAAAAGAGAGAGCAGCAGAACAGAGAGGGGAAAGAGAGAGACCAGAACAGAGAGGGGAAAGAGAGAGCAGCAGAACAGAGAGGGGAAAGAGAGCAGCAGAAGAGAGAGGGGAAAGAGAGATCAGCAGAAGAGAGAGGGGAAAAGAGAGAGCAGCAGAAGAGAGAGCAGCAGAAGAGAAAGGGGAAAGAGAGAGCAGCTGAAGAGAGAGGGGAAAGAGAGATCAGCAGAAGAGAGAGGGGAAAAGAGAGAGCAGCAGAACAGAGCGGGGAAAGAGAGAGCAGCAGAACAGAGAGGGGAAAGAGAGAGCAGCAGAAGAGAGAGGGGATAAGAGAGAGCAGCAGAACAGAGAGGGGAAAAGAGAGAGCAGCAGAACAGAGAGGGGAAAGAGAGAGCAGCAGAAGAGAGAGGGGAAAAGAGAGAGCAGCAGAAGAGAGAGGGGAAAGAGAGAGCAGCAGAACAGAGAGGGGAAAGAGAGAGAGCAGCAGAAGAGAGAGGGGAAAGAGATAGCAGCAGAACAGAGAGGGGAAAGAGAGAGCAGCAGAAGAGAGAGGGGAAAGAGAGAGCAGCAGAACAGAGAGGGGAAAAGATAGAGCAGCAGAACAGAGAGGGGAAAGAGAGAGAGCAGAACAGAGAGGGGAAAAGAGAGAGCAGCAGAACAGAGAGGGGAAAGAGAGAGCAGCAGAACAGAGAGGGGAAAGAGAGAGCAGCAGAAGAGAGAGGGGAAAGAGAGAGCAGCTGAACAGAGAGGGGAAAAGATAGAGCAGCAGAACAGAGAGGGGAAAGAGAGAGAGCAGAACAGAGAGGGGAAAGAGAGATCAGCAGAAGAGAGAGGGGGAAAGAGAGAGCTGCAGAACAGAGAGGGGAAAAGAGAGAGCAGCAGAAGAGAGAGGGGAAAAGAGAGATCAGCAGAAGAGAGAGGGGAAAGAGAGAGCAGCAGAAGAGAGAGGGGAAAAGAGAGAGCAGCAGAACAGAGAGGGGGAAAGAGAGAGCTGCAGAACAGACAGGGGAAAAGAGAGAGCAGCAGAAGAGAGAGGGGAAAAGAGAGAGCAGCAGAGCAGAGAGGGGAAAGAGAGAGCAGCAGAACAGAGAGGGGAAAGAGAGAGCAGCAGAAGAGAGAGGGGAAAAGAGAGAGCAGCAGAACAGAGAGGGGAAAAGAGAGAGCAGCAGAACAGAGAGGGGAAAGAGAGAGACCAGAACAGAGAGGGGAAAGAGAGATCAGCAGAAGAGAGAGGGGGAAAGAGAGAGCAGCAGAAGAGAGAGGGGAAAGAGAGAGCAGCAGAAGAGAGAGTGGGAAAGAGAGAGCAGCAGAACAGAGAGGGGAAAGAGAGAGCAGCAGAAGAGAGAGGGGAAAGAGAGAGCAGCAGAACAGAGAGGGGAAAGAGAGAGCAGCAGCAGAGAGAGGGGAAAGAGAGAGCAGCACAACAGAGAGGGGGAAAGAGAGAGCAGCAGAACAGAGAGGGGAAAAGAGAGATCAGCAGAAGAGTGAGGGGAAAGAGAGAGCAGCAGAAGAGAGAGGGGAAAAGAGAGAGCAGCAGAAGAGAGAGGGGAAAAGAGAGAGCAACAGAAGAAAGAGGGGAAAAGAGAGATCAGCAGAACAGAGCGGGGAAAAGAGAGAGCAGCAGAAGAGAGAGGGGAAAGAGAGAGCAGCAGAAGAGAGAGGGGAAAAGAGAGAACAGCAGAAGAGAGAGGGGAAAGAGAGATCAGCAGAAGAGAGAGGGGAAAAGAGAGAGCAGCAGAAGAGAGAGCAGCAGAAGAGAAAGGGGAAAGAGAGAGCAGCAGAAGAGAGAGGGGAAAGAGAGATCAGCAGAAGAGAGAGGGGAAAAGAGAGAGCAGCAGAACAGAGCGGGGAAAGAGAGAGCAGCAGAACAGAGAGGGGAAAGAGAGAGCAGCAGAAGAGAGAGGGGATAAGAGAGAGCAGCAGAACAGAGAGGGGAAAAGAGAGAGCAGCAGAACAGAGAGGGGAAAGAGAGAGCAGCAGAAGAGAGAGTGGGAAAGAGAGAGCAGCAGAACAGAGAGGGGAAAGAGAGAGCAGCAGAAGAGAGAGGGGAAAGAGAGAGCAGCAGAACAGAGAGGGGAAAGAGAGAGCAGCAGCAGAGAGAGGGGAAAGAGAGAGCAGCACAACAGAGAGGGGGAAAGAGAGAGCAGCAGAACAGAGAGGGGAAAAGAGAGATCAGCAGAAGAGTGAGGGGAAAGAGAGAGCAGCAGAAGAGAGAGGGGAAAAGAGAGAGCAGCAGAAGAGAGAGGGGAAAAGAGAGAGCAACAGAAGAAAGAGGGGAAAAGAGAGATCAGCAGAACAGAGAGGGGAAAAGAGAGAGCAGCAGAAGAGAGAGGGGAAAGAGAGAGCAGCAGAAGAGAGAGGGGAAAAGAGAGAGCAGCAGAAGAGAGAGGGGAAAGAGAGATCAGCAGAAGAGAGAGGGGAAAAGAGAGAGCAGCAGAAGAGAGAGCAGCAGAAGAGAAAGGGGAAAGAGAGAGCAGCAGAAGAGAGAGGGGAAAGAGAGATCAGCAGAAGAGAGAGGGGAAAAGAGAGAGCAGCAGAACAGAGCGGGGAAAGAGAGAGCAGCAGAACAGAGAGGGGAAAGAGAGAGCAGCAGAAGAGAGAGGGGATAAGAGAGAGCAGCAGAACAGAGAGGGGAAAAGAGAGAGCAGCAGAACAGAGAGGGGAAAGAGAGAGCAGCAGAAGAGAGAGGGGAAAAGAGAGAGCAGCAGAAGAGAGAGGGGAAAAGAGAGAGCAGCAGAGCAGAGAGGGGAAAGAGAGAGCAGCAGAACAGAGAGGGGAAAGAGAGAGCAGCAGAAGAGAGAGGGGAAAAGAGAGAGCAGCAGAGCAGAGAGGGGAAAGAGAGAGCAGCAGAAGAGAGAGGGGAAAGAGAGATCAGCAGAAGAGAGAGGGGAAAAGAGAGAGCAGCAGAGGAGAGAGCAGCAGAAGAGAGAGGGGAAAAGAGAGAGCAGCAGAAGAGAGAGGGGAAAGAGAGAGCAGCAGAACAGAGAGGGGAAAGAGAGAGAGCAGCAGAAGAGAGAGGGGAAAGAGATAGCAGCAGAACAGAGAGGGGAAAGAGAGAGCAGCAGAAGAGAGAGGGGAAAGAGAGAGCAGCAGAACAGAGAGGGGAAAAGATAGAGCAGCAGAGCAGAGAGGGGAAAGAGAGATAGCAGAACAGAGAGGGGAAAAGAGAGAGCAGCAGAACAGAGATGGGAAAGAGAGAGCAGCAGAACAGAGAGGGGAAAGAGAGAGCAGCAGAAGAGAGAGGGGAAAGAGAGAGCAGCAGAACAGAGAGGGGAAAAGATAGAGCAGCAGAACAGAGAGGGGAAAGAGAGAGAGCAGAACAGAGAGGGGAAAGAGAGATCAGCAGAAGAGAGAGGGGGAAAGAGAGAGCTGCAGAACAGAGAGGGGGAAAGAGAGAGCTGCAGAACAGACAGGGGAAAAGAGAGAGCAGCAGAAGAGAGAGGGGAAAAGAGAGAGCAGCAGAGCAGAGAGGGGAAAGAGAGAGCAGCAGAACAGAGAGGGGAAAGAGAGAGCAGCAGAAGAGAGAGGGGAAAAGAGAGAGCAGCAGAACAGAGAGGGGAAAAGAGAGAGCAGCAGAACAGAGAGGGGAAAGAGAGAGACCAGAACAGAGAGGGGAAAGAGAGATCAGCAGAAGAGAGAGGGGGAAAGAGAGAGCAGCAGAAGAGAGAGGGGAAAGAGAGAGCAGCAGAAGAGAGAGTGGGAAAGAGAGAGCAGCAGAACAGAGAGGGGAAAGAGAGAGCAGCAGAAGAGAGAGGGGAAAGAGAGAGCAGCAGAACAAAGAGGGGAAAGAGAGAGCAGCAGCAGAGAGAGGGGAAAGAGAGAGCAGCACAACAGAGAGGGGGAAAGAGAGAGCAGCAGAACAGAGAGGGGAAAAGAGAGATCAGCAGAAGAGTGAGGGGAAAGAGAGAGCAGCAGAAGAGAGAGGGGAAAAGAGAGAGCAGCAGAAGAGAGAGGGGAAAAGAGAGAGCAACAGAAGAAAGAGGGGAAAAGAGAGATCAGCAGAACAGAGAGGGGAAAAGAGAGAGCAGCAGAAGAGAGAGGGGAAAGAGAGAGCAGCAGAAGAGAGAGGGGAAAAGAGAGAGCAGCAGAAGAGAGAGGGGAAAGAGAGATCAGCAGAAGAGAGAGGGGAAAAGAGAGAGCAGCAGAAGAGAAAGGGGAAAGAGAGAGCAGCAGAAGAGAGAGGGGAAAGAGAGATCAGCAGAAGAGAGAGGGGAAAAGAGAGAGCAGCAGAACAGAGCGGGGAAAGAGAGAGCAGCAGAACAGAGAGGGGAAAGAGAGAGCAGCAGAAGAGAGAGGGGATAAGAGAGAGCAGCAGAACAGAGAGGGGAAAAGAGAGAGCAGCAGAACAGAGAGGGGAAAGAGAGAGCAGCAGAAGAGAGAGTGGGAAAGAGAGAGCAGCAGAACAGAGAGGGGAAAGAGAGAGCAGCAGAAGAGAGAGGGGAAAGAGAGAGCAGCAGAACAGAGAGGGGAAAGAGAGAGCAGCAGCAGAGAGAGGGGAAAGAGAGAGCAGCACAACAGAGAGGGGGAAAGAGAGAGCAGCAGAACAGAGAGGGGAAAAGAGAGATCAGCAGAAGAGTGAGGGGAAAGAGAGAGCAGCAGAAGAGAGAGGGGAAAAGAGAGAGCAACAGAAGAAAGAGGGGAAAAGAGAGATCAGCAGAACAGAGAGGGGAAAAGAGAGAGCAGCAGAAGAGAGAGGGGAAAGAGAGAGCAGCAGAAGAGAGAGGGGAAAAGAGAGAGCAGCAGAAGAGAGAGGGGAAAGAGAGATCAGCAGAATAGAGAGGGGAAAAGAGAGAGCAGCAGAAGAGAGAGCAGCAGAAGAGAAAGGGGAAAGAGAGAGCAGCAGAAGAGAGAGGGGAAAGAGAGATCAGCAGAAGAGAGAGGGGAAAAGAGAGAGCAGCAGAACAGAGCGGGGAAAGAGAGAGCAGCAGAACAGAGAGGGGAAAGAGAGAGCAGCAGAAGAGAGAGGGGATAAGAGAGAGCAGCAGAACAGAGAGGGGAAAAGAGAGAGCAGCAGAACAGAGAGGGGAAAGAGAGAGCAGCAGAAGAGAGAGGGGAAAAGAGAGAGCAGCAGAAGAGAGAGGGGAAAAGAGAGAGCAGCAGAGCAGAGAGGGGAAAGAGAGAGCAGCAGAACAGAGAGGGGAAAGAGAGAGCAGCAGAAGAGAGAGGGGAAAAGAGAGAGCAGCAGAACAGAGAGGGGAAAAGAGAGAGCAGCAGAACAGAGAGGGGAAAGAGAGAGACCAGAACAGAGAGGGGAAAGAGAGAGCAGCAGAACAGAGAGGGGAAAGAGAGCAGCAGAAGAGAGAGGGGAAAGAGAGAGCAGCAGAACAGAGAGGGGAAAAGATAGAGCAGCAGAACAGAGAGGGGAAAGAGAGAGAGCAGAACAGAGAGGGGAAAGAGAGATCAGCAGAAGAGAGAGGGGGAAAGAGAGAGCTGCAGAACAGAGAGGGGAAAAGAGAGAGCAGCAGAAGAGAGAGGGGAAAAGAGAGATCAGCAGAAGAGAGAGGGGAAAGAGAGAGCAGCAGAAGAGAGAGGGGAAAAGAGAGAGCAGCAGAACAGAGAGGGGGAAAGAGAGAGCTGCAGAACAGACAGGGGAAAAGAGAGAGCAGCAGAAGAGAGAGGGGAAAAGAGAGAGCAGCAGAGCAGAGAGGGGAAAGAGAGAGCAGCAGAACAGAGAGGGGAAAGAGAGAGCAGCAGAAGAGAGAGGGGAAAAGAGAGAGCAGCAGAACAGAGAGGGGAAAAGAGAGAGCAGCAGAACAGAGAGGGGAAAGAGAGAGACCAGAACAGAGAGGGGAAAGAGAGATCAGCAGAACAGAGAGGGGGAAAGAGAGAGCAGCAGAAGAGAGAGGGGAAAGAGAGAGCAGCAGAAGAGAGAGTGGGAAAGAGAGAGCAGCAGAACAGAGAGGGGAAAGAGAGAGCAGCAGAAGAGAGAGGGGAAAGAGAGAGCAGCAGAACAGAGAGGGGAAAGAGAGAGCAGCAGCAGAGAGAGGGGAAAGAGAGAGCAGCTCAACAGAGAGGGGGAAAGAGAGAGCAGCAGAACAGAGAGGGGAAAAGAGAGATCAGCAGAAGAGTGAGGGGAAAGACAGAGCAGCAGAAGAGAGAGGGGAAAAGAGAGAGCAGCAGAAGAGAGAGGGGAAAAGAGAGAGCAACAGAAGAAAGAGGGGAAAAGAGAGATCAGCAGAACAGAGAGGGGAAAAGAGAGAGCAGCAGAAGAGAGATGGGAAAGAGAGAGCAGCAGAAGAGAGAGGGGAAAAGAGAGAGCAGCAGAAGAGAGAGGGGAAAGAGAGATCAGCAGAAGAGAGAGGGGAAAAGAGAGAGCAGCAGAAGAGAGAGCAGCAGAAGAGAAAGGGGAAAGAGGGAGCAGCAGAAGAGAGAGGGAAAAGAGAGATCAGCAGAAGAGAGAGGGGAAAAGAGAGAGCAGCAGAACAGAGCGGGGAAATAGAGAGCAGCAGAACAGAGAGGGGAAACAGAGAGCAGCAGAAGAGAGAGGGGATAAGAGAGAGCAGCAGAACAGAGAGGGGAAAAGAGAGAGCAGCAGAACAGAGAGGGGAAAGAGAGAGCAGCAGAAGAGAGAGGGGAAAAGAGAGAGCAGCAGAAGAGAGAGGGGAAAGAGAGAGCAGCAGAACAGAGAGAGGGGAAAGAGAGAGAGCAGCAGAAGAGAGAGGGGAAAGAGATAGCAGCAGAACAGAGAGGGGAAAGAGAGAGCAGCAGAAGAGAGAGGGGAAAGAGAGAGCAGCAGAACAGAGAGGGGAAAAGATAGAGCAGCAGAACAGAGAGGGGAAAGAGAGAGAGCAGAACAGAGAGGGGAAAAGAGAGAGAAGCAGAACAGAGAGGGGAAAGAGAGAGCAGCAGAAGAGAGAGGGGAAAGAGAGAGCAGCAGAACAGAGAGGGGAAAAGATAGAGCAGCAGAACAGAGAGGGGAAAGAGAGAGAGCAGAACAGAGAGGGGAAAGAGAGATCAGCAGAAGAGAGAGGGGGAAAGAGAGAGCTGCAGAACAGAGAGGGGAAAAGAGAGAGCAGCAGAAGAGAGAGGGGAAAAGAGAGATCAGCAGAAGAGAGAGGGGAAAGAGAGAGCAGCAGAAGAGAGAGGGGAAAAGAGAGAGCAGCAGAACAGAGAGGGGAAAGAGAGAGCAGCAGAAGAGAGAGGGGATAAGAGAGAGCAGCAGAACAGAGAGGGGAAAAGAGAGAGCAGCAGAACAGAGAGGGGAAAGAGAGAGCAGCAGAAGAGAGAGTGGGAAAGAGAGAGCAGCAGAACAGAGAGGGGAAAGAGAGAGCAGCAGAAGAGAGAGGGGAAAGAGAGAGCAGCAGAACAGAGAGGGGAAACAGAGAGCAGCAGCAGAGAGAGGGGAAAGAGAGAGCAGCACAACAGAGATGGGGAAAGAGAGAGCAGCAGAACAGAGAGGGGAAAAGAGAGATCAGCAGAAGAGTGAGGGGAAAGAGAGAGCAGCAGAAGAGAGAGGGGAAAAGAGAGAGCAGCAGAAGAGAGAGGGGAAAAGAGAGAGCAACAGAAGAAAGAGGGGAAAAGAGAGATCAGCAGAACAGAGAGGGGAAAAGAGAGAGCAGCAGAAGAGAGAGGGGAAAGAGAGAGCAGCAGAAGAGAGAGGGGAAAAGAGAGAGCAGCAGAAGAGAGAGGGGAAAGAGAGATCAGCAGAAGAGAGAGGGGAAAAGAGAGAGCAGCAGAAGAGAGAGCAGCAGAAGAGAAAGGGGAAAGAGAGAGCAGCAGAAGAGAGACGGGAAAGAGAGATCAGCAGAAGAGAGAGGGGAAAAGAGAGAGCAGCAGAACAGAGCGGGGAAAGAGAGAGCAGCAGAACAGAGAGGGGAAAGAGAGAGCAACAGAAGAGAGAGGGGATAAGAGAGAGCAGCAGAACAGAGAGGGGAAAAGAGAGAGCAGCAGAACAGAGAGGGGAAAGAGAGAGCAGCAGAAGAGAGAGGGGAAAAGAGAGAGCAGCAGAAGAGAGAGGGGAAAAGAGAGAGCAGCAGAGCAGAGAGGGGAAAGAGAGAGCAGCAGAACAGAGAGGGGAAAGAGAGAGCAGCAGAAGAGAGAGGGGAAAAGAGAGAGCAGCAGAACAGAGAGGGGAAAAGAGAGAGCAGCAGAACAGAGAGGGGAAAGAGAGAGACCAGAACAGAGAGGGGAAAGAGAGAGCAGCAGAACAGAGAGGGGAAAGAGAGCAGCAGAAGAGAGAGGGGAAAGAGAGAGCAGCAGAACAGAGAGGGGAAAAGATAGAGCAGCAGAACAGAGAGGGGAAAGAGAGAGAGCAGAACAGAGAGGGGAAAGAGAGATCAGCAGAAGAGAGAGGGGGAAAGAGAGAGCTGCAGAACAGAGAGGGGAAAAGAGAGAGCAGCAGAAGAGAGAGGGGAAAAGAGAGATCAGCAGAAGAGAGAGGGGAAAGAGAGAGCAGCAGAAGAGAGAGGGGAAAAGAGAGAGCAGCAGAACAGAGAGGGGGAAAGAGAGAGCTGCAGAACAGACAGGGGAAAAGAGAGAGCAGCAGAAGAGAGAGGGGAAAAGAGAGAGCAGCAGAGCAGAGAGGGGAAAGAGAGAGCAGCAGAACAGAGAGGGGAAAGAGAGAGCAGCAGAAGAGAGAGGGGAAAAGAGAGAGCAGCAGAACAGAGAGGGGAAAAGAGAGAGCAGCAGAACAGAGAGGGGAAAGAGAGAGACCAGAACAGAGAGGGGAAAGAGAGATCAGCAGAACAGAGAGGGGGAAAGAGAGAGCAGCAGAAGAGAGAGGGGAAAGAGAGAGCAGCAGAAGAGAGAGTGGGAAAGAGAGAGCAGCAGAACAGAGAGGGGAAAGAGAGAGCAGCAGAAGAGAGAGGGGAAAGAGAGAGCAGCAGAACAGAGAGGGGAAAGAGAGAGCAGCAGCAGAGAGAGGGGAAAGAGAGAGCAGCTCAACAGAGAGGGGGAAAGAGAGAGCAGCAGAACAGAGAGGGGAAAAGAGAGATCAGCAGAAGAGTGAGGGGAAAGACAGAGCAGCAGAAGAGAGAGGGGAAAAGAGAGAGCAGCAGAAGAGAGAGGGGAAAAGAGAGAGCAACAGAAGAAAGAGGGGAAAAGAGAGATCAGCAGAACAGAGAGGGGAAAAGAGAGAGCAGCAGAAGAGAGAGGGGAAAGAGAGAGCAGCAGAAGAGAGAGGGGAAAGAGAGAGCAGCAGAAGAGAGAGGGGAAAAGAGAGAGCAGCAGAAGAGAGAGCAGCAGAAGAGAAAGGGGAAAGAGGGAGCAGCAGAAGAGAGAGGGAAAAGAGAGATCAGCAGAAGAGAGAGGGGAAAAGAGAGAGCAGCAGAACAGAGCGGGGAAATAGAGAGCAGCAGAACAGAGAGGGGAAAGAGAGAGCAGCAGAAGAGAGAGGGGATAAGAGAGAGCAGCAGAACAGAGAGGGGAAAAGAGAGAGCAGCAGAACAGAGAGGGGAAAGAGAGAGCAGCAGAAGAGAGAGGGGAAAAGAGAGAGCAGCAGAAGAGAGAGGGGAAAGAGAGAGCAGCAGAACAGAGAGAGGGGAAAGAGAGAGAGCAGCAGAAGAGAGAGGGGAAAGAGATAGCAGCAGAACAGAGAGGGGAAAGAGAGAGCAGCAGAAGAGAGAGGGGAAAGAGAGAGCAGCAGAACAGAGAGGGGAAAAGATAGAGCAGCAGAACAGAGAGGGGAAAGAGAGAGAGCAGAACAGAGAGGGGAAAAGAGAGAGCAGCAGAACAGAGAGGGGAAAGAGAGAGCAGCAGAACAGAGAGGGGAAAGAGAGAGCAGCAGAAGAGAGAGGGGAAAGAGAGAGCAGCAGAACAGAGAGGGGAAAAGATAGAGCAGCAGAACAGAGAGGGGAAAGAGAGAGAGCAGAACAGAGAGGGGAAAGAGAGATCAGCAGAAGAGAGAGGGGGAAAGAGAGAGCTGCAGAACAGAGAGGGGAAAAGAGAGAGCAGTAGAAGAGAGAGGGGAAAAGAGAGATCAGCAGAAGAGAGAGGGGAAAGAGAGAGCAGCAGAAGAGAGAGGGGAAAAGAGAGAGCAGCAGAACAGAGAGGGGGAAAGAGAGAGCAGCAGAAGAGAGAGGGGAAAGAGAGAGCAGCAGAAGAGAGAGGGGAAAAGAGAGAGCAGCAGAAGAGAGAGGGGAAAGAGAGATCAGCAGAAGAGAGAGGGGAAAAGAGAGAGCAGCAGAAGAGAGAGCAGCAGAAGAGAAAGGGGAAAGAGAGAGCAGCAGAAGAGAGAGGGGAAAGAGAGATCAGCAGAAGAGAGAGGGGAAAAGAGAGAGCAGCAGAACAGAGCGGGGAAAGAGAGAGCAGCAGAACAGAGAGGGGAAAGAGAGAGCAGCAGAAGAGAGAGGGGATAAGAGAGAGCAGCAGAACAGAGAGGGGAAAAGAGAGAGCAGCAGAACAGAGAGGGGAAAGAGAGAGCAGCAGAAGAGAGAGGGGAAAAGAGAGAGCAGCAGAAGAGAGAGGGGAAAAGAGAGAGCAGCAGAGCAGAGAGGGGAAAGAGAGAGCAGCAGAACAGAGAGGGGAAAGAGAGAGCAGCAGAAGAGAGAGGGGAAAAGAGAGAGCAGCAGAACAGAGAGGGGAAAAGAGAGAGCAGCAGAACAGAGAGGGGAAAGAGAGAGACCAGAACAGAGAGGGGAAAGAGAGAGCAGCAGAACAGAGAGGGGAAAGAGAGAGCAGCAGAAGAGAGAGGGGAAAGAGAGAGCAGCAGAACAGAGAGGGGAAAAGATAGAGCAGCAGAACAGAGAGGGGAAAGAGAGAGAGCAGAACAGAGAGGGGAAAGAGAGATCAGCAGAAGAGAGAGGGGGAAAGAGAGAGCTGCAGAACAGAGAGGGGAAAAGAGAGAGCAGCAGAAGAGAGAGGGGAAAAGAGAGATCAGCAGAAGAGAGAGGGGAAAGAGAGAGCAGCAGAAGAGAGAGGGGAAAAGAGAGAGCAGCAGAACAGAGAGGGGGAAAGAGAGAGCTGCAGAACAGACAGGGGAAAAGAGAGAGCAGCAGAAGAGAGAGGGGAAAAGAGAGAGCAGCAGAGCAGAGAGGGGAAAGAGAGAGCAGCAGAACAGAGAGGGGAAAGAGAGAGCAGCAGAAGAGAGAGGGGAAAAGAGAGAGCAGCAGAACAGAGAGGGGAAAAGAGAGAGCAGCAGAACAGAGAGGGGAAAGAGAGAGACCAGAACAGAGAGGGGAAAGAGAGATCAGCAGAACAGAGAGGGGGAAAGAGAGAGCAGCAGAAGAGAGAGGGGAAAGAGAGAGCAGCAGAAGAGAGAGTGGGAAAGAGAGAGCAGCAGAACAGAGAGGGGAAAGAGAGAGCAGCAGAAGAGAGAGGGGAAAGAGAGAGCAGCAGAACAGAGAGGGGAAAGAGAGAGCAGCAGCAGAGAGAGGGGAAAGAGAGAGCAGCTCAACAGAGAGGGGGAAAGAGAGAGCAGCAGAACAGAGAGGGGAAAAGAGAGATCAGCAGAAGAGTGAGGGGAAAGACAGAGCAGCAGAAGAGAGAGGGGAAAAGAGAGAGCAGCAGAAGAGAGAGGGGAAAAGAGAGAGCAACAGAAGAAAGAGGGGAAAAGAGAGATCAGCAGAACAGAGAGGGGAAAAGAGAGAGCAGCAGAAGAGAGAGGGGAAAGAGGGAGCAGCAGAACAGAGAGGGGAAAGAGAGATCAGCAGAAGAGAGAGGGGAAAAGAGAGAGCAGCAGAAGAGAGAGCAGCAGAACAGAAAGGGGAAAGAGAGAGCAGCAGAAGAGAGAGGGGAAAGAGAGATCAGCAGAAGAGAGAGGGGAAAAGAGAGAGCAGCAGAACAGAGCGGGGAAAGAGAGAGCAGCAGAACAGAGAGGGGAAAGAGAGAGCAGCAGAAGAGAGAGGGGATAAGAGAGAGCAGCAGAACAGAGAGGGGAAAAGAGAGAGCAGCAGAACAGAGAGGGGAAAGAGAGAGCAGCAGAAGAGAGAGGGGAAAGAGAGATCAGCAGAAGAGAGAGGGGAAAAGAGAGAGCAGCAGAAGAGAGAGCAGCAGAAGAGAAAGGGGAAAGAGAGAGCAGCAGAAGAGAGAGGGGAAAGAGAGATCAGCAGAAGAGAGAGGGGAAAAGAGAGAGCAGCAGAACAGAGCGGGGAAAGAGAGAGCAGCAGAACAGAGAGGGGAAAGAGAGAGCAGCAGAAGAGAGAGGGGATAAGAGAGAGCAGCAGAACAGAGAGGGGAAAAGAGAGAGCAGCAGAACAGAGAGGGGAAAGAGAGAGCAGCAGAAGAGAGAGGGGAAAAGAGAGAGCAGCAGAAGAGAGAGGGGAAAGAGAGAGCAGCAGAACAGAGAGGGGAAAGAGAGAGAGCAGCAGAAGAGAGAGGGGAAAGAGATAGCAGCAGAACAGAGAGGGGAAAGAGAGAGCAGCAGAAGAGAGAGGGGAAAGAGAGAGCAGCAGAACAGAGAGGGGAAAAGATAGAGCAGCAGAACAGAGAGGGGAAAGAGAGAGAGCAGAACTGAGAGGGGAAAAGAGAGAGCAGCAGAACAGAGAGGGGAAAGAGAGAGCAGCAGAACAGAGAGGGGAAAGAGAGAGCAGCAGAAGAGAGAGGGGAAAAGATAGAGCAGCAGAACAGAGAGGGGAAAGAGAGAGAGCAGAACAGAGAGGGGAAAGAGAGATCAGCAGAAGAGAGAGGGGGAAAGAGAGAGCTGCAGAACAGAGAGGGGAAAAGAGAGAGCAGCAGAAGAGAGAGGGGAAAAGAGAGATCAGCAGAAGAGAGAGGGGAAAGAGAGAGCAGCAGAAGAGAGAGGGGAAAAGAGAGAGCAGCAGAACAGAGAGGGGGAAAGAGAGAGCTGCAGAACAGACAGGGGAAAAGAGAGAGCAGCAGAAGAGAGAGGGGAAAAGAGAGAGCAGCAGAGCAGAGAGGGGAAAGAGAGAGCAGCAGAACAGAGAGGGGAAAGAGAGAGCAGCCGAAGAGAGAGGGGAAAAGAGAGAGCAGCAGAACAGAGAGGGGAAATGAGAGAGCAGCAGAACAGAGAGGGGAAAGAGAGAGACCAGAACAGAGAGGGGAAAGAGAGATCAGCAGAAGAGAGAGGGGGAAAGAGAGAGCAGCAGAAGAGAGAGGGGAAAGAGAGAGCAGCAGAAGAGAGAGTGGGAAAGAGAGAGCAGCAGAACAGAGAGGGGAAAGAGAGAGCAGCAGAAGAGAGAGGGGAAAGAGAGAGCAGCAGAACAGAGAGGGGAAAGAGAGAGCAGCAGCAGAGAGAGGGGAAAGAGAGAGCAGCACAACAGAGAGGGGGAAAGAGAGAGCAGCAGAACAGAGAGGGGAAAAGAGAGATCAGCAGAAGAGTGAGGGGAAAGAGAGAGCAGTAGAAGAGAGAGGGGAAAAGAGAGAGCAGCAGAAGAGAGAGGGGAAAAGAGAGAGCAACAGAAGAAAGAGGGGAAAAGAGAGATCAGCAGAACAGAGAGGGGAAAAGAGAGAGCAGCAGAAGAGAGAGGGGAAAGAGAGAGCAGCAGAAGAGAGAGGGGAAAAGAGAGAGCAGCAGAAGAGAGAGGGGAAAGAGAGATCAGCAGAAGAGAGAGGGGAAAAGAGAGAGCAGCAGAAGAGAGAGCAGCAGAAGAGAAAGGGGAAAGAGAGAGCAGCAGAAGAGAGAGGGGAAAGAGAGATCAGCAGAAGAGAGAGGGGAAAAGAGAGAGCAGCAGAACAGAGCGGGGAAAGAGAGAGCAGCAGAACAGAGAGGGGAAAGAGAGAGCAGCAGAAGAGAGAGGGTATAAGAGAGAGCAGCAGAACAGAGAGGGGAAAAGAGAGAGCAGCAGAACAGAGAGGGGAAAGAGAGAGCAGCAGAAGAGAGAGGGGAAAGAGAGAGCAGCAGAACAGAGAGGGGAAAAGAGAGAGCAGCAGAAGAGAGAGGGGAAAGAGATAGCAGCAGAACAGAGAGGGGAAAGAGAGAGCAGCAGAACAGAGCGGGGAAAAGAGAGAGCAGCAGAACAGAGAGGGGAAAAGAGAGAGCAGCAGAAGAGAGAGGGGAAAAGAGAGTGGAGCAGAAGAGAGAGGGGAAAAGAGAGAGCAGCAGAACAGAGAGGGGAAAGAGAGAGCAGCAGAAGAGAGAGGGGAAAGAGAGAGCAGCAGAAGAGAGAGGGGAAAAGAGAGAGCAGCAGAAGAGAGAGGGGAAAGAGAGATCAGCAGAAGAGAGAGGGGAAAAGAGAGAGCAGCAGAAGAGAAAGGGGAAAGAGAGAGCAGCAGAAGAGAGAGGGGAAAGAGAGATCAGCAGAAGAGAGAGGGGAAAAGAGAGAGCAGCAGAACAGAGCGGGGAAAGAGAGAGCAGCAGAACAGAGAGGGGAAAGAGAGAGCAGCAGAAGAGAGAGGGGATAAGAGAGAGCAGCAGAACAGAGAGGGGAAAAGAGAGAGCAGCAGAACAGAGAGGGGAAAGAGAGAGCAGCAGAAGAGAGAGGGGAAAAGAGAGAGCAGCAGAAGAGAGAGGGGAAAGAGAGAGCAGCAGAATAGAGAGGGGAAAGAGAGAGAGCAGCAGAAGAGAGAGGGGAAAGAGATAGCAGCAGAACAGAGAGGGGAAAGAGAGAGCAGCAGAAGAGAGAGGGGAAAGAGAGAGCAGCAGAACAGAGAGGGGAAAAGATAGAGCAGCAGAACAGAGAGGGGAAAGAGAGAGAGCAGAACAGAGAGGGGAAAAGAGAGAGCAGCAGAACAGAGAGGGGAATGAGAGAGCAGCAGAACAGAGAGGGGAAAGAGAGAGCAGCAGAAGAGAGAGGGGAAAGAGAGAGCAGCAGAACAGAGAGGGGAAAAGATAGAGCAGCAGAACAGAGAGGGGAAAGAGAGAGAGCAGAACAGAGAGGGGAAAGAGAGATCAGCAGAAGAGAGAGGGGGAAAGAGAGAGCTGCAGAACAGAGAGGGGAAAAGAGAGAGCAGCAGAAGAGAGAGGGGAAAAGAGAGATCAGCAGAAGAGAGAGGGGAAAGAGAGAGCAGCAGAAGAGAGAGGGGAAAAGAGAGAGCAGCAGAACAGAGAGGGGGAAAGAGAGAGCTGCAGAACAGACAGGGGAAAAGAGAGAGCAGCAGAAGAGAGAGGGGAAAAGAGAGAGCAGCAGAGCAGAGAGGGGAAAGAGAGAGCAGCAGAACAGAGAGGTGAAAGAGAGAGCAGCAGAAGAGAGAGGGGAAAAGAGAGAGCAGCAGAACAGAGAGGGGAAAAGAGAGAGCAGCAGAACAGAGAGGGGAAAGAGAGAGACCAGAACAGAGAGGGGAAAGAGAGATCAGCAGAAGAGAGAGGGGGAAAGAGAGAGCAGCAGAAGAGAGAGGGGAAAGAGAGAGCAGCAGAAGAGAGAGTGGGAAAGAGAGAGCAGCAGAACAGAGTTGGGAAAGAGAGAGCAGCAGAACAGAGAGGGGAAAGAGAGAGCAGCAGAAGAGAGAGGGGATAAGAGAGAGCAGCAGAACAGAGAGGGGTAAAGAGAGAGCAGCAGAACAGAGAGGGGAAAGAGAGAGCAGCAGAAGAGAGAGGGGAAAAGAGAGAGCAGCAGAAGAGAGAGGGGAAAGAGAGAGCAGCAGAACAGAGAGGGGAAAGAGAGAGAGCAGCAGAAGAGAGAGGGGAAAGAGATAGCAGCAGAACAGAGAGGGGAAAGAGAGAGCAGCAGAACAGAGAGGGGAAAAGAGAGAGCAGCAGAACAGAGAGGGGAAAAGAGAGAGCAGCAGAAGAGAGAGGGGAAAAGAGAGAGGAGCAGAAGAGAGAGGGGAAAAGAGAGAGGAGCAGAAGAGAGAGGGGAAAAGAGGGAGCAGCAGAACAGAGAGCGGAAAGAGAGAGCAGCAGAAGAGAGAGGGGAAAGAGAGATCAGCAGAAGAGAGAGGGGAAAAGAGAGAGCAGCAGAACAGAGAGGGGGAAAGAGAGATCAGCAGAACATAGAGGGGAAAGAGAGAGCAGCAGAAGAGAGAGGGAAAAGAGAGATCAGCAGAACAGAGAGGGGAAAGAGAGAGCAGCAGAAGATGGAGGGGAAAGAGAGAGAGCAGCAGAAGAGAGAGGGGAAAGAGAGAGCAGATCAGAGAGTGGAAAAGAGAGAGCAGCAGAAGAGAGAGGGGAAAAGAGAGAGCAGCAGAACAGAGAGGGGAAAGAGAGAGAGCAGCAGAACAGAGAGGGGAAAGAGAGAGCAGCAGAACAGAGAGGGGAAAGAGAGAGCAGCAGCAGAGAGAGGGGAAAGAGAGAGCAGCACAACAGAGAGGGGGAAAGAGAGAGCAGCAGAACAGAGAGGGGAAAGAGAGATCAGCAGAACAGAGAGGGGAAAGAGAGAGCAGCAGAAGAGAGAGGGGAAAAGAGAGAGCAGCAGAACAGAGAGGGGAAAGAGAGAGCAGCAGAACAGAGAGGGGAAAGAGAGAGCAGCAGAACAGAGAGGGGAAAAGAGAGAGCAGCAGCAGAGAGAGGGGAAAGAGAGAGCAGCACAACAGAGAGGGGGAAAGAGAGAGCAGCAGAACAGAGAGGGGAAAAGAGAGAGCAGCAGAAGAGAGAGGGGAAAGAGAGAGCAGCAGAACAGAGAGGGGAAAGAGAGATCAGCAGAACAGAGAGGGGAAAGAGAGAGCAGCAGAAGAGAGAGGGGAAAGAGAGAGCAGCAGAACAGAGAGGGGAAAAGAGAGAGCAGCAGAAGAGAGAGGGGAAAGAGAGAGCAGCAGAACAGAGAGGGGAAAGAGAGAGCAGCAGAACAGAGAGGGGAAAAGAGAGAGCAGCAGAAGAGAGAGGTGGAAAGAGAGAGATCAGCAGAAGAGAGAGGGGGAAGGGAGATCAGCAGAACAGAGAGGGGGAAAAGAGAGAGCAACAGAACAGAGAGGGGAAAGAGAGAGCAGCAGAAGAGAGAGGTGGAAAGAGAGAGCAGCAGAGAGAGAGGGGGAAAGAGAGAGCAGCAGAAGAGAGAGGGGAAATAGAGAGCAGCAGAATAGAGAGGGGAAAAGAGAGCAGCAGAACCGAGAGGGGAAAAGAGAGAGCAGCAGAACAGAGAGGGGAAAAGAGAGCAGCAGAACAGAGAGGGGAAAGAGAGAGCAGCAGAACAGAGAGGGGAAAAGAGAGAGCAGCAGAAGAGAGAGAGGGAAAAAGAGAGAGCAGCAGAAGAAAGAGGGGAAAGAGAGATCAGCAGAACAGAGACGGGAAAGAGAGAGCAGCAGAACAGAGAGAGGGGAAAAGAGAGAGCAGCAGAAGAGAGAGGGGGAAAGAAAGATCAGCAGAGAGAGAGGGGGAAAGAGAGAGCAGCAGAAGAGAGAGGGGGAAGAGAGATCAGCAGAACAGAGGGGGGAAAAGAGAGAGCAGCAGAAGAGAGAGGGGGAAAGAGAGAGATCAGCAGAATAGAGAGGGGGAAAAGAGAGAGCAGCAGAACAGAGAGGGGAAAGAGAGAGCAGCAGAAGAGAGAGGGGGAAAGAGAGAGCAGCAGAGAGAGAGGGGGAAAGAGAGATCAGCAGAAGAGAGAGGGGAAAGAGAGAGCAGCAGAATAGAGAGGGGAAAAGAGAGCAGCAGAACAGAGAGGGGAAAAGAGAGAGCAGCAGAACAGTGAGGGGAAAAGAGAGCAGCAGAACAGAGAGGGGAAAAGAGAGAGCAGCAGAAGAGAGAGAGGGAAAAAGAGAGAGCAGCAGAAGAAAGAGGGGAAAGAGAGATCAGCAGAACAGAGACGGGAAAGAGAGAGCAGCAGAACAGAGAGAGGGGAAAAGAGAGAGCAGCAGAAGAGAGAGGGGGAAAGAGAGAGCAGCAGAGAGAGAGGGGGAAAGAGAGAGCAGCAGAAGAGAGAGGGGAAAGAGAGAGCAGCAGAATAGAGAGGGGAAAAGAGAGCAGCAGAACAGAGAGGGGAAAGAGAGAGCAGCAGAACAGAGAGGGGAAAAGAGAGAGCAGCAGAAGAGAGAGAGGGAAAAAGAGAGAGCAGCAGAAGAAAGAGGGGAAAGAGAGATCAGCAGAACAGAGACGGGAAAGAGAGAGCAGCAGAACAGAGAGAGGGGAAAAGAGAGAGCAGCAGAAGAGAGAGGGAAAAGAGAGAGCAGCAGAACAGAGTGGGGAAAGAGAGAGCAGCAGACCAGAGAGGGGAAAGAGAGAGCAGCAGAAGAAAGAGGGGAAAAGAGAGAGCAGACGAACAGAGAGGGGAAAGAGAGAGCAGCAGAACAGAGAGGGGAAAGAGAGAGCAGCAGAAGAGAGAGGGGAAAAGAGAGAGCAGCAGAAGAGAGAGGGGAAAGAGAGAGCAGCAGAACAGAGAGGGGAAAGAGAGAGAGCAGCAGAAGAGAGAGGGGAAAGAGATAGCAGCAGAACAGAGAGGGGAAAGAGAGAGCAGCAGAACAGAGAGGGGAAAAGAGAGAGCAGCAGAACAGAGAGGGGAAAAGAGAGAGCAGCAGAAGAGAGAGGGGAAAAGAGAGAGGAGCAGAAGAGAGAGGGGAAAAGAGAGTGGAGCAGAAGAGAGAGGGGAAAAGAGGGAGCAGCAGAACAGAGAGCGGAAAGAGAGAGCAGCAGAAGAGAGAGGGGAAAGAGAGATCAGCAGAAGAGAGAGGGGAAAAGAGAGAGCAGCAGAACAGAGAGGGGGAAAGAGAGATCAGCAGAACATAGAGGGGAAAGAGAGAGCAGCAGAAGAGAGAGGGAAAAGAGAGATCAGCAGAACAGAGAGGGGAAAGAGAGAGCAGCAGAAGATGGAGGGGAAAGAGAGAGAGCAGCAGAAGAGAGAGGGGAAAGAGAGAGCAGATCAGAGAGTGGAAAAGAGAGAGCAGCAGAAGAGAGAGGGGAAAAGAGAGAGCAGCAGAACAGAGAGGGGAAAGAGAGAGAGCAGCAGAACAGAGAGGGGAAAGAGAGAGCAGCAGAACAGAGAGGGGAAAAGAGAGAGCAGCAGAAGAGAGAGGGGAAAGAGAGAGCAGCAGAACAGAGAGGGGAAAAGAGAGAGCAGCAGAAGAGAGAGGGGAAAGAGATAGCAGCAGAACAGAGAGGGGAAAGAGAGAGCAGCAGAACAGAGAGGGGAAAAGAGAGAGCAGCAGCAGAGAGAGGGGAAAGAGAGAGCAGCACAACAGAGAGGGGGAAAGAGAGAGCAGCAGAACAGAGAGGGGAAAAGAGAGAGCAGCAGAAGAGAGAGGGGAAAGAGAGAGCAGCAGAACAGAGAGGGGAAAGAGAGATCAGCAGAACAGAGAGGGGAAAGAGAGAGCAGCAGAAGAGAGAGGGGAAAGAGAGAGCAGCAGAACAGAGAGGGGAAAAGAGAGAGCAGCAGAAGAGAGAGGGGAAAGAGAGAGCAGCAGAACAGAGAGGGGAAAGAGAGAGCAGCAGAACAGAGAGGGGAAAAGAGAGAGCAGCAGAAGAGAGAGGGGGAAAGAGAGAGATCAGCAGAAGAGAGAGGGGGAAAGAGAGATCAGCAGAACAGAGAGGGGGAAAAGAGAGAGCAACAGAACAGAGAGGGGAAAGAGAGAGCAGCAGAAGAGAGAGGGGGAAAGAGAGAGCAGCAGAGAGAGAGGGGGAAAGAGAGAGCAGCAGAAGAGAGAGGGGAAATAGAGAGCAGCAGAATAGAGAGGGGGAAAGAGAGCAGCAGAACCGAGAGGGGAAAAGAGAGAGCAGCAGAACAGAGAGGGGAAAAGAGAGCAGCAGAACAGAGATGGGAAAGAGAGAGCAGCAGAACAGAGAGGGGAAAAGAGAGAGCAGCAGAAGAGAGAGAGGGAAAAAGAGAGAGCAGCAGAAGAAAGAGGGGAAAGAGAGATCAGCAGAACAGAGACGGGAAAGAGAGAGCAGCAGAACAGAGAGAGGGGAAAAGAGAGAGCAGCAGAAGAGAGAGGGGGAAAGAAAGATCAGCAGAGAGAGAGGGGGAAAGAGAGAGCAGCAGAAGAGAGAGGGGAAAGAGAGATCAGCAGAACAGAGGGGGGAAAAGAGATAGCAGCAGAAGAGAGAGGGGGAAAGAGAGAGATCAGCAGAATAGAGAGGGGGAAAAGAGAGAGCAGCAGAACAGAGAGGGGAAAGAGAGAGCAGCAGAAGAGAGAGGGGGAAAGAGAGAGCAGCAGAGAGAGAGGGGGAAAGAGAGATCAGCAGAAGAGACAGGGGAATGAGAGAGGAGCAGAATAGAGAGGGGAAAAGAGAGCAGCAGAACAGAGAGGGGAAAAGAGAGAGCAGCAGAACAGAGAGGGGAAAAGAGAGTAGCAGAACAGAGAGGGGAAAAGAGAGAGCAGCAGAAGAGAGAGAGGGAAAAAGAGAGAGCAGCAGAAGAGAGAGGGGGAAAGAGAGAGCAGCAGAGAGAGAGGGGGAAAGAGAGAGCAGCAGAAGAGAGAGGGGAAAGAGAGAGCAGCAGAATAGAGAGGGGAAAAGAGAGCAGCAGAAGAGAGAGGGGAAAGAGAGAGCAGCAGAACAGAGAGGGGAAAGAGAGAGCAGCAGAAGAGAGAGGGGAAAGAGAGAGCAGCAGAACAGAGAGGGGAAAAGAGAGAGCAGCAGAAGAGAGAGGGGAAAGAGATAGCAGCAGAACAGAGAGGGGAAAGAGAGAGCAGCAGAACAGAAAGGGGAAAAGAGAGAGCAGCAGAACAGAGAGGGGAAAAGAGAGAGCAGCAGAAGAGAGAGGGGAAAAGAGAGTGGAGCAGAAGAGAGAGGGGAAAAAAGAGAGCAGCAGAACAGAGAGGGGAAAGAGAGAGCAGCAGAAGAGAGTGGGGAAAGAGAGAGCAGCAGAAGAGAGAGGGGAAAAGAGAGAGCAGCAGAAGAGAGAGGGGAAAGAGAGATCAGCAGAAGAGAGAGGGGAAAAGAGAGAGCAGCAGAAGAGAGAGCAGCAGAAGAGAAAGGGGAAAGAGAGAGCAGCAGAAGAGAGAGGGGAAAGAGAGATCAGCAGAAGAGAGAGGGGAAAAGAGAGAGCAGCAGAACAGAGCGGGGAAAGAGAGAGCAGCAGAACAGAGAGGGGAAAGAGAGAGCAGCAGAAGAGAGAGGGGATAAGAGAGAGCAGCAGAACAGAGAGGGGAAAAGAGAGAGCAGCAGAACAGAGAGGGGAAAGAGAGAGCAGCAGAAGAGAGAGGGGAAAAGAGAGAGCAGCAGAAGAGAGAGGGGAAAGAGAGAGCAGCAGAATAGAGAGGGGAAAGAGAGAGAGCAGCAGAAGAGAGAGGGGAAAGAGATAGCAGCAGAACAGAGAGGGGAAAGAGAGAGCAGCAGAAGAGAGAGGGGAAAGAGAGAGCAGCAGAACAGAGAGGGGAAAAGATAGAGCAGCAGAACAGAGAGGGGAAAGAGAGAGAGCAGAACAGAGAGGGGAAAAGAGAGAGCAGCAGAACAGAGAGGGGAATGAGAGAGCAGCAGAACAGAGAGGGGAAAGAGAGAGCAGCAGAAGAGAGAGGGGAAAGAGAGAGCAGCAGAACAGAGAGGGGAAAAGATAGAGCAGCAGAACAGAGAGGGGAAAGAGAGAGAGCAGAACAGAGAGGGGAAAGAGAGATCAGCAGAAGAGAGAGGGGGAAAGAGAGAGCTGCAGAACAGAGAGGGGAAAAGAGAGAGCAGCAGAAGAGAGAGGGGAAAAGAGAGATCAGCAGAAGAGAGAGGGGAAAGAGAGAGCAGCAGAAGAGAGAGGGGAAAAGAGAGAGCAGCAGAACAGAGAGGGGGAAAGAGAGAGCTGCAGAACAGACAGGGGAAAAGAGAGAGCAGCAGAAGAGAGAGGGGAAAAGAGAGAGCAGCAGAGCAGAGAGGGGAAAGAGAGAGCAGCAGAACAGAGAGGTGAAAGAGAGAGCAGCAGAAGAGAGAGGGGAAAAGAGAGAGCAGCAGAACAGAGAGGGGAAAAGAGAGAGCAGCAGAACAGAGAGGGGAAAGAGAGAGACCAGAACAGAGAGGGGAAAGAGAGATCAGCAGAAGAGAGAGGGGGAAAGAGAGAGCAGCAGAAGAGAGAGGGGAAAGAGAGAGCAGCAGAAGAGAGAGTGGGAAAGAGAGAGCAGCAGAACAGAGTTGGGAAAGAGAGAGCAGCAGAACAGAGAGGGGAAAGAGAGAGCAGCAGAAGAGAGAGGGGATAAGAGAGAGCAGCAGAACAGAGAGGGGAAAAGAGAGAGCAGCAGAACAGAGAGGGGAAAGAGAGAGCAGCAGAAGAGAGAGGGGAAAAGAGAGAGCAGCAGAAGAGAGAGGGGAAAGAGAGAGCAGCAGAACAGAGAGGGGAAAGAGAGAGAGCAGCAGAAGAGAGAGGGGAAAGAGATAGCAGCAGAACAGAGAGGGGAAAGAGAGAGCAGCAGAACAGAGAGGGGAAAAGAGAGAGCAGCAGAACAGAGAGGGGAAAAGAGAGAGCAGCAGAAGAGAGAGGGGAAAAGAGAGAGGAGCAGAAGAGAGAGGGGAAAAGAGAGAGGAGCAGAAGAGAGAGGGGAAAAGAGGGAGCAGCAGAACAGAGAGCGGAAAGAGAGAGCAGCAGAAGAGAGAGGGGAAAGAGAGATCAGCAGAAGAGAGAGGGGAAAAGAGCGAGCAGCAGAACAGAGAGGGGGAAAGAGAGATCAGCAGAACATAGAGGGGAAAGAGAGAGCAGCAGAAGAGAGAGGGAAAAGAGAGATCAGCAGAACAGAGAGGGGAAAGAGAGAGCAGCAGAAGATGGAGGGGAAAGAGAGAGAGCAGCAGAAGAGAGAGGGGAAAGAGAGAGCAGATCAGAGAGTGGAAAAGAGAGAGCAGCAGAAGAGAGAGGGGAAAAGAGAGAGCAGCAGAACAGAGAGGGGAAAGAGAGAGAGCAGCAGAACAGAGAGGGGAAAGAGAGAGCAGCAGAACAGAGAGGGGAAAGAGAGAGCAGCAGCAGAGAGAGGGGAAAGAGAGAGCAGCACAACAGAGAGGGGGAAAGAGAGAGCAGCAGAACAGAGAGGGGAAAGAGAGATCAGCAGAACAGAGAGGGGAAAGAGAGAGCAGCAGAAGAGAGAGGGGAAAAGAGAGAGCAGCAGAACAGAGAGGGGAAAGAGAGAGCAGCAGAACAGAGAGGGGAAAGAGAGAGCAGCAGAACAGAGAGGGGAAAAGAGAGAGCAGCAGCAGAGAGAGGGGAAAGAGAGAGCAGCACAACAGAGAGGGGGAAAGAGAGAGCAGCAGAACAGAGAGGGGAAAAGAGAGAGCAGCAGAAGAGAGAGGGGAAAGAGAGAGCAGCAGAACAGAGAGGGGAAAGAGAGATCAGCAGAACAGAGAGGGGAAAGAGAGAGCAGCAGAAGAGAGAGGGGAAAGAGAGAGCAGCAGAACAGAGAGGGGAAAAGAGAGAGCAGCAGAAGAGAGAGGGGAAAGAGAGAGCAGCAGAACAGAGAGGGGAAAGAGAGAGCAGCAGAACAGAGAGGGGAAAAGAGAGAGCAGCAGAAGAGAGAGGTGGAAAGAGAGAGATCAGCAGAAGAGAGAGGGGGAAGGGAGATCAGCAGAACAGAGAGGGGGAAAAGAGAGAGCAACAGAACAGAGAGGGGAAAGAGAGAGCAGCAGAAGAGAGAGGTGGAAAGAGAGAGCAGCAGAGAGAGAGGGGGAAAGAGAGAGCAGCAGAAGAGAGAGGGGAAATAGAGAGCAGCAGAATAGAGAGGGGAAAAGAGAGCAGCAGAACCGAGAGGGGAAAAGAGAGAGCAGCAGAACAGAGAGGGGAAAAGAGAGCAGCAGAACAGAGAGGGGAAAGAGAGAGCAGCAGAACAGAGAGGGGAAAAGAGAGAGCAGCAGAAGAGAGAGAGGGAAAAAGAGAGAGCAGCAGAAGAAAGAGGGGAAAGAGAGATCAGCAGAACAGAGACGGGAAAGAGAGAGCAGCAGAACAGAGAGAGGGGAAAAGAGAGAGCAGCAGAAGAGAGAGGGGGAAAGAAAGATCAGCAGAGAGAGAGGGGGAAAGAGAGAGCAGCAGAAGAGAGAGGGGAAAGAGAGATCAGCAGAACAGAGGGGGGAAAAGAGAGAGCAGCAGAAGAGAGAGGGGGAAAGAGAGAGATCAGCAGAATAGAGAGGGGGAAAAGAGAGAGCAGCAGAACAGAGAGGGGAAAGAGAGAGCAGCAGAAGAGAGAGGGGGAAAGAGAGAGCAGCAGAGAGAGAGGAGGAAAGAGAGATCAGCAGAAGAGAGAGGGGAAAGAGAGAGCAGCAGAATAGAGAGGGGAAAAGAGAGCAGCAGAACAGAGAGGGGAAAAGAGAGAGCAGCAGAACAGTGAGGGGAAAAGAGAGCAGCAGAACAGAGAGGGGAAAAGAGAGAGCAGCAGAAGAGAGAGAGGGAAAAAGAGAGAGCAGCAGAAGAAAGAGGGGAAAGAGAGATCAGCAGAACAGAGACGGGAAAGAGAGAGCAGCAGAACAGAGAGAGGGGAAAAGAGAGAGCAGCAGAAGAGAGAGGGGGAAAGAGAGAGCAGCAGAGAGAGAGGGGGAAAGAGAGAGCAGCAGAAGAGAGAGGGGAAAGAGAGAGCAGCAGAATAGAGAGGGGAAAAGAGAGCAGCAGAACAGAGAGGGGAAAGAGAGAGCAGCAGAACAGAGAGGGGAAAAGAGAGAGCAGCAGAAGAGAGAGAGGGAAAAAGAGAGAGCAGCAGAAGAAAGAGGGGAAAGAGAGATCAGCAGAACAGAGACGGGAAAGAGAGAGCAGCAGAACAGAGAGAGGGGAAAAGAGAGAGCAGCAGAAGAGAGAGGGAAAAGAGAGAGCAGCAGAACAGAGTGGGGAAAGAGAGAGCAGCAGACCAGAGAGGGGAAAGAGAGAGCAGCAGAAGAAAGAGGGGAAAAGAGAGAGCAGACGAACAGAGAGGGGAAAGAGAGAGCAGCAGAACAGAGAGGGGAAAGAGAGAGCAGCAGAAGAGAGAGGGGAAAAGAGAGAGCAGCAGAAGAGAGAGGGGAAAGAGAGAGCAGCAGAACAGAGAGGGGAAAGAGAGAGAGCAGCAGAAGAGAGAGGGGAAAGAGATAGCAGCAGAACAGAGAGGGGAAAGAGAGAGCAGCAGAACAGAGAGGGGAAAAGAGAGAGCAGCAGAACAGAGAGGGGAAAAGAGAGAGCAGCAGAAGAGAGAGGGGAAAAGAGAGAGGAGCAGAAGAGAGAGGGGAAAAGAGAGTGGAGCAGAAGAGAGAGGGGAAAAGAGGGAGCAGCAGAACAGAGAGCGGAAAGAGAGAGCAGCAGAAGAGAGAGGGGAAAGAGAGATCAGCAGAAGAGAGAGGGGAAAAGAGAGAGCAGCAGAACAGAGAGGGGGAAAGAGAGATCAGCAGAACATAGAGGGGAAAGAGAGAGCAGCAGAAGAGAGAGGGAAAAGAGAGATCAGCAGAACAGAGAGGGGAAAGAGAGAGCAGCAGAAGATGGAGGGGAAAGAGAGAGAGCAGCAGAAGAGAGAGGGGAAAGAGAGAGCAGATCAGAGAGTGGAAAAGAGAGAGCAGCAGAAGAGAGAGGGGAAAAGAGAGAGCAGCAGAACAGAGAGGGGAAAGAGAGAGAGCAGCAGAACAGAGAGGGGAAAGAGAGAGCAGCAGAACAGAGAGGGGAAAGAGAGAGCAGCAGCAGAGAGAGGGGAAAGAGAGAGCAGCAGAAGAGAGAGGGGAAAAGAGAGAGCAGCAGAAGAGAGAGGGGAAAGAGAGAGCAGCAGAACAGAGAGGGGAAAAGAGAGAGCAGCAGAAGAGAGAGGGGAAAGAGATAGCAGCAGAACAGAGAGGGGAAAGAGAGAGCAGCAGAACAGAGAGGGGAAAAGAGAGAGCAGCAGCAGAGAGAGGGGAAAGAGAGAGCAGCACAACAGAGAGGGGGAAAGAGAGAGCAGCAGAACAGAGAGGGGAAAAGAGAGAGCAGCAGAAGAGAGAGGGGAAAGAGAGAGCAGCAGAACAGAGAGGGGAAAGAGAGATCAGCAGAACAGAGAGGGGAAAGAGAGAGCAGCAGAAGAGAGAGGGGAAAGAGAGAGCAGCACAACAGAGAGGGGGAAAGAGAGAGCAGCAGAACAGAGAGGGGAAAAGAGAGAGCAGCAGAAGAGAGAGGGGAAAGAGAGAGCAGCAGAACAGAGAGGGGAAAGAGAGATCAGCAGAACAGAGAGGGGAAAGAGAGAGCAGCAGAAGAGAGAGGGGAAAGAGAGAGCAGCAGAACAGAGAGGGGAAAAGAGAGAGCAGCAGAAGAGAGAGGGGAAAGAGAGAGCAGCAGAACAGAGAGGGGAAAGAGAGAGCAGCAGAACAGAGAGGGGAAAAGAGAGAGCAGCAGAAGAGAGAGGGGGAAAGAGAGAGATCAGCAGAAGAGAGAGGGGGAAAGAGAGATCAGCAGAACAGAGAGGGGGAAAAGAGAGAGCAACAGAACAGAGAGGGGAAAGAGAGAGCAGCAGAAGAGAGAGGGGGAAAGAGAGAGCAGCAGAGAGAGAGGGGGAAAGAGAGAGCAGCAGAAGAGAGAGGGGAAATAGAGAGCAGCAGAATAGAGAGGGGGAAAGAGAGCAGCAGAACCGAGAGGGGAAAAGAGAGAGCAGCAGAACAGAGAGGGGAAAAGAGATAGCAGCAGAACAGAGATGGGAAAGAGAGAGCAGCAGAACAGAGAGGGGAAAAGAGAGAGCAGCAGAAGAGAGAGAGGGAAAAAGAGAGAGCAGCAGAAGAAAGAGGGGAAAGAGAGATCAGCAGAACAGAGACGGGAAAGAGAGAGCAGCAGAACAGAGAGAGGGGAAAAGAGAGAGCAGCAGAAGAGAGAGGGGGAAAGAAAGATCAGCAGAGAGAGAGGGGGAAAGAGAGAGCAGCAGAAGAGAGAGGGGAAAGAGAGATCAGCAGAACAGAGGGGGGAAAAGAGATAGCAGCAGAAGAGAGAGGGGGAAAGAGAGAGATCAGCAGAATAGAGAGGGGGAAAAGAGAGAGCAGCAGAACAGAGAGGGGAAAGGGAGAGCAGCAGAAGAGAGAGGGGGAAAGAGAGAGCAGCAGAGAGAGAGGGGGAAAGAGAGATCAGCAGAAGAGACAGGGGAATGAGAGAGGAGCAGAATAGAGAGGGGAAAAGAGAGCAGCAGAACAGAGAGGGGAAAAGAGAGAGCAGCAGAACAGAGAGGGGAAAAGAGAGTAGCAGAACAGAGAGGGGAAAAGAGAGAGCAGCAGAAGAGAGAGAGGGAAAAAGAGAGAGCAGCAGAAGAGAGAGGGGGAAAGAGAGAGCAGCAGAGAGAGAGGGGGAAAGAGAGAGCAGCAGAAGAGAGAGGGGAAAGAGAGAGCAGCAGAATAGAGAGGGGAAAAGAGAGCAGCAGAAGAGAGAGGGGAAAGAGAGAGCAGCAGAACAGAGAGGGGAAAGAGAGAGCAGCAGAAGAGAGAGGGGAAAGAGAGAGCAGCAGAACAGAGAGGGGAAAAGAGAGAGCAGCAGAAGAGAGAGGGGAAAGAGATAGCAGCAGAACAGAGAGGGGAAAGAGAGAGCAGCAGAACAGAGAGGGGAAAAGAGAGAGCAGCAGAACAGAGAGGGGAAAAGAGAGAGCAGCAGAAGAGAGAGGGGAAAAGAGAGTGGAGCAGAAGAGAGAGGGGAAAAAAGAGAGCAGCAGAACAGAGAGGGGAAAGAGAGAGCAGCAGAAGAGAGAGGGGAAAGAGAGAGCAGCAGAAGAGAGAGGGGAAAAGAGAGAGCAGCAGAAGAGAGAGGGGAAAGAGAGATCAGCAGAAGAGAGAGGGGAAAAGAGAGAGCAGCAGAAGAGAGAGCAGCAGAAGAGAAAGGGGAAAGAGAGAGCAGCAGAAGAGAGAGGGGAAAGAGAGATCAGCAGAAGAGAGAGGGGAAAAGAGAGAGCAGCAGAACAGAGCGGGGAAAGAGAGAGCAGCAGAACAGAGAGGGGAAAGAGAGAGCAGCAGAAGAGAGAGGGGATAAGAGAGAGCAGCAGAACAGAGAGGGGAAAAGAGAGAGCAGCAGAACAGAGAGGGGAAAGAGAGAGCAGCAGAAGAGAGAGGGGAAAAGAGAGAGCAGCAGAAGAGAGAGGGGAAAGAGAGAGCAGCAGAATAGAGAGGGGAAAGAGAGAGAGCAGCAGAAGAGAGAGGGGAAAGAGATAGCAGCAGAACAGAGAGGGGAAAGAGAGAGCAGCAGAAGAGAGAGGGGAAAGAGAGAGCAGCAGAACAGAGAGGGGAAAAGATAGAGCAGCAGAACAGAGAGGGGAAAGAGAGAGAGCAGAACAGAGAGGGGAAAAGAGAGAGCAGCAGAACAGAGAGGGGAATGAGAGAGCAGCAGAACAGAGAGGGGAAAGAGAGAGCAGCAGAAGAGAGAGGGGAAAGAGAGAGCAGCAGAACAGAGAGGGGAAAAGATAGAGCAGCAGAACAGAGAGGGGAAAGAGAGAGAGCAGAACAGAGAGGGGAAAGAGAGATCAGCAGAAGAGAGAGGGGGAAAGAGAGAGCTGCAGAACAGAGAGGGGAAAAGAGAGAGCAGCAGAAGAGAGAGGGGAAAAGAGAGATCAGCAGAAGAGAGAGGGGAAAGAGAGAGCAGCAGAAGAGAGAGGGGAAAAGAGAGAGCAGCAGAACAGAGAGGGGGAAAGAGAGAGCTGCAGAACAGACAGGGGAAAAGAGAGAGCAGCAGAAGAGAGAGGGGAAAAGAGAGAGCAGCAGAGCAGAGAGGGGAAAGAGAGAGCAGCAGAACAGAGAGGTGAAAGAGAGAGCAGCAGAAGAGAGAGGGGAAAAGAGAGAGCAGCAGAACAGAGAGGGGAAAAGAGAGAGCAGCAGAACAGAGAGGGGAAAGAGAGAGACCAGAACAGAGAGGGGAAAGAGAGATCAGCAGAAGAGAGAGGGGGAAAGAGAGAGCAGCAGAAGAGAGAGGGGAAAGAGAGAGCAGCAGAAGAGAGAGTGGGAAAGAGAGAGCAGCAGAACAGAGTTGGGAAAGAGAGAGCAGCAGAACAGAGAGGGGAAAGAGAGAGCAGCAGAAGAGAGAGGGGATAAGAGAGAGCAGCAGAACAGAGAGGGGAAAAGAGAGAGCAGCAGAACAGAGAGGGGAAAGAGAGAGCAGCAGAAGAGAGAGGGGAAAAGAGAGAGCAGCAGAAGAGAGAGGGGAAAGAGAGAGCAGCAGAACAGAGAGGGGAAAGAGAGAGAGCAGCAGAAGAGAGAGGGGAAAGAGATAGCAGCAGAACAGAGAGGGGAAAGAGAGAGCAGCAGAACAGAGAGGGGAAAAGAGAGAGCAGCAGAACAGAGAGGGGAAAAGAGAGAGCAGCAGAAGAGAGAGGGGAAAAGAGAGAGGAGCAGAAGAGAGAGGGGAAAAGAGAGAGGAGCAGAAGAGAGAGGGGAAAAGAGGGAGCAGCAGAACAGAGAGCGGAAAGAGAGAGCAGCAGAAGAGAGAGGGGAAAGAGAGATCAGCAGAAGAGAGAGGGGAAAAGAGCGAGCAGCAGAACAGAGAGGGGGAAAGAGAGATCAGCAGAACATAGAGGGGAAAGAGAGAGCAGCAGAAGAGAGAGGGAAAAGAGAGATCAGCAGAACAGAGAGGGGAAAGAGAGAGCAGCAGAAGATGGAGGGGAAAGAGAGAGAGCAGCAGAAGAGAGAGGGGAAAGAGAGAGCAGATCAGAGAGTGGAAAAGAGAGAGCAGCAGAAGAGAGAGGGGAAAAGAGAGAGCAGCAGAACAGAGAGGGGAAAGAGAGAGAGCAGCAGAACAGAGAGGGGAAAGAGAGAGCAGCAGAACAGAGAGGGGAAAGAGAGAGCAGCAGCAGAGAGAGGGGAAAGAGAGAGCAGCACAACAGAGAGGGGGAAAGAGAGAGCAGCAGAACAGAGAGGGGAAAGAGAGATCAGCAGAACAGAGAGGGGAAAGAGAGAGCAGCAGAAGAGAGAGGGGAAAAGAGAGAGCAGCAGAACAGAGAGGGGAAAGAGAGAGCAGCAGAACAGAGAGGGGAAAGAGAGAGCAGCAGAACAGAGAGGGGAAAAGAGAGAGCAGCAGCAGAGAGAGGGGAAAGAGAGAGCAGCACAACAGAGAGGGGGAAAGAGAGAGCAGCAGAACAGAGAGGGGAAAAGAGAGAGCAGCAGAAGAGAGAGGGGAAAGAGAGAGCAGCAGAACAGAGAGGGGAAAGAGAGATCAGCAGAACAGAGAGGGGAAAGAGAGAGCAGCAGAAGAGAGAGGGGAAAGAGAGAGCAGCACAACAGAGAGGGGGAAAGAGAGAGCAGCAGAACAGAGAGGGGAAAAGAGAGAGCAGCAGAAGAGAGAGGGGAAAGAGAGAGCAGCAGAACAGAGAGGGGAAAGAGAGATCAGCAGAACAGAGAGGGGAAAGAGAGAGCAGCAGAAGAGAGAGGGGAAAGAGAGAGCAGCAGAACAGAGAGGGGAAAAGAGAGAGCAGCAGAAGAGAGAGGGGAAAGAGAGAGCAGCAGAACAGAGAGGGGAAAGAGAGAGCAGCAGAACAGAGAGGGGAAAAGAGAGAGCAGCAGAAGAGAGAGGGGGAAAGAGAGAGATCAGCAGAAGAGAGAGGGGGAAAGAGAGATCAGCAGAACAGAGAGGGGGAAAAGAGAGAGCAACAGAACAGAGAGGGGAAAGAGAGAGCAGCAGAAGAGAGAGGGGGAAAGAGAGAGCAGCAGAGAGAGAGGGGGAAAGAGAGAGCAGCAGAAGAGAGAGGGGAAATAGAGAGCAGCAGAATAGAGAGGGGGAAAGAGAGCAGCAGAACCGAGAGGGGAAAAGAGAGAGCAGCAGAACAGAGAGGGGAAAAGAGAGCAGCAGAACAGAGATGGGAAAGAGAGAGCAGCAGAACAGAGAGGGGAAAAGAGAGAGCAGCAGAAGAGAGAGAGGGAAAAAGAGAGAGCAGCAGAAGAAAGAGGGGAAAGAGAGATCAGCAGAACAGAGACGGGAAAGAGAGAGCAGCAGAACAGAGAGAGGGGAAAAGAGAGAGCAGCAGAAGAGAGAGGGGGAAAGAAAGATCAGCAGAGAGAGAGGGGGAAAGAGAGAGCAGCAGAAGAGAGAGGGGAAAGAGAGATCAGCAGAACAGAGGGGGGAAAAGAGATAGCAGCAGAAGAGAGGGGGAAAGAGAGAGATCAGCAGAATAGAGAGGGGGAAAAGAGAGAGCAGCAGAACAGAGAGGGGAAAGAGAGAGCAGCAGAAGAGAGAGGGGGAAAGAGAGAGCAGCAGAGAGAGAGGGGGAAAGAGAGATCAGCAGAAGAGACAGGGGAATGAGAGAGGAGCAGAATAGAGAGGGGAAAAGAGAGCAGCAGAACAGAGAGGGGAAAAGAGAGAGCAGCAGAACAGAGAGGGGAAAAGAGAGTAGCAGAACAGAGAGGGGAAAAGAGAGAGCAGCAGAAGAGAGAGAGGGAAAAAGAGAGAGCAGCAGAAGAGAGAGGGGGAAAGAGAGAGCAGCAGAGAGAGAGGGGGAAAGAGAGAGCTGCAGAAGAGAGAGGGGAAAGAGAGAGCAGCAGAATAGAGAGGGGAAAAGAGAGCAGCAGAAGAGAGAGGGGAAAGAGAGAGCAGCAGAACAGAGAGGGGAAAGAGAGAGCAGCAGAAGAGAGAGGGGAAAGAGAGAGCAGCAGAACAGAGAGGGGAAAAGAGAGAGCAGCAGAAGAGAGAGGGGAAAGAGATAGCAGCAGAACAGAGAGGGGAAAGAGAGAGCAGCAGAACAGAGAGGGGAAAAGAGAGAGCAGCAGAACAGAGAGGGGAAAAGAGAGAGCAGCAGAAGAGAGAGGGGAAAAGAGAGTGGAGCAGAAGAGAGAGGGGAAAAAAGAGAGCAGCAGAACAGAGAGGGGAAAGAGAGAGCAGCAGAAGAGAGAGGGGAAAGAGAGAGCAGCAGAAGAGAGAGGGGAAAAGAGAGAGCAGCAGAAGAGAGAGGGGAAAGAGAGATCAGCAGAAGAGAGAGGGGAAAAGAGAGAGCAGCAGAAGAGAGAGCAGCAGAAGAGAAAGGGGAAAGAGAGAGCAGCAGAAGAGAGAGGGGAAAGAGAGATCAGCAGAAGAGAGAGGGGAAAAGAGAGAGCAGCAGAACAGAGCGGGGAAAGAGAGAGCAGCAGAACAGAGAGGGGAAAGAGAGAGCAGCAGAAGAGAGAGGGGATAAGAGAGAGCAGCAGAACAGAGAGGGGAAAAGAGAGAGCAGCAGAACAGAGAGGGGAAAGAGAGAGCAGCAGAAGAGAGAGGGGAAAAGAGAGAGCAGCAGAAGAGAGAGGGGAAAGAGAGAGCAGCAGAATAGAGAGGGGAAAGAGAGAGAGCAGCAGAAGAGAGAGGGGAAAGAGATAGCAGCAGAACAGAGAGGGGAAAGAGAGAGCAGCAGAAGAGAGAGGGGAAAGAGAGAGCAGCAGAACAGAGAGGGGAAAAGATAGAGCAGCAGAACAGAGAGGGGAAAGAGAGAGCAGAACAGAGAGGGGAAAAGAGAGAGCAGCAGAACAGAGAGGGGAATGAGAGAGCAGCAGAACAGAGAGGGGAAAGAGAGAGCAGCAGAAGAGAGAGGGGAAAGAGAGAGCAGCAGAACAGAGAGGGGAAAAGATAGAGCAGCAGAACAGAGAGGGGAAAGAGAGAGAGCAGAACAGAGAGGGGAAAGAGAGATCAGCAGAAGAGAGAGGGGGAAAGAGAGAGCTGCAGAACAGAGAGGGGAAAAGAGAGAGCAGCAGAAGAGAGAGGGGAAAAGAGAGATCAGCAGAAGAGAGAGGGGAAAGAGAGAGCAGCAGAAGAGAGAGGGGAAAAGAGAGAGCAGCAGAACAGAGAGGGGGAAAGAGAGAGCTGCAGAACAGACAGGGGAAAAGAGAGAGCAGCAGAAGAGAGAGGGGAAAAGAGAGAGCAGCAGAGCAGAGAGGGGAAAGAGAGAGCAGCAGAACAGAGAGGTGAAAGAGAGAGCAGCAGAAGAGAGAGGGGAAAAGAGAGAGCAGCAGAACAGAGAGGGGAAAAGAGAGAGCAGCAGAACAGAGAGGGGAAAGAGAGAGACCAGAACAGAGAGGGGAAAGAGAGATCAGCAGAAGAGAGAGGGGGAAAGAGAGAGCAGCAGAAGAGAGAGGGGAAAGAGAGAGCAGCAGAAGAGAGAGTGGGAAAGAGAGAGCAGCAGAACAGAGTTGGGAAAGAGAGAGCAGCAGAACAGAGAGGGGAAAGAGAGAGCAGCAGAAGAGAGAGGGGATAAGAGAGAGCAGCAGAACAGAGAGGGGAAAAGAGAGAGCAGCAGAACAGAGAGGGGAAAGAGAGAGCAGCAGAAGAGAGAGGGGAAAAGAGAGAGCAGCAGAAGAGAGAGGGGAAAGAGAGAGCAGCAGAACAGAGAGGGGAAAGAGAGAGAGCAGCAGAAGAGAGAGGGGAAAGAGATAGCAGCAGAACAGAGAGGGGAAAGAGAGAGCAGCAGAACAGAGAGGGGAAAAGAGAGAGCAGCAGAACAGAGAGGGGAAAAGAGAGAGCAGCAGAAGAGAGAGGGGAAAAGAGAGAGGAGCAGAAGAGAGAGGGGAAAAGAGAGAGGAGCAGAAGAGAGAGGGGAAAAGAGGGAGCAGCAGAACAGAGAGCGGAAAGAGAGAGCAGCAGAAGAGAGAGGGGAAAGAGAGATCAGCAGAAGAGAGAGGGGAAAAGAGCGAGCAGCAGAACAGAGAGGGGGAAAGAGAGATCAGCAGAACATAGAGGGGAAAGAGAGAGCAGCAGAAGAGAGAGGGAAAAGAGAGATCAGCAGAACAGAGAGGGGAAAGAGAGAGCAGCAGAAGATGGAGGGGAAAGAGAGAGAGCAGCAGAAGAGAGAGGGGAAAGAGAGAGCAGATCAGAGAGTGGAAAAGAGAGAGCAGCAGAAGAGAGAGGGGAAAAGAGAGAGCAGCAGAACAGAGAGGGGAAAGAGAGAGAGCAGCAGAACAGAGAGGGGAAAGAGAGAGCAGCAGAACAGAGAGGGGAAAGAGAGAGCAGCAGCAGAGAGAGGGGAAAGAGAGAGCAGCACAACAGAGAGGGGGAAAGAGAGAGCAGCAGAACAGAGAGGGGAAAGAGAGATCAGCAGAACAGAGAGGGGAAAGAGAGAGCAGCAGAAGAGAGAGGGGAAAAGAGAGAGCAGCAGAACAGAGAGGGGAAAGAGAGAGCAGCAGAACAGAGAGGGGAAAGAGAGAGCAGCAGAACAGAGAGGGGAAAAGAGAGAGCAGCAGCAGAGAGAGGGGAAAGAGAGAGCAGCACAACAGAGAGGGGGAAAGAGAGAGCAGCAGAACAGAGAGGGGAAAAGAGAGAGCAGCAGAAGAGAGAGGGGAAAGAGAGAGCAGCAGAACAGAGAGGGGAAAGAGAGATCAGCAGAACAGAGAGGGGAAAGAGAGAGCAGCAGAAGAGAGAGGGGAAAGAGAGAGCAGCAGAACAGAGAGGGGAAAAGAGAGAGCAGCAGAAGAGAGAGGGGAAAGAGAGAGCAGCAGAACAGAGAGGGGAAAGAGAGAGCAGCAGAACAGAGAGGGGAAAAGAGAGAGCAGCAGAAGAGAGAGGTGGAAAGAGAGAGATCAGCAGAAGAGAGAGGGGGAAGGGAGATCAGCAGAACAGAGAGGGGGAAAAGAGAGAGCAACAGAACAGAGAGGGGAAAGAGAGAGCAGCAGAAGAGAGAGGTGGAAAGAGAGAGCAGCAGAGAGAGAGGGGGAAAGAGAGAGCAGCAGAAGAGAGAGGGGAAATAGAGAGCAGCAGAATAGAGAGGGGAAAAGAGAGCAGCAGAACCGAGAGGGGAAAAGAGAGAGCAGCAGAACAGAGAGGGGAAAAGAGAGCAGCAGAACAGAGAGGGGAAAGAGAGAGCAGCAGAACAGAGAGGGGAAAAGAGAGAGCAGCAGAAGAGAGAGAGGGAAAAAGAGAGAGCAGCAGAAGAAAGAGGGGAAAGAGAGATCAGCAGAACAGAGACGGGAAAGAGAGAGCAGCAGAACAGAGAGAGGGGAAAAGAGAGAGCAGCAGAAGAGAGAGGGGGAAAGAAAGATCAGCAGAGAGAGAGGGGGAAAGAGAGAGCAGCAGAAGAGAGAGGGGAAAGAGAGATCAGCAGAACAGAGGGGGGAAAAGAGAGAGCAGCAGAAGAGAGAGGGGGAAAGAGAGAGATCAGCAGAATAGAGAGGGGGAAAAGAGAGAGCAGCAGAACAGAGAGGGGAAAGAGAGAGCAGCAGAAGAGAGAGGGGGAAAGAGAGAGCAGCAGAGAGAGAGGGGGAAAGAGAGATCAGCAGAAGAGAGAGGGGAAAGAGAGAGCAGCAGAATAGAGAGGGGAAAAGAGAGCAGCAGAACAGAGAGGGGAAAAGAGAGAGCAGCAGAACAGTGAGGGGAAAAGAGAGCAGCAGAACAGAGAGGGGAAAAGAGAGAGCAGCAGAAGAGAGAGAGGGAAAAAGAGAGAGCAGCAGAAGAAAGAGGGGAAAGAGAGATCAGCAGAACAGAGACGGGAAAGAGAGAGCAGCAGAACAGAGAGAGGGGAAAAGAGAGAGCAGCAGAAGAGAGAGGGGGAAAGAGAGAGCAGCAGAGAGAGAGGGGGAAAGAGAGAGCAGCAGAAGAGAGAGGGGAAAGAGAGAGCAGCAGAATAGAGAGGGGAAAAGAGAGCAGCAGAACAGAGAGGGGAAAGAGAGAGCAGCAGAACAGAGAGGGGAAAAGAGAGAGCAGCAGAAGAGAGAGAGGGAAAAAGAGAGAGCAGCAGAAGAAAGAGGGGAAAGAGAGATCAGCAGAACAGAGACGGGAAAGAGAGAGCAGCAGAACAGAGAGAGGGGAAAAGAGAGAGCAGCAGAAGAGAGAGGGAAAAGAGAGAGCAGCAGAACAGAGTGGGGAAAGAGAGAGCAGCAGACCAGAGAGGGGAAAGAGAGAGCAGCAGAAGAAAGAGGGGAAAAGAGAGAGCAGACGAACAGAGAGGGGAAAGAGAGAGCAGCAGAACAGAGAGGGGAAAGAGAGAGCAGCAGAAGAGAGAGGGGAAAAGAGAGAGCAGCAGAAGAGAGAGGGGAAAGAGAGAGCAGCAGAACAGAGAGGGGAAAGAGAGAGAGCAGCAGAAGAGAGAGGGGAAAGAGATAGCAGCAGAACAGAGAGGGGAAAGAGAGAGCAGCAGAACAGAGAGGGGAAAAGAGAGAGCAGCAGAACAGAGAGGGGAAAAGAGAGAGCAGCAGAAGAGAGAGGGGAAAAGAGAGAGGAGCAGAACAGAGAGGGGAAAGAGAGAGCAGCAGAAGATGGAGGGGAAAGAGAGAGAGCAGCAGAAGAGATAGGGGAAAGAGAGAGCAGATCAGAGAGTGGAAAAGAGAGAGCAGCAGAAGAGAGAGGGGAAAAGAGAGAGCAGCAGAACAGAGAGGGGAAAGAGAGAGAGCAGCAGAACAGAGAGGGGAAAGAGAGAGCAGCAGAACAGAGAGGGGAAAGAGAGAGCAGCAGCAGAGAGAGGGGAAAGAGAGAGCAGCAGAAGAGAGAGGGGAAAAGAGAGAGCAGCAGAACAGAGAGGGGAAAAGAGAGAGCAGCAGAACAGAGAGGGGAAAGAGAGAGACCAGAACAGAGAGGGGAAAGAGAGATCAGCAGAAGAGAGAGGGGGAAAGAGAGAGCAGCAGAAGAGAGAGGGGAAAGAGAGAGCAGCAGAAGAGAGAGTGGGAAAGAGAGAGCAGCAGAACAGAGTTGGGAAAGAGAGAGCAGCAGAACAGAGAGGGGAAAGAGAGAGCAGCAGAAGAGAGAGGGGATAAGAGAGAGCAGCAGAACAGAGAGGGGAAAAGAGAGAGCAGCAGAACAGAGAGGGGAAAGAGAGAGCAGCAGAAGAGAGAGGGGAAAAGAGAGAGCAGCAGAAGAGAGAGGGGAAAGAGAGAGCAGCAGAACAGAGAGGGGAAAGAGAGAGAGCAGCAGAAGAGAGAGGGGAAAGAGATAGCAGCAGAACAGAGAGGGGAAAGAGAGAGCAGCAGAACAGAGAGGGGAAAAGAGAGAGCAGCAGAACAGAGAGGGGAAAAGAGAGAGCAGCAGAAGAGAGAGGGGAAAAGAGAGAGGAGCAGAAGAGAGAGGGGAAAAGAGAGAGGAGCAGAAGAGAGAGGGGAAAAGAGGGAGCAGCAGAACAGAGAGCGGAAAGAGAGAGCAGCAGAAGAGAGAGGGGAAAGAGAGATCAGCAGAAGAGAGAGGGGAAAAGAGCGAGCAGCAGAACAGAGAGGGGGAAAGAGAGATCAGCAGAACATAGAGGGGAAAGAGAGAGCAGCAGAAGAGAGAGGGAAAAGAGAGATCAGCAGAACAGAGAGGGGAAAGAGAGAGCAGCAGAAGATGGAGGGGAAAGAGAGAGAGCAGCAGAAGAGAGAGGGGAAAGAGAGAGCAGATCAGAGAGTGGAAAAGAGAGAGCAGCAGAAGAGAGAGGGGAAAAGAGAGAGCAGCAGAACAGAGAGGGGAAAGAGAGAGAGCAGCAGAACAGAGAGGGGAAAGAGAGAGCAGCAGAACAGAGAGGGGAAAGAGAGAGCAGCAGCAGAGAGAGGGGAAAGAGAGAGCAGCACAACAGAGAGGGGGAAAGAGAGAGCAGCAGAACAGAGAGGGGAAAGAGAGATCAGCAGAACAGAGAGGGGAAAGAGAGAGCAGCAGAAGAGAGAGGGGAAAAGAGAGAGCAGCAGAACAGAGAGGGGAAAGAGAGAGCAGCAGAACAGAGAGGGGAAAGAGAGAGCAGCAGAACAGAGAGGGGAAAAGAGAGAGCAGCAGCAGAGAGAGGGGAAAGAGAGAGCAGCACAACAGAGAGGGGGAAAGAGAGAGCAGCAGAACAGAGAGGGGAAAAGAGAGAGCAGCAGAAGAGAGAGGGGAAAGAGAGAGCAGCAGAACAGAGAGGGGAAAGAGAGATCAGCAGAACAGAGAGGGGAAAGAGAGAGCAGCAGAAGAGAGAGGGGAAAGAGAGAGCAGCAGAACAGAGAGGGGAAAAGAGAGAGCAGCAGAAGAGAGAGGGGAAAGAGAGAGCAGCAGAACAGAGAGGGGAAAGAGAGAGCAGCAGAACAGAGAGGGGAAAAGAGAGAGCAGCAGAAGAGAGAGGTGGAAAGAGAGAGATCAGCAGAAGAGAGAGGGGGAAGGGAGATCAGCAGAACAGAGAGGGGGAAAAGAGAGAGCAACAGAACAGAGAGGGGAAAGAGAGAGCAGCAGAAGAGAGAGGTGGAAAGAGAGAGCAG
Organism: Chiloscyllium punctatum; assembly: GCF_047496795.1. NCBI lineage: Eukaryota > Metazoa > Chordata > Chondrichthyes > Orectolobiformes > Hemiscylliidae > Chiloscyllium > Chiloscyllium punctatum. The sequence goes on along the minus strand of NW_027309988.1, from coordinate 142,922 downwards.
CAGAGAGAGAGGGGGAAAGAGAGAGCAGCAGAAGAGAGAGGGGAAATAGAGAGCAGCAGAATAGAGAGGGGAAAAGAGAGCAGCAGAACCGAGAGGGGAAAAGAGAGAGCAGCAGAACAGAGAGGGGAAAAGAGAGCAGCAGAACAGAGAGGGGAAAGAGAGAGCAGCAGAACAGAGAGGGGAAAAGAGAGAGCAGCAGAAGAGAGAGAGGGAAAAAGAGAGAGCAGCAGAAGAAAGAGGGGAAAGAGAGATCAGCAGAACAGAGACGGGAAAGAGAGAGCAGCAGAACAGAGAGAGGGGAAAAGAGAGAGCAGCAGAAGAGAGAGGGGGAAAGAAAGATCAGCAGAGAGAGAGGGGGAAAGAGAGAGCAGCAGAAGAGAGAGGGGAAAGAGAGATCAGCAGAACAGAGGGGGGAAAAGAGAGAGCAGCAGAAGAGAGAGGGGGAAAGAGAGAGATCAGCAGAATAGAGAGGGGGAAAAGAGAGAGCAGCAGAACAGAGAGGGGAAAGAGAGAGCAGCAGAAGAGAGAGGGGGAAAGAGAGAGCAGCAGAGAGAGAGGGGGAAAGAGAGATCAGCAGAAGAGAGAGGGGAAAGAGAGAGCAGCAGAATAGAGAGGGGAAAAGAGAGCAGCAGAACAGAGAGGGGAAAAGAGAGAGCAGCAGAACAGTGAGGGGAAAAGAGAGCAGCAGAACAGAGAGGGGAAAAGAGAGAGCAGCAGAAGAGAGAGAGGGAAAAAGAGAGAGCAGCAGAAGAAAGAGGGGAAAGAGAGATCAGCAGAACAGAGACGGGAAAGAGAGAGCAGCAGAACAGAGAGAGGGGAAAAGAGAGAGCAGCAGAAGAGAGAGGGGGAAAGAGAGAGCAGCAGAGAGAGAGGGGGAAAGAGAGAGCAGCAGAAGAGAGAGGGGAAAGAGAGAGCAGCAGAATAGAGAGGGGAAAAGAGAGCAGCAGAACAGAGAGGGGAAAGAGAGAGCAGCAGAACAGAGAGGGGAAAAGAGAGAGCAGCAGAAGAGAGAGAGGGAAAAAGAGAGAGCAGCAGAAGAAAGAGGGGAAAGAGAGATCAGCAGAACAGAGACGGGAAAGAGAGAGCAGCAGAACAGAGAGAGGGGAAAAGAGAGAGCAGCAGAAGAGAGAGGGAAAAGAGAGAGCAGCAGAACAGAGTGGGGAAAGAGAGAGCAGCAGACCAGAGAGGGGAAAGAGAGAGCAGCAGAAGAAAGAGGGGAAAAGAGAGAGCAGACGAACAGAGAGGGGAAAGAGAGAGCAGCAGAACAGAGAGGGGAAAGAGAGAGCAGCAGAAGAGAGAGGGGAAAAGAGAGAGCAGCAGAAGAGAGAGGGGAAAGAGAGAGCAGCAGAACAGAGAGGGGAAAGAGAGAGAGCAGCAGAAGAGAGAGGGGAAAGAGATAGCAGCAGAACAGAGAGGGGAAAGAGAGAGCAGCAGAACAGAGAGGGGAAAAGAGAGAGCAGCAGAACAGAGAGGGGAAAAGAGAGAGCAGCAGAAGAGAGAGGGGAAAAGAGAGAGGAGCAGAACAGAGAGGGGAAAGAGAGAGCAGCAGAAGATGGAGGGGAAAGAGAGAGAGCAGCAGAAGAGATAGGGGAAAGAGAGAGCAGATCAGAGAGTGGAAAAGAGAGAGCAGCAGAAGAGAGAGGGGAAAAGAGAGAGCAGCAGAACAGAGAGGGGAAAGAGAGAGAGCAGCAGAACAGAGAGGGGAAAGAGAGAGCAGCAGAACAGAGAGGGGAAAGAGAGAGCAGCAGCAGAGAGAGGGGAAAGAGAGAGCAGCAGAAGAGAGAGGGGAAAAGAGAGAGCAGCAGAAGAGAGAGGGGAAAGAGAGAGCAGCAGAACAGAGAGGGGAAAAGAGAGAGCAGCAGAAGAGAGAGGGGAAAGAGATAGCAGCAGAACAGAGAGGGGAAAGAGAGAGCAGCAGAACAGAGAGGGGAAAAGAGAGAGCAGCAGCAGAGAGAGGGGAAAGAGAGAGCAGCACAACAGAGAGGGGGAAAGAGAGAGCAGCAGAACAGAGAGGGGAAAAGAGAGAGCAGCAGAAGAGAGAGGGGAAAGAGAGAGCAGCAGAACAGAGAGGGGAAAGAGAGATCAGCAGAACAGAGAGGGGAAAGAGAGAGCAGCAGAAGAGAGAGGGGAAAGAGAGAGCAGCAGAACAGAGAGGGGAAAAGAGAGAGCAGCAGAAGAGAGAGGGGAAAGAGAGAGCAGCAGAACAGAGAGGGGAAAGAGAGAGCAGCAGAACAGAGAGGGGAAAAGAGAGAGCAGCAGAAGAGAGAGGGGGAAAGAGAGAGATCAGCAGAAGAGAGAGGGGGAAAGAGAGATCAGCAGAACAGAGAGGGGGAAAAGAGAGAGCAACAGAACAGAGAGGGGAAAGAGAGAGCAGCAGAAGAGAGAGGGGGAAAGAGAGAGCAGCAGAGAGAGAGGGGGAAAGAGAGAGCAGCAGAAGAGAGAGGGGAAATAGAGAGCAGCAGAATAGAGAGGGGGAAAGAGAGCAGCAGAACCGAGAGGGGAAAAGAGAGAGCAGCAGAACAGAGAGGGGAAAAGAGAGCAGCAGAACAGAGATGGGAAAGAGAGAGCAGCAGAACAGAGAGGGGAAAAGAGAGAGCAGCAGAAGAGAGAGAGGGAAAAAGAGAGAGCAGCAGAAGAAAGAGGGGAAAGAGAGATCAGCAGAACAGAGACGGGAAAGAGAGAGCAGCAGAACAGAGAGAGGGGAAAAGAGAGAGCAGCAGAAGAGAGAGGGGGAAAGAAAGATCAGCAGAGAGAGAGGGGGAAAGAGAGAGCAGCAGAAGAGAGAGGGGAAAGAGAGATCAGCAGAACAGAGGGGGGAAAAGAGATAGCAGCAGAAGAGAGAGGGGGAAAGAGAGAGATCAGCAGAATAGAGAGGGGGAAAAGAGAGAGCAGCAGAACAGAGAGGGGAAAGAGAGAGCAGCAGAAGAGAGAGGGGGAAAGAGAGAGCAGCAGAGAGAGAGGGGGAAAGAGAGATCAGCAGAAGAGACAGGGGAATGAGAGATGAGCAGAATAGAGAGGGGAAAAGAGAGCAGCAGAACAGAGAGGGGAAAAGAGAGAGCAGCAGAACAGAGAGGGGAAAAGAGAGTAGCAGAACAGAGAGGGGAAAAGAGAGAGCAGCAGAAGAGAGAGAGGGAAAAAGAGAGAGCAGCAGAAGAGAGAGGGGGAAAGAGAGAGCAGCAGAGAGAGAGGGGGAAAGAGAGAGCAGCAGAAGAGAGAGGGGAAAGAGAGAGCAGCAGAATAGAGAGGGGAAAAGAGAGCAGCAGAAGAGAGAGGGGAAAGAGAGAGCAGCAGAACAGAGAGGGGAAAAGAGAGAGCAGCAGAAGAGAGAGAGGGAAAAAGAGAGAGCAGCAGAAGAAAGAGGGGAAAGAGAGATCAGCAGAACAGAGACGGGAAAGAGAGAGCAGCAGAACAGAGAGAGGGGAAAAGAGAGAGCAGCAGAAGAGAGAGGGAAAAGAGAGAGCAGCAGAACAGAGTGGGGAAAGAGAGAGCAGCAGACCAGAGAGGGGAAAGAGAGAGCAGCAGACGAAAGAGGGGAAAAGAGAGAGCAGAAGAACAGGGAGGGGAAAGAGAGAGCAGCAGAACAGACAGGGGAAAGAGAGAGCAGCAGAACAGAGAGGGGAAAGACAGAGCAGCCGAACAGAGAGGTGGAAAGAGAGAGCAGCAGAAGAGAGAGGGGGAAAGAGAGATCAGCAGAAGAGAGAGTGGAAAGAGAGAGCAGCCGAAGAGAGAGGGGGAAAGAGAGACGAGCAGAACAGAGAGGGGGAAAGAGAGAGGGAAAAGAGACATCAGCAGAACAGAAAGGGGAAATAGAGAGCAGCAGAACAGAGAGGGGAAAAGAGAGAGCAGCAGAAGAAAAAGGGGAAAAGAGAGAGCAGCAGAAGAGAGAGGGGAAAAGAGAGAGCAGCAGAACAGAGAGGGGAAAGAGAGAGCAGCAGAAGAGAGAGGGGAAAAGAGAGAGCAGCAGAAGAGAGAGGGAAAAGAGAGAGCAGCAAAAGAGAGAGGGGAAAAGAGAGAGCAGCAGAAGAGAGAGGGGAAAAGAGAGAGCAGCAGAACAGAGAGGGGAAAGAGAGAGCAGCAAAAGAGAGAGGGGAAAAGAGAGAGCAGCAGAAGAGAGAGGGGAAAGAGAGAGCAGCAGAACAGAGAGGGGGAAAGAGAGAGCAGCAGAAGAGAGAGGGGGAAAGAGAGAGCAGCAGAACAGAGAGTGGAAAGAGAGATCAGCAGAACAGAGAGGGGAAAGAGAGAGCAGCAGAAGAGAGAGGGAGAAAGAGAGAGCAGCAGAAGAGAGAGGGGAAAGAGAGAGATCAGCAGAAGAGAGAGGGGAAAGAGAGAGCAGCAGAACAGATAGGGGAAAGACAGAGCAGCAGAAGAGAGAGGGGAAAGAGAGAGCAGCAGAAGAGAGAGGGGAAAAGAGAGAGCAGCAGAAGAGAGAGGGGAAAGAGAGAGCAGCAGAACAGAGAGGGGAAAGAGAGAGCAGCAGAAGAGAGAGGGGAAAAGAGAGAGCAGCAGAACAGAGAGGGGAAAGAGAGAGAGCAGAACATGAGGGGAAAGAGAGATCAGCAGGAGAGAGAGGGGAAAGAGAAAGCAGCAGAACAGAGAGGGGGAAAGAGAGATCAGCAGAAGAGAGAGGGGAAAGAGAGAGCTGCAGAACAAAAAGGGGAAAAGAGAGAGCAGCGAAAGAGAGAGCAGCAGAAGAGAGAGGGGAAAAGAGAGACCTGCAGAAGAGAGAGGGAGAAAGAGAGAGCAGCAGAAGAGAGAGGGGAAAAGAGAGAGCAGCAGAACAGAGAGGGGAAAGAGAGAGAGCAGAACAGAGAGGGCAAAGAGAGATCAGCAGAAGAGAGAGGGGAAAGAGAGAGCAGCAGAACAGAGAAGGGAAAAGAGAGAGCAGCAGAAGAGAGAGGGGAAAGAGAGATCAGCAGAAGAGAGAGGGGAAAGAGAGAGCAGCAGAACAGAATGGGGGAAAGAGAGAGCAGCAGAAGAGAGAGGGAAAAGAGAGATCAGCAGAAGAGAGAGGGGAAAGAGAGAGCAGCAGAACAGAGAGGGGAAAGAGAGAGCAGCAGAACAGAGAGGGGAAAGAGAGAGCAGCAGAAGAGAGAGGGGAAAGAGAGAGCAGCAGAACAGAGAGGGGAAAGAGAGAGCAGCAGAACAGAGAGGGGAAAAGAGAGAGCAGCAGAAGAGAGAGAGGGAAAAAGAGAGAGCAGCAGAAGAAAGAGGGGAAAGAGAGATCAGCAGAACAGAGACGGGAAAGAGAGAGCAGCAGAACAGAGAGAGGGGAAAAGAGAGAGCAGCAGAAGAGAGAGGGAAAAGAGAGAGCAGCAGAACAGAGTGGGGAAAGAGAGAGCAGCAGACCAGAGAGGGGAAAGAGAGAGCAGCAGACGAAAGAGGGGAAAAGAGAGAGCAGAAGAACAGGGAGGGGAAAGAGAGAGCAGCAGAACAGACAGGGGAAAGAGAGAGCAGCAGAACAGAGAGGGGAAAGACAGAGCAGCCGAACAGAGAGGTGGAAAGAGAGAGCAGCAGAACAGAGAGGGGGAAAGAGAGATCAGCAGAAGAGAGAGTGGAAAGAGAGAGCAGCCGAAGAGAGAGGGGGAAAGAGAGACGAGCAGAACAGAGAGGGAGAAAGAGAGAGGGAAAAGAGACATCAGCAGAACAGAAAGGGGAAATAGAGAGCAGCAGAACAGAGAGGGGAAAAGAGAGAGCAGCAGAAGAAAAAGGGGAAAAGAGAGAGCAGCAGAAGAGAGAGGGGAAAAGAGAGAGCAGCAGAACAGAGAGGGGAAAGAGAGAGCAGCAGAAGAGAGAGGGGAAAAGAGAGAGCAGCAGAAGAGAGAGGGAAAAGAGAGAGCAGCAAAAGAGAGAGGGGAAAAGAGAGAGCAGCAGAAGAGAGAGGGGAAAAGAGAGAGCAGCAGAACAGAGAGGGGAAAGAGAGAGCAGGAAAAGAGAGAGGGGAAAAGAGAGAGCAGCAGAAGAGAGAGGGGAAAGAGAGAGCAGCAGAACAGAGAGGGGGAAAGAGAGAGCAGCAGAAGAGAGAGGGGGAAAGAGAGAGCAGCAGAACAGAGAGTGGAAAGAGAGATCAGCAGAACAGAGAGGGGAAAGAGAGAGCAGCAGAAGAGAGAGGGAGAAAGAGAGAGCAGCAGAAGAGAGAGGGGAAAGAGAGAGATCAGCAGAAGAGAGAGGGGAAAGAGAGAGCAGCAGAACAGATAGGGGAAAGACAGAGCAGCAGAAGAGAGAGGGGAAAGAGAGAGCAGCAGAAGAGAGAGGGGAAAAGAGAGAGCAGCAGAAGAGAGAGGGGAAAGAGAGAGCAGCAGAACAGAGAGGGGAAAGAGAGAGCAGCAGAAGAGAGAGGGGAAAAGAGAGAGCAGCAGAACAGAGAGGGGAAAGAGAGAGAGCAGAACATGAGGGGAAAGAGAGATCAGCAGGAGAGAGAGGGGAAAGAGAAAGCAGCAGAACAGAGAGGGGGAAAGAGAGATCAGCAGAAGAGAGAGGGGAAAGAGAGAGCTGCAGAACAAAGAGGGGAAAAGAGAGAGCAGCGAAAGAGAGAGCAGCAGAAGAGAGAGGGGAAAAGAGAGACCTGCAGAAGAGAGAGGGAGAAAGAGAGAGCAGCAGAAGAGAGAGGGGAAAAGAGAGAGCAGCAGAACAGAGAGGGGAAAGAGAGAGAGCAGAACAGAGAGGGGAAAGAGAGATCAGCAGAAGAGAGAGGGGAAAGAGAGAGCAGCAGAACAGAGAAGGGAAAAGAGAGAGCAGCAGAAGAGAGAGGGGAAAGAGAGATCAGCAGAAGAGAGAGGGGAAAGAGAGAGCAGCAGAACAGAATGGGGGAAAGAGAGAGCAGCAGAAGAGAGAGGGAAAAGAGAGATCAGCAGAAGAGAGAGGGGAAAGAGAGAGCAGCAGAACAGAGAGGGGAAAGAGAGAGCAGCAGAACAGAGAGGGGAAAGAGAGAGCAGCAGAAGAGAGAGGGGAAAGAGAGAGCAGCAGAACAGAGAGGGGAAAGAGAGAGCAGCAGAACAGAGAGGGGAAAGAGAGAGCAGCAGAACAGAGAGGGGAAAGAGAGAGCAGCAGAAGAGAGAGGGGAATGAGAGAGCAGCAGAACAGAGAGGGGAAAAGAGAGAGCAGCAGAACAGAGAGGGGAAAGAGAGAGCAGCAGAAGAGAGAGGGGAAAAGAGAGAGCAGCAGAACAGAGAGGGGAAAGAGAGAGAGCAGAACAGAGAGGGGAAAGAGAGATCAGCAGAAGGGAGAGGGGGAAAGAGAGAGCTGCAGAACAGAGAGGGGAAAAGAGAGAGCAGCAGAAGAGAGAGGGGAAAAGAGAGAGCAGCAGAACAGAGAGGGGAAAGAGAGAGCAGCAGAAGAGAGAGGGGAAAAGAGAGAGCAGCAGAACAGAGAGGGGGAATGAGAGAGCTGCAGAACAGACAGGGGAAAAGAGAGAGCAGCAGAAGAGAGAGGGGAAAAGAGAGAGCAGCAGAACAGAGACAGGGGAAAGAGAGATCAGCAGAAGAGAGAGGGGAAAGAGAGAGCAGCAGAAGAGAGAGGGGAAAAGAGAGAGCAGCAGAACAGAGAGGGGAAAAGAGAGAGCAGCAGAACAGAGAGGGGAAAGAGAAAGAGCAGAACAGAGAGGGGAAAGAGAGATCAGCAGAAGAGAGAGGGGGAAAGAGAGAGCAGCAGAACAGAGAGGGGAAAGAGAGAGAGCAGAACAGAGAGGGGAAAGAGAGATCAGCAGAAGGGAGAGGGGGAAAGAGAGAGCTGCAGAACAGAGAGGGGAAAAGAGAGAGCAGCAGAAGAGAGAGGGGAAAAGAGAGAGCAGCAGAACAGAGAGGGGAAAGAGAGAGCAGCAGAAGAGAGAGGGGAAAAGAGAGAGCAGCAGAACAGAGAGGGGGAAAGAGAGAGCTGCAGAACAGAGAGGGGAAAAGAGAGAGCAGCAGAAGAGAGAGGGGAAAAGAGAGAGCAGCAGAACAGAGACAGGGGAAAGAGAGATCAGCAGAAGAGAGAGGGGAAAGAGAGAGCAGCAGAAGAGAGAGGGGAAAAGAGAGAGCAGCAGAACAGAGAGGGGAAAAGAGAGAGCAGCAGAACAGAGAGGGGAAAGAGAAAGAGCAGAACAGAGAGGGGAAAGAGAGATCAGCAGAAGAGAGAGGGGGAAAGAGAGAGCAGCAGAAGAGAGAGGGGAAAGAGAGAGCAGCAGAAGAGAGAGGGGGAAAGAGAGAGCAGCAGAACAGAGAGGGGAAAGAGAGAGCAGCAGAAGAGAGAGGGGAAAGAGAGAGCAGCAGAAGAGAGAGGGGAAAAGAGAGAGCAGCAGAAGAGAGAGGGGAAAAGAGAGATCAGCAGAAGAGAGAGGGGAAAGAGAGAGCAGCAGAAGAGAGAGGGGAAAAGAGAGAGCAACAGAAGAAAGAGGGGAAAAGAGAGATCAGCAGAAGAGAGAGGGGAAAAGAGAGAGCAGCAGAACAGAGAGGGGGAAAGAGAGAGCAGCAGAAGAGAGAGGGGGAAAGAGAGAGCAGCAGAACAGAGAGTGGAAAGAGAGATCAGCAGAACAGAGAGGGGAAAGAGAGAGCAGCAGAAGAGAGAGGGAGAAAGAGAGAGCAGCAGAAGAGAGAGGGGAAAGAGAGAGATCAGCAGAAGAGAGAGGGGAAAGAGAGAGCAGCAGAACAGATAGGGGAAAGACAGAGCAGCAGAAGAGAGAGGGGAAAGAGAGAGCAGCAGAAGAGAGAGGGGAAAAGAGAGAGCAGCAGAAGAGAGAGGGGAAAGAGAGAGCAGCAGAACAGAGAGGGGAAAGAGAGAGCAGCAGAAGAGAGAGGGGAAAAGAGAGAGCAGCAGAACAGAGAGGGGAAAGAGAGAGAGCAGAACATGAGGGGAAAGAGAGATCAGCAGGAGAGAGAGGGGAAAGAGAAAGCAGCAGAACAGAGAGGGGGAAAGAGAGATCAGCAGAAGAGAGAGGGGAAAGAGAGAGCTGCAGAACAAAGAGGGGAAAAGAGAGAGCAGCGAAAGAGAGAGCAGCAGAAGAGAGAGGGGAAAAGAGAGACCTGCAGAAGAGAGAGGGAGAAAGAGAGAGCAGCAGAAGAGAGAGGGGAAAAGAGAGAGCAGCAGAACAGAGAGGGGAAAGAGAGAGAGCAGAACAGAGAGGGGAAAGAGAGATCAGCAGAAGAGAGAGGGGAAAGAGAGAGCAGCAGAACAGAGAAGGGAAAAGAGAGAGCAGCAGAAGAGAGAGGGGAAAGAGAGATCAGCAGAAGAGAGAGGGGAAAGAGAGAGCAGCAGAACAGAATGGGGGAAAGAGAGAGCAGCAGAAGAGAGAGGGAAAAGAGAGATCAGCAGAAGAGAGAGGGGAAAGAGAGAGCAGCAGAACAGAGAGGGGAAAGAGAGAGCAGCAGAACAGAGAGGGGAAAGAGAGAGCAGCAGAAGAGAGAGGGGAAAGAGAGAGCAGCAGAACAGAGAGGGGAAAGAGAGAGCAGCAGAACAGAGAGGGGAAAGAGAGAGCAGCAGAACAGAGAGGGGAAAGAGAGAGCAGCAGAAGAGAGAGGGGAATGAGAGAGCAGCAGAACAGAGAGGGGAAAAGAGAGAGCAGCAGAACAGAGAGGGGAAAGAGAGAGCAGCAGAAGAGAGAGGGGAAAAGAGAGAGCAGCAGAACAGAGAGGGGAAAGAGAGAGAGCAGAACAGAGAGGGGAAAGAGAGATCAGCAGAAGGGAGAGGGGGAAAGAGAGAGCTGCAGAACAGAGAGGGGAAAAGAGAGAGCAGCAGAAGAGAGAGGGGAAAAGAGAGAGCAGCAGAACAGAGAGGGGAAAGAGAGAGCAGCAGAAGAGAGAGGGGAAAAGAGAGAGCAGCAGAACAGAGAGGGGGAATGAGAGAGCTGCAGAACAGACAGGGGAAAAGAGAGAGCAGCAGAAGAGAGAGGGGAAAAGAGAGAGCAGCAGAACAGAGACAGGGGAAAGAGAGATCAGCAGAAGAGAGAGGGGAAAGAGAGAGCAGCAGAAGAGAGAGGGGAAAAGAGAGAGCAGCAGAACAGAGAGGGGAAAAGAGAGAGCAGCAGAACAGAGAGGGGAAAGAGAAAGAGCAGAACAGAGAGGGGAAAGAGAGATCAGCAGAAGAGAGAGGGGGAAAGAGAGAGCAGCAGAAGAGAGAGGGGAAAGAGAGAGCAGCAGAAGAGAGAGGGGGAAAGAGAGAGCAGCAGAACAGAGAGGGGAAAGAGAGAGAGCAGAACAGAGAGGGGAAAGAGAGATCAGCAGAAGGGAGAGGGGGAAAGAGAGAGCTGCAGAACAGAGAGGGGAAAAGAGAGAGCAGCAGAACAGAGAGGGGAAAAGAGAGAGCAGCAGAACAGAGAGGGGAAAGAGAGAGCAGCAGAAGAGAGAGGGGAAAAGAGAGAGCAGCAGAACAGAGAGGGGGAAAGAGAGAGCTGCAGAACAGAGAGGGGAAAAGAGAGAGCAGCAGAAGAGAGAGGGGAAAAGAGAGAGCAGCAGAACAGAGACAGGGGAAAGAGAGATCAGCAGAAGAGAGAGGGGAAAGAGAGAGCAGCAGAAGAGAGAGGGGAAAAGAGAGAGCAGCAGAACAGAGAGGGGAAAAGAGAGAGCAGCAGAACAGAGAGGGGAAAGAGAAAGAGCAGAACAGAGAGGGGAAAGAGAGATCAGCAGAAGAGAGAGGGGGAAAGAGAGAGCAGCAGAAGAGAGAGGGGAAAGAGAGAGCAGCAGAAGAGAGAGGGGGAAAGAGAGAGCAGCAGAACAGAGAGGGGAAAGAGAGAGCAGCAGAAGAGAGAGGGGAAAGAGAGAGCAGCAGAAGAGAGAGGGGAAAAGAGAGAGCAGCAGAAGAGAGAGGGGAAAAGAGAGATCAGCAGAAGAGAGAGGGGAAAGAGAGAGCAGCAGAAGAGAGAGGGGAAAAGAGAGAGCAACAGAAGAAAGAGGGGAAAAGAGAGATCAGCAGAACAGAGAGGGGAAAAGAGAGAGCAGCAGAAGAGAGAGGGGAAAGAGAGAGCAGCAGAAGAGAGAGGGGAAAAGAGAGAGCAGCAGAAGAGAGAGGGGAAAGAGAGATCAGCAGAAGAGAGAGGGGAAAAGAGAGAGCAGCAGAAGAGAGAGCAGCAGAAGAGAAAGGGGAAAGAGAGAGCAGCAGAAGAGAGAGGGGAAAGAGAGATCAGCAGAAGAGAGAGGGGAAAAGAGAGAGCAGCAGAACAGAGCGGGGAAAGAGAGAGCAGCAGAACAGAGAGGGGAAAGAGAGAGCAGCAGAAGAAAAAGGGATTAAGAGAGAGCAGCAGAACAGAGAGGGGAAAAGAGAGAGCAGCAGAACAGAGAGGGGAAAGAGAGAGCAGCAGAAGAGAGTGGGGAAAAGAGAGAGCAGCAGAAGAGAGAGGGGAAAGAGAGAGCAGCAGAACAGAGAGGGGAAAGAGAGAGAGCAGCAGACGAGAGAGGGGTAAGAGATAGCAGCAGAACAGAGAGGGGAAAGAGAGAGCAGCAGAACAGAGAGGGGAAAAGAGAGAGCAGCAGAACAGAGAGGGGAAAAGAGAGAGCAGCAGAAGAGAGAGGGGAAAAGAGAGAGGAGCAGAAGAGAGAGGGGAAAAGAGAGAGGAGCAGAAGAGAGAGGGAAAAAGAGAGAGCAGCAGAACAGAGAGCGGAAAGAGAGAGCAGCAGAAGAGAGATCGGAAAGAGAGATCAGCAGAAGAGAGAGGGGAAAAGAGAGAGCAGCAGAACAGAGAGGGGGAAAGAGAGATCAGCAGAACATAGAGGGGAAAGAGAGAGCAGCAGAAGAGAGAGGGAAAAGAGAGATCAGCAGAACAGAGAGGGGAAAGAGAGAGCAGCAGAAGATGGAGGGGAAAGAGAGAGAGCAGCAGAAGAGAGAGGGGAAAGAGAGAGCAGATCAGAGAGTGGAAAAGAGAGAGCAGCAGAAGAGAGAGGGGAAAAGAGAGAGCAGCAGAACAGAGAGGGGAAAGAGAGAGAGCAGCAGAACAGAGAGGGGAAAGAGAGAGCAGCAGAACAGAGAGGGGAAAGAGAGAGCAGCAGCAGAGAGAGGGGAAAGAGAGAGCAGCACAACAGAGAGGGGGAAAGAGAGAGCAGCAGAACAGAGAGGGGAAAGAGAGATCAGCAGAACAGAGAGGGGAAAGAGAGAGCAGCAGAAGAGAGAGGGGAAAAGAGAGAGCAGCAGAACAGAGAGGGGAAAGAGAGATCAGCAGAACAGAGAGGGGAAAGAGAGAGCAGCAGAAGAGAGAGGGGAAAAGAGAGAGCAGCAGAACAGAGAGGGGAAAGAGAGAGCAGCAGAACAGAGAGGGGAAAGAGAGAGCAGCAGAACAGAGAGGGGAAAAGAGAGAGCAGCAGCAGAGAGAGGGGAAAGAGAGAGCAGCACAACAGAGAGGGGGAAAGAGAGAGCAGCAGAACAGAGAGGGGGAAAAGAGAGAGCAGCAGAAGAGAGAGGGGAAAGAGAGAGCAGCAGAACAGAGAGGGGAAAGAGAGATCAGCAGAACAGAGAGGGGAAAGAGAGAGCAGCAGAAGAGAGAGGGGAAAGAGAGAGCAGCAGAACAGAGAGGGGAAAAGAGAGAGCAGCAGAACAGAGAGTGGAAAAGAGAGAGCAGCAGAAGAGAGAGAGGGAAAAAGAGAGAGCAGCAGAAGAAAGAGGGGAAAGAGAGATCAGCAGAACAGAGACGGGAAAGAGAGAGCAGCAGAACAGAGAGAGGGGAAAAGAGAGAGCAGCAGAAGAGAGAGGGGGAAAGAGAGATCAGCAGAGAGAGAGGGGGAAAGAGAGAGCAGCAGAAGAGAGAGGGGAAAGAGAGATCAGCAGAACAGAGAGGGGAAAAGAGAGAGCAGCAGAAGAGAGAGGGGGAAAGAGAGAGATCAGCAGAAGAGAGAGGGGGAAAGAGAGATCAGCAGAATAGAGAGGGGGAAAAGAGAGAGCAGCAGAACAGAGAGGGGAAAGAGAGAGCAGCAGAAGAGAGAGGGGAAAGAGAGAGCAGCAGAGAGAGAGGGGGAAAGAGAGATCAGCAGAAGAGAGAGGGGAAAGAGAGAGCAGCAGAATAGAGAGGGGAAAAGAGAGCAGCAGAACAGAGAGGGGAAAAGAGAGAGCAGCAGAACAGAGAGGGCAAAAGAGAGCAGCAGAACAGAGAGGGGAAAGAGAGAGCAGCAGAACAGAGAGGGGAAAAGAGAGAGCAGCAGAAGAGAGAGGGAAAAAGAGAGAGCAGCAGAAGAAAGAGGGGAAAGAGAGATCAGCAGAACAGAGACGGGAAAGAGAGAGAAGCAGAACAGAGAGAGGGGAAAAGAGAGAGCAGCAGAAGAGAGAGGGGGAAAGAGAGAGCAGCAGAGAGAGAGGGGGAAAGAGAGAGCAGCAGAAGAGAGAGGGGAAAGAGAGAGCAGCAGAATAGAGAGGGGAAAAGAGAGCAGCAGACCAGAGAGGGGAAAGAGAGAGCAGCAGAAGAAAGAGGGGAAAAGAGAGAGCAGCAGAAGAGAGAGGGGAAAAGAGAGAGCAGCAGAACAGAGAGGGGAAAGAGAGAGCAGCAGAAGAGAGAGGGGAAAAGAGAGAGCAGCAGAAGAGAGAGGGAAAAGAGAGAGCAGCAAAAGAGAGAGGGGAAAAGAGAGAGCAGCAGAAGAGAGAGGGGGAAAGAGAGACGAGCAGAACAGAGAGGGGGAAAGAGAGAGGGAAAAGAGAGATCAGCAGAACAGAAAGGGGAAAGAGAGAGCAGCAGAACAGAGAGGGGAAAAGAGAGAGCAGCAGAAGAAAGAGGGGAAAAGAGAGAGCAGCAGAAGAGAGAGGCGAAAAGAGAGAGCAGCAGAACAGAGAGGGGAAAGAGAGAGCAGCAGAAGAGAGAGGGGAAAAGAGAGAGCAGCAGAAGAGAGAGGGAAAAGAGAGAGCAGCAAAAGAGAGAGGGGAAAAGAGAGAGCAGCAGAAGAGAGAGGGGAAAAGAGAGAGCAGCAGAACAGAGTGGGGAAAGAGAGAGCAGCAAAAGAGAGAGGGGAAAAGAGAGAGCAGCAGAAGAGAGAGGGGAAAGAGAGAGCAGCAGAACAGAGAGGGGGAAAGAGAGAGCAGCAGAAGAGAGAGGGGGAAAGAGAGAGCAGCAGAACAGAGAGTGGAAAGAGAGATCAGCAGAACAGAGAGGGGAAAGAGAGAGCAGCAGAAGAGAGAGGGAGAAAGAGAGAGCAGCAGAAGAGAGAGGGGAAAGAGAGAGATCAGCAGAAGAGAGAGGGGAAGAGAGAGCAGCAGAACAGATAGGGGAAAGAGAGAGCAGCAGAAGAGAGAGGGGAAAGAGAGAGCAGCAGAAGAGAGAGGGGAAAAGAGAGAGCAGCAGAAGAGAGAGGGGAAAGAGAGAGCAGCAGAACAGAGAGGGGAAAGAGAGAGCAGCAGAAGAGAGAGGGGAAAAGAGAGAGCAGCAGAACAGAGAGGGGAAAGAGAGAGAGCAGAACATGAGGGGAAAGAGAGATCAGCAGGAGAGAGAGGGGAAAGAGAAAGCAGCAGAACAGAGAGGGGGAAAGAGAGATCAGCAGAAGAGAGAGGGGAAAGAGAGAGCTGCAGAACAAAGAGGGGAAAAGAGAGAGCAGCGAAAGAGAGAGCAGCAGAAGAGAGAGGGGAAAAGAGAGAGCAGCAGAACAGAGAGGGGAAAGAGAGAGAGCAGAACAGAGAGGGGAAAGAGAGATCAGCAGAAGAGAGAGGGGAAAGAGAGAGCAGCAGAACAGAGAGGGGAAAAGAGAGAGCAGCAGAAGAGAGAGGGGAAAGAGAGATCAGCAGAAGAGAGAGGGGAAAGAGAGAGCAGCAGAACAGAATGGGGGAAAGAGAGAACAGCAGAAGAGAGAGGGAAAAGAGAGATCAGCAGAAGAGAGAGGGGAAAGAGAGAGCAGCAGAAGAGAGAGGGGAAAGAGAGAGCAGCAGAACAGAGGAGGGAAAGAGAGAGCAGCAGAAGAGAGAGGGGAAAGAGAGAGCAGCAGAACAGAGAGGGGAAAGAGAGAGCGGCAGAACAGAGAGGGGAAAGAGAGAGCAGCAGAACAGAGAGGGGAAAGAGAGAGCAGCAGAAGAGAGAGGGGAATGAGAGAGCAGCAGAACAGAGAGGGGAAAAGAGAGAGCAGCAGAACAGAGAGGGGAAAGAGAGAGCAGCAGAAGAGAGAGGGGAAAAGAGAAAGCAGCAGAACAGAGAGGGGAAAGAGAGAGAGCAGAACAGAGAGGGGAAAGAGAGATCAGCAGAAGGGAGAGGGGGAAAGAGAGAGCTGCAGAACAGAGAGGGGAAAAGAGAGAGCAGCAGAAGAGAGAGGGGAAAAGAGAGAGCAGCAGAACAGAGAGGGGAAAGAGAGAGCAGCAGAAGAGAGAGGGGAAAAGAGAGAGCAGCAGAACAGAGAGGGGGAAAGAGAGAGCTGCAGAACAGACAGGGGAAAAGAGAGAGCAGCAGAAGAGAGAGGGGAAAAGAGAGAGCAGCAGAACAGAGACAGGGGAAAGAGAGATCAGCAGAAGAGAGAGGGGAAAGAGAGAGCAGCAGAACAGAGAGGGGAGAGAGAGAGCAGCAGAACAGAGAGGGGAAAGAGAGAGCAGCAGAAGAGAGAGGGGAAAAGAGAGAGCAGCAGAACAGAGAGGGGAAAAGAGAGAGCAGCAGAACAGAGAGGGGAAAGAGAAAGAGCAGAACAGAGAGGGGAAAGAGAGATCAGCAGAAGAGAGAGGGGGAAAGAGAGAGCAGCAGAAGAGAGAGGGGAAAGAGAGAGCAGCAGAAGAGAGAGGGGGAAAGAGAGAGCAGCAGAACAGAGAGGGGAAAGAGAGAGCAGCAGAAGAGAGAGGGGAAAAGAGAGAGCAGCAGAAGAGAGAGGGGAAAAGAGAGATCAGCAGAAGAGAGAGGGGAAAGAGAGAGCAGCAGAAGAGAGAGTGGAAAAGAGAGAGCAGCAGAAGAGAGAGGGGAAAAGAGAGAGCAGCAGGAGAGAGAGGGGAAAAGAGAGAGCAACAGAAGAGAGAGGGGAAAAGAGAGAGCAGCAGAAGAGAGGGGGAAAGAGAGATCAGCAGAAGAGAGAGGGGAAAAGAGAGAGCAGCAGAAGAGAGAGCAGCAGAAGAGAGAGGGGAAAGAGAGAGCAGCAGAAGAGAGAGGGGAAAGAGAGAGCAGCAGAAGAGAGAGGGGAAAAGAGAGAGCAGCAGAACAGAGCGGGGAAAGAGAGAGCAGCAGAATAGAGAGGGGAAAGAGAGAGCAGCAGAACAGAGAGGGGAAAGAGAGAGCAGCAGAACAGAGAGGGGGAAAGAGAGATCAGCAGAAGAGAGAGGGGGAAAGAGAGAGCAGCAGAACAGAGAGGGGGGAAAGAGAGAGCAGCAGAAGAGAGAGGGGAAAAGAGAGAGCAGCAGAAGAGAGAGGGGAAAGAGATAGCAGCAGAACAGAGAGGGGAAAGAGAGATCAGCAGAAGAGAGAGGGGAAAAGAGAGAACAGCAGAACAGAGAGGGGGAAAGAGAGATCAGCAGAACAGAGAGGGGAAAGAGAGAGCAGCAGAAGAGAGAGGGAAAAGAGAGATCAGCAGAACAGAGAGGGGAAAGAGAGAGCAGCAGAAGATGGAGGGGAAAGAGAGAGAGCAGCAGAAGAGAGTGGGGAAAGAGAGAGCAGATCAGAGAGTGGAAAAGAGAGAGCAGCAGAAGAGAGAGGGGAAAAGAGAGAGCAGCAGAACAGAGAGGGGAAAGAGAGAGAGCAGCAGAACAGAGAGGGGAAAGAGAGAGCAGCAGAACAGAGAGGGGAAAGAGAGAGCAGCAGAAGAGAGAGGGGAAAGAGAGAGCAGCACAACAGAGAGGGGAAAAGAGAGAGCAGCAGAAGAGAGAGGGGAAAGAGAGAGCAGCAGAACAGAGAGGGGAAAGAGAGAGCTGCAGAACAGAGAGGGGAAAGAGAGAGCAGCAGAACAGAGAGGGGAAAAGAGAGAGCAGCAGAAGAGAGAGGGGGAAAGAGAGAGATCAGCAGAAGAGAGAGGGGGAAAGAGAGATCAGCAGAACAGAGAGGGGGAAAAGAGAGAGCAGCAGAACAGAGAGGGGAAAGAGAGAGCAGCAGAAGAGAGAGGGGGAAAGAGAGAGCAGCAGAAGAGAGAGGGGAAAGAGAGAGCAGCAGAATAGAGAGTGGAAAAGAGAGCAGCAGAACAGAGAGGGGAAAAGAGAGAGCAGCAGAAGAGAGAGGGGAAAAGAGAGCAGCAGAACAGAGAGGGGAAAGAGAGAGCAGCAGAACAGAGAGGGGAAAAGAGAGAGCAGCAGAAGAGAGAGGGGGAAAAAGAGAGAGCAGCAGAAGAAAGAGGGGAAAGAGAGATCAGCAGAACAGAGAGGGGAAAGAGAGAGCAGCAGAACAGAGAGAGGGGAAAAGAGAGAGCAGCCGAAGAGAGAGGGAAAAGAGAGAGCAGCAGAACAGAGAGGGGAAAGAGAGAGCAGCAGAACAGAGAGGGGAAAGAGAGAGCAGCAGAACAGAGAGGGGAAAGAGAGAGCAGCAGAAGAGAGAGGGGAAAGAGAGAGCAGCAGAACAGAGAGGGGAAAAGAGAGAGCAGCAGAAGAGAGAGGGGAAAAGAGAGAGCAGCAGAACAGAGAGGGGAAAGAGAGAGAGCAGAACAGAGAGGGGAAAGAGAGATCAGCAGAAGAGAGAGGGGAAAGAGAGATCAGCAGAAGAGAGAGGGGAAAAGAGATAGCAGCAGAACAGAGAGGGGAAAGAGAGAGCAGCAGAACAGAGAGGGGAAAGAGAGAGCAGCAGAAGAGAGAGGGGAAAGAGAGAGCAGCAGAACAGAGAGGGGAAAGAGAGAGAGCAGAACAGAGAGGGGAAAGAGAGATCAGCAGAAGAGAGAGGGGGAAAGAGAGAGCTGCAGAACAGAGAGGGGAAAAGAGAGAGCAGCAGAAGAGAGAGGGGAAAAGAGAGAGCAGCAGAACAGAGAGGGGAAAGAGAGAGCAGCAGAAGAGAGAGGGGAAAAGAGAGAGCAGCAGAACAGAGAGGGGGAAAGAGAGAGCAGCAGAAGAGAGAGCAGCAGAAGAGAGAGGGGAAAGAGAGAGCAGCAGAAGAGAGAGGGGAAAGAGAGAGCAGCAGAAGAGAGAGGGGAAAAGAGAGAGCAGCAGAACAGAGCGGGGAAAGAGAGAGCAGCAGAATAGAGAGGGGAAAGAGAGAGCAGCAGAACAGAGAGGGGAAAGAGAGAGCAGCAGAACAGAGAGGGGGAAAGAGAGATCAGCAGAAGAGAGAGGGGGAAAGAGAGAGCAGCAGAACAGAGAGGGGGGAAAGAGAGAGCAGCAGAAGAGAGAGGGGAAAAGAGAGAGCAGCAGAAGAGAGAGGGGAAAGAGATAGCAGCAGAACAGAGAGGGGAAAGAGAGATCAGCAGAAGAGAGAGGGGAAAAGAGAGAACAGCAGAACAGAGAGGGGGAAAGAGAGATCAGCAGAACAGAGAGGGGAAAGAGAGAGCAGCAGAAGAGAGAGGGAAAAGAGAGATCAGCAGAACAGAGAGGGGAAAGAGAGAGCAGCAGAAGATGGAGGGGAAAGAGAGAGAGCAGCAGAAGAGAGTGGGGAAAGAGAGAGCAGATCAGAGAGTGGAAAAGAGAGAGCAGCAGAAGAGAGAGGGGAAAAGAGAGAGCAGCAGAACAGAGAGGGGAAAGAGAGAGAGCAGCAGAACAGAGAGGGGAAAGAGAGAGCAGCAGAACAGAGAGGGGAAAGAGAGAGCAGCAGAAGAGAGAGGGGAAAGAGAGAGCAGCACAACAGAGAGGGGAAAAGAGAGAGCAGCAGAAGAGAGAGGGGAAAGAGAGAGCAGCAGAACAGAGAGGGGAAAGAGAGAGCTGCAGAACAGAGAGGGGAAAGAGAGAGCAGCAGAACAGAGAGGGGAAAAGAGAGAGCAGCAGAAGAGAGAGGGGGAAAGAGAGAGATCAGCAGAAGAGAGAGGGGGAAAGAGAGATCAGCAGAACAGAGAGGGGGAAAAGAGAGAGCAGCAGAACAGAGAGGGGAAAGAGAGAGCAGCAGAAGAGAGAGGGGGAAAGAGAGAGCAGCAGAAGAGAGAGGGGAAAGAGAGAGCAGCAGAATAGAGAGTGGAAAAGAGAGCAGCAGAACAGAGAGGGGAAAAGAGAGAGCAGCAGAAGAGAGAGGGGAAAAGAGAGCAGCAGAACAGAGAGGGGAAAGAGAGAGCAGCAGAACAGAGAGGGGAAAAGAGAGAGCAGCAGAAGAGAGAGGGGGAAAAAGAGAGAGCAGCAGAAGAAAGAGGGGAAAGAGAGATCAGCAGAACAGAGAGGGGAAAGAGAGAGCAGCAGAACAGAGAGAGGGGAAAAGAGAGAGCAGCCGAAGAGAGAGGGAAAAGAGAGAGCAGCAGAACAGAGAGGGGAAAGAGAGAGCAGCAGAACAGAGAGGGGAAAGAGAGAGCAGCAGAACAGAGAGGGGAAAGAGAGAGCAGCAGAAGAGAGAGGGGAAAGAGAGAGCAGCAGAACAGAGAGGGGAAAAGAGAGAGCAGCAGAAGAGAGAGGGGAAAAGAGAGAGCAGCAGAACAGAGAGGGGAAAGAGAGAGAGCAGAACAGAGAGGGGAAAGAGAGATCAGCAGAAGAGAGAGGGGAAAGAGAGATCAGCAGAAGAGAGAGGGGAAAAGAGATAGCAGCAGAACAGAGAGGGGAAAGAGAGAGCAGCAGAACAGAGAGGGGAAAGAGAGAGCAGCAGAAGAGAGAGGGGAAAGAGAGAGCAGCAGAACAGAGAGGGGAAAGAGAGAGAGCAGAACAGAGAGGGGAAAGAGAGATCAGCAGAAGAGAGAGGGGGAAAGAGAGAGCTGCAGAACAGAGAGGGGAAAAGAGAGAGCAGCAGAAGAGAGAGGGGAAAAGAGAGAGCAGCAGAACAGAGAGGGGAAAGAGAGAGCAGCAGAAGAGAGAGGGGAAAAGAGAGAGCAGCAGAACAGAGAGGGGGAAAGAGAGAGCAGCAGAAGAAAGAGGGGAAAAGAGAGAGCAGCAGAAGAGAGAGGGGAAAGGAGAGAGCAGCAGAACAGAGAGGGGAAAGAGAGAGCAGCAGAACAGAGAGGGGAAAAGAGAGAGCAACAGAAGAGAGAGGGGAAAAGAGAGAGCAGCAGAAGAGAGAGGGGAAAGAGAGAGCAGCAGAAGAGAGAGCAGCAGAAGAGAGAGGGGAAAGAGAGAGCAGCAGAAGAGAGAGGGGAAAGAGAGATCAGCAGAAGAGAGACGGGAAAAGAGAGAGCAGCAGAACAGAGCGGGGAAAGAGAGAGCAGCAGAATAGAGAGGGGAAAGAGAGAGCAGCAGAAGAGAGAGGGGATAAGAGAGAGCAGCAGAACAGAGAGGGGAAAAGAGAGAGCAGCAGAACAGAGAGGGGAAAAGAGAGAGCAGCAGAAGAGGGAGGGGAAAGAGAGAGCAGCAGAACAGAGAGGGGAAAGAGAGAGCAGCAGAACAGAGAGGGGGAAAGAGAGATCAGCAGAAGAGAGAGGGGGAAAGAGAGAGCAGCAGAACAGAGAGGGGGGAAAGAGCGAGCAGCAGAAGAGAGAGGGGAAAAGAGAGAGCAGCAGAAGAGAGAGGGGAAAGAGATAACAGCAGAACAGAGAGGGGAAAGAGAGAGCAGCAGAACAGAGAGGGGATAGAGAGATCAGCAGAACAGAGAGGGGAAAGAGAGAGCAGCAGAAGAGAAAGGGGAAAGAGAGAGATCAGCAGAAGAGAGAGGGGGAAAGAGAGAGCAGCAGAAGAGAGAGGGGAAAAGAGAGAGCAGCAGAACAGAGAGGGGGAAAGAGAGAGCAGCAGAAGAAAGAGGGGAAAAGAGAGAGCAGCAGAAGAGAGAGGGGAAAGGAGAGAGCAGCAGAACAGAGAGGGGAAAGAGAGAGCAGCAGAACAGAGTGGGGAAAAGAGAGAGCAACAGAAGAGAGAGGGGAAAAGAGAGAGCAGCAGAAGAGAGAGGGGAAAGAGAGAGCAGCAGAAGAGAGAGCAGCAGAAGAGAGAGGGGAAAGAGAGAGCAGCAGAAGAGAGAGGGGAAAGAGAGATCAGCAGAAGAGAGACGGGAAAAGAGAGAGCAGCAGAACAGAGCGGGGAAAGAGAGAGCAGCAGAATAGAGAGGGGAAAGAGAGAGCAGCAGAAGAGAGAGGGGATAAGAGAGAGCAGCAGAACAGAGAGGGGAAAAGAGAGAGCAGCAGAACAGAGAGGGGAAAAGAGAGAGCAGCAGAAGAGGGAGGGGAAAGAGAGAGCAGCAGAACAGAGAGGGGAAAGAGAGAGCAGCAGAACAGAGAGGGGGAAAGAGAGATCAGCAGAAGAGAGAGGGGGAAAGAGAGAGCAGCAGAACAGAGAGGGGGGAAAGAGCGAGCAGCAGAAGAGAGAGGGGAAAAGAGAGAGCAGCAGAAGAGAGAGGGGAAAGAGATAGCAGCAGAACAGAGAGGGGAAAGAGAGAGCAGCAGAACAGAGAGGGGAAAAGAGAGAGCAGCAGAACAGAGAGGGGAAAGAGAGAGAGCAGCAGAACAGAGAGGGGAAAGAGAGAGCAGCAGAACAGAGAGGGGAAAGAGAGAGGAGCAGAAGAGAGAGGGGAAAGAGAGAGCAGCACAACAGAGAGGGGGAAAGAGAGAGCAGCAGAACAGAGAGGGGAAAAGAGAGAGCAGCCGAAGAGAGAGGGGAAAGAGAGAGCAGCAGAACAGAGAGGGGAAAGAGAGGTCAGCAGAACAGAGAGGGGAAAGAGAGAGCAGCAGAAGAGAGAGGGGAAAGAGAGAGATCAGCAGAAGAGAGAGGGGGAAAGAGAGAGCAGCAGAAGAGAGAGGGGGAAAGAGAGAGCAGCAGAAGAGAGAGGGGAAAAGAGAGAGCAGCAGAACAGAGAGGGGAAAGAGAGAGCAGCAGAACAGAGAGGGGAAAGGGAGAGCAGCAGAACAGAGAGGGGAAAAGAGAGAGCAGCAGAAGAGAGAGGCGGAAAGAGAGAGATCAGCAGAAGAGAGAGGGGGAAAGAGAGATCAGCAGAACAGAGAGGGGGAAAAGAGAGAGCAGCAGAACAGAGAGGGGAAAGAGAGAGCAGCAGAAGAGAGAGGGGGAAAGAGAGAGCAGCAGAAGAGAGAGGGGGAAAGAGAGAGCAGCAGCAGAGAGAGGGGAAAGAGAGAGCAGCAGAATAGAGAGGGGAAAAGAGAGCAGCAGAACAGAGAGGGGAAAAGAGAGAGCAGCAGAAGAGAGAGGGGAAAAGAGAGCAGCAGAACAGAGAGGGGAAAGAGAGAGCAGCAGAACAGAGAGGGGAAAAGAGAGAGCAGCAGAAGAGAGAGAGGGAAAAAGAGAGAGCAGCAGAAGAAAGAGGGGAAAGAGAGATCAGCAGAACAGAGAGGGGAAAGAGAGAGCAGCAGAACAGAGAGAGGGGAAAAGAGAGAGCAGCAGAAGAGAGAGGGAAAAGAGAGAGCAGCAGAACAGAGAGGGGAAAGAGAGAGCAGCAGAACAGAGAGGGGAAAGAGAGAGCAGCAGAAGAAAGAGGGGAAAAGAGAGAGCAGCAGAAGAGAGAGGGGAAAAGAGAGAGCAGCAGAACAGAGAGGGGAAAGGGAGAGCAGCAGAACAGAGAGGGGAAAGAGATAGCAGCCGAACAGAGAGGTGGAAAGAGAGAGCAGCAGAACAGAGAGGGGGAAAGAGAGATCAGCAGAAGAGAGAGGGGAAAGAGAGAGCAGCCGAAGAGAGAGGGTGAAAGAGAGACGAGCAGAACAGAGAGGGGGAAAGAGAGAGGGAAAAGAGAGAAATCAGCAGAACAGAGAGGGGAAAAGAGAGAGCAGCAGAAGAGAGAGGGGAAAGAGAGACGAGCAGAACAGAGAGGGGGAAAGTGAGAGCAGCAGAAGAGAGAGGGGAAAAGAGGGAGCAGCAGAACAGAGAGGGGAAAGAGAGATCAGCAGAACAGAGAGGGGAAAAGAGAGAGCAGCAGAACAGAGAGGGGAAAAGAGAGAGCAGCAGAAGAGAGAGGGGAAAGAGAGATCAGCAGAACAGAGAGGGGAAAAGAGAGAGCAGCAGAACAGAGAGGGGAAAAGAGAGAGCAGCAGAATAGAGAGGGGGAAAGAGAGAGCAGCAGAAAAGAGAGGGAAAAGAGAGAGCAGCAGAAAAGAGAGGGGAAAAGAGAGAGCAGCAGAACAGAGAGGGGAAAAGAGAGAGCAGCAGAACAGAGAGGGGAAAAGAGAGAGCAGCAGAACAGAGAGAGGGGAAATGAGAGAGGAGCAGAACAGAGAGGGGGAAAAGAGAGAGCAGCAGAACAGAGAGGGGAAAAGAGAGTGCAGCAGAACAGAGAGAGGGGAAAAGAGAGAGCAGCAGAACAGAGAGGGGAAAAGAGAGAGCAGCAGAACAGAGAGGGGGAAAAGAGAGAGCAGCAGAACAGAGAGGGGGAAAAGAGAGATCAGCAGAACTGAAAGGGGAAAAGAGAGAGCAGCAGAACAGAGAGGGGGAAAGAGAGATCAGCAGAACAGAAAGGGGAAAGAGAGATCAGCAGAACAGAAAGGGGAAAGAGAGAGCAGCAGAACAGAGAGGGGTAAAGAGAGAGCAGCAGAAGAAAGAGGGGAAAAGAGAGAGTAGCAGAAGAGAGAGGGGAAAAGAGAGTGCAGCAGAAGAGAGAGGGGAAAGAGAGAGCAGCAGAAGAGAGAGGGGGAAAAGAGAGAGCAGCAGAACAGAGAGGGGGAAAGAGAGATCAGCAGAACAGAAAGGGGAAAGAGGGAGCAGCAGAACAGAGAGGGGTAAAGAGAGAGCAGCAGAAGAAAGAGGGGAAAAGAGAGAGCAGCAGAAGAGAGAGGGGAAAAGAGAGTGCAGCAGAAGAGAGAGGGGAAAGAGAGAGCAGCAGAAGAGAGAGGGAAAAGAGAGATCAGCAGAAGAGAGAGGGGAAAAGAGAGTGCAGCAGAAGAGAGAGGGGAAAAGAGAGACCAGCAGAAGAAAGAGGGGAAAAGAGAGACCACCAGAAGAGAGAGGGGAAAGAGAGAGCAGCAGAACAGAGAGGGGAAAGAGAGAGCATCAGAAGAGAGAGGGGAAAAGAGAGAGCAGCAGAAGAGAGAGGGGGAAAAGAGAGCAGAAGAAGAGAGAAGGGGAAAAGAGAGAGCAGCAGAACAGAGAGAGGGGAAAAGAGAGAGCAGCAGAAGAGAGACGGGAAAGAGAGAGCAGCAGAACAGATAGAGGGGGAAAGAGAGAGCAGCAGAAGAGAGAGGGGAAAGAGAGATCAGCAGAACAGAGAGGGGAAAGCGAGAGCAGTAGAACAGAGGGGGGAAAAGAGAGAGCAGCAGAAGAGAGAGGGGAAAAGAGAGAGCAGCAGAACAGAGAGGGGAAAGAGAGATCAGCATAAGAGAGAGAGGGGGAAAGAGAGAGCAGCAGAAGAAAGAGGGGAAAAGAGAGAGCAGCAGAACAGAGAGAGGGGAAAAGAGAGAGCAGCAGAAGAAAGAGGGGAAAAGAGAGAGCAGCAGCAGAGAGAGGGGAAAAGAGAGAGCAGCAGAATAGAGAGGGGGAAAAAGAGAGCAGCAGCAGAGAGAGGGAAAAGAGAGAGCAGCAGAACAGAGAGGGGAAAGAGAGAGCAGCAGAACAGAGAGGGGAAAAGAGAGAGCAGCAGGACAGAGAGGGGAAAGAGAGATCAGCATAAGAGAGAGAGGGGGAAAGAGAGAGCAGCAGAACAGAGAGGGGAAAAGAGAGAGCAGCAGAACAGAGAGGGGAAAAGAGAGAGCAGCAGAACAAAGAGGGGAAAAGAGAGAGCAGCAGAATAGAGAGGGGAAAAGAGAGAGCAGCAGAAGAGAGAGGGGGAAAAGAGAGAGCAGCAGAAGAGAGAGGGGAAAAGAGAGAGCAGCAGAACAGAGAGGGGAAAGAGAGATCAGCAGAAGAGAGAGGGGAAAAGAGAGAGCAGCAGAAGAGAGAGGGGAAAGAGAGAGCAGCAGAACAGAGAGGGGAAAGAGAGAGCAGCAGAAGAGAGAGGGGAGAGAGAGCAGCAGAACAGAGAGGGGAAAAGAGAGAGCAGCAGAAGAGAGAGGGGAAAGAGAGAGCAGCAGAACAGAGAGGGGAAAGAGAGAGCAGCAGAAGAGAGAGGGGAGAGAGAGCAGCAGAACAGAGAGGGGAAAAGAGAGAGCAGCAGAACAGAGAGGGGAAAAGAGAGAGCAGCAGAAGAGAGAGGGGAAAGGAGAGAGCAGCAGAAGAGAGAAGGAGAAAGGAGAGAGCAGCAGAAGAGAGAAGGGGAAAAGAGAGAGCAGCAGAACAGAGAGGGGAAAAGAGAGATCAGCAGAAGAGAGAGGGGGAAGAGAGACAGCAGCAGAAGAGAGAAGGGGAAAGAGAGAGCAGCAGAACAGAGAGGGGAAAAGAGAGAGCAGCAGAACAGAGAGGGGAAAGAGAGAGCAGCAGAAGAGAGAGGGGAAAAGAGAGAGCAGCAGAACAGAGAGGGGAAAAGAGAGAGCAGCAGAACAGAGAGGGGGAAAAGAGAGAGCAGCAGAACAGAGAGGGGAAAAGAGAGAGCAGCAGAAGAGAGAGGGGAAAAGAGAGAGCAGCAGAAGAGGGAGGGGAAAGAGAGACGAGCAGAACAGAAAGGGGAAAGAGAGAGCAGCAGAACAGAGAGGGGAAAAGAGAGAGCAGCAGAACAGAGAGGGGAATAGAGAGAGCAGCAGAAGAGAGAGGGGGAAAGAGAGAGCAGCAGAAGAGAGAGGGGAAAAGAGAGATCAGCAGAAGAGAGAGGGGGAAAGAGAGAGGAGCAGAACAGAGAGGGGGAAAGAGAGATCAGCAGAACAGAGAGGGGGAAAAGAGAGAGCAGCAGTAGAGAGAGGCGGAAAGAGAGATCAGCGGAAGAGAGAGGGGGAAGAGAGAGAGCAGTAGAACAGAGAGGGAGAAAGAGAGATCAGCAGAACAGAGAGGGGGAAAGAGAGAGCAGCAGAAGAGAGAGGGTAAAAGAGAGAGCAGCAGAACAGAGAGGGGGAAAGAGAGATCAGCAGAACAGAGAGGGGGAAAGAGAGAGCAGCAGAACAGAGAGGGGAAAGAGAGAGCAGCAGAACAGAGAGGGGGAAAGAGAGATCAGCAGAACAGAGAGGGGAAAAGAGAGAGCAGAAGAACAGAGAGAGGGGGAAAGAGAGAGCAGCAGAACAGAGAGGGGAAAGAGAGAGAGCAGCAGAAGCGAGAGCAGCAGAAGAGAGAGGGGAAAGAGAGAGCAGCAGAACAGAGCGGGGAAAGAGAGAGCAGCAGAATAGAGAGGGGAAAGAGAGAGCAGCAGAAGAGAGAGGGGATAAGAGAGAGCAGCAGAACAGAGAGGGGAAAAGAGAGAGCAGCAGAACAGAGAGCGGAAAAGAGAGAGCAGCAGAAGTGGGAGGGGAAAGAGAGAGCAGCAGAACAGAGAGGGGAAAGAGAGAGCAGCAGAACAGAGAGGGGGAAAGAGAGATCAGCAGAAGAGAGAGGGGGAAAGAGAGAGCAGCAGAACAGAGAGGGGGGAAAGAGCGAGCAGCAGAAGTGAGAGGGGAAAAGAGAGAGCAGCAGAAGAGAGAGGGGAAAGAGATAGCAGCAGATCAGAGAGGGGAAAGAGAGAGCAGCAGAACAGAGAGGGGAAAAGAGAGAGCAGCAGAACAGAGAGGGGAAAAGAGAGAGCAGCAGAAGAGAGAGGGGAAAGAGAGAGCAGCAGAAGAGAGAGGGGAAAGAGAGATCAGCAGAAGAGAGAGGGGAAAAGAGAGAGGAGCAGAACAGAGAGGGGGAAACAGAGATCAGCAGAACAGAGAGGGGAAAGAGAGAGCAGCAGAACAGAGAGAGGGAAAAGAGAGATCAGCAGAACAGAGAGGGGAAAGAGAGAGCAGCAGAAGATGGAGGGGAAAGAGAGAGAGCAGCAGAAGAGAGAGGGGAAAGAGAGAGCAGATCAGAGAGTGGAAAAGAGAGAGCAGCAGAAGAGAGAGGGGAAAAGAGAGAGCAGCAGAACAGAGAGGGGAAAGAGAGAGAGCAGCAGAACAGAGAGGGGAAAGAGAGAGCAGCAGAACAGAGAGGGGAAAGAGAGAGCAGCAGAAGAGAGAGGGGAAAGAGAGAGCAGCACAACAGAGAGGGGGAAAGAGAGAGCAGCAGAACAGAGAGGGGAAAAGAGAGAGCAGCAGAAGAGAGAGGGGAAAGAGAGAGCAGCAGAACAGAGAGGGGAAAGAGAGATCAGCAGAACAGAGAGGGGAAAGAGAGAGCAGCAGAAGAGAGAGGGGAAAGAGAGAGATCAGCAGAAGAGAGAGGGGGAAAGAGAGAGCAGCAGAAGAGAGAGGGGGAAAGAGAGAGCAGCAGAAGAGAGAGGGGAAAAGAGAGAGCAGCAGAACAGAGAGGGGAAAGAGAGAGCAGCAGAAGAGAGAGGGGAAAGAGAGAGCAGCAGAACAGAGAGGGGAAAAGAGAGAGCAGCAGAAGAGAGAGGCGGAAAGAGAGAGATCAGCAGAAGAGAGAGGGGGAAAGAGAGATCAGCAGAACAGAGAGGGGGAAAAGAGAGAGCAGCAGAACAGAGAGGGGAAAGAGAGAGCAGCAGAAGAGAGAGGGGGAAAGAGAGAGCAGCAGAAGATAGAGGGGGAAAGAGAGAGCAGCAGCAGAGAGAGGGGAAAGAGAGAGCAGCAGAATAGAGAGGGGAAAAGAGAGCAGCAGAACAGAGAGGGGAAAAGAGAGAGCAGCAGAAGAGAGAGGGGAAAAGAGAGCAGCAGAACAGAGAGGGGAAAGAGAGAGCAGCAGAACAGAGAGGGGAAAAGAGAGAGCAGCAGAAGAGAGAGAGGGAAAAAGAGAGAGCAGCAGAAGAAAGAGGGGAAAGAGAGATCAGCAGAACAGAGAGGGGAAAGAGAGAGCAGCAGAACAGAGAGAGGGGAAAAGAGAGAGCAGCAGAAGAGAGAGGGAAAAGAGAGAGCAGCAGAACAGAGAGGGGAAAGAGAGAGCAGCAGAACAGAGAGGGGAAAGAGAGAGCAGCAGAAGAAAGAGGGGAAAAGAGAGAGCAGCAGAAGAGAGAGGGGAAAAGAGAGAGCAGCAGAACAGAGAGGGGAAAGGGAGAGCAGCAGAACAGAGAGGGGAAAGAGATAGCAGCCGAACAATGAGGTGGAAAGAGAGAGCAGCAGAACAGAGAGGGGGAAAGAGAGATCAGCAGAAGAGAGAGGGGAAAGAGAGAGCAGCCGAAGAGAGAGGGGGAAAGAGAGACGAGCAGAACAGAGAGGGGGAAAGAGAGAGGGAAAAGAGAGAAATCAGCAGAACAGAGAGGGGAAAAGAGAGAGCAGCAGAAGAGAGAGGGGAAAGAGAGACGAGCAGAACAGAGAGGGGGAAAGTGAGAGCAGCAGAACAGAGAGGGGAAAGAGAGATCAGCAGAACAGAGAGGGGAAAAGAGAGAGCAGCAGAACAGAGAGGGGAAAAGAGAGAGCAGCAGAAGAGAGAGGGGAAAGAGAGATCAGCAGAACAGAGAGGGGAAAAGAGAGAGCAGCAGAACAGAGAGGGGAAAAGAGAGAGCAGCAGAATAGAGAGGGGGAAAGAGAGAGCAGCAGAAAAGAGAGGGAAAAGAGAGAGCAGCAGAAAAGAGAGGGGAAAAGAGAGAGCAGCAGAACAGAGAGGGGAAAAGAGAGAGCAGCAGAACAGAGAGGGGAAAAGAGAGAGCAGCAGAACAGAGACAGGGGAAAGAGAGATCAGCAGAACAGAGAGGGGGAAAGAGAGAGCAGCAGAACAGAGAGGGGAAAAGAGAGAGCAGCAGAACAGAGAGAGGGGAAATGAGAGAGGAGCAGAACAGAGAGGGGGAAAAGAGAGAGCAGCAGAACAGAGAGGGGAAAAGAGAGTGCAGCAGAACAGAGAGAGGGGAAAAGAGAGAGCAGCAGAACAGAGAGGGGAAAAGAGAGAGCAGCAGAACAGAGAGGGGGAAAAGAGAGAGCAGCAGAACAGAGAGGGGGAAAAGAGAGATCAGCAGTACTGAAAGGGGAAAAGAGAGAGCAGCAGAACAGAGAGGGGGAAAGAGAGATCAGCAGAACAGAAAGGGGAAAGAGAGATCAGCAGAACAGAAAGGGGAAAGAGAGAGCAGCAGAACAGAGAGGGGTAAAGAGAGAGCAGCAGAAGAAAGAGGGGAAAAGAGAGAGTAGCAGAAGAGAGAGGGGAAAAGAGAGTGCAGCAGAAGAGAGAGGGGAAAGAGAGAGCAGCAGAAGAGAGAGGGGAAAAGAGAGTGCAGCAGAACAGAGAGGGGAAAAGAGAGAGCAGCAGAATAGAGAGGGGGAAAGAGAGAGCAGCAGAAAAGAGAGGGAAAAGAGAGAGCAGCAGAAAAGAGAGGGGAAAAGAGAGAGCAGCAGAACAGAGACAGGGGAAAGAGAGATCAGCAGAACAGAGAGAGGGAAAGAGAGAGCAGCAGAACAGAGAGGGGAAAAGAGAGAGCAGCAGAACAGAGAGAGGGGAAAAGAGAGAGGAGCAGAACAGAGAGGGGAAAAGAGAGTGGAGCAGAACAGAGACTGGGGAAAGAGAGATCAGCAGAACAGAGAGGGGGAAAGAGAGATCAGCAGAACAGAGAGGGGAAAGAGAGAGCAGCAGAACAGAGAGGGGGAAAAGAGAGATCAGCAGAACAGAAAGGGGAAAGAGAGAGCAGCAGAACAGAGAGGGGGAAAAGAGAGAGCAGTAGAACAGAGAGGGCAAAAGAGAGAGCAGCAGAAGAGAGAGGGGGAAAGAGAGATCAGCAGAACAGAGAGGGGAAAAGAGAGAGCAGCAGAACAGAGAGGGGAAAGAGAGATCAGCAGAAGAGAGAGGGGAAAAGAGAGATCAGCAGAACAGAGAGGGGAAAGAGAGAGCAGCAGAAGAGAGAGGGGGAAAAGAGAGAGCAGCAGAACAGAGAGGGGGAAAGAGAGATCAGCAGAACAGAAAGGGGAAAGAGAGAGCAGCAGAACAGTGAGGGGTAAAGAGAGAGCAGCAGAAGAAAGAGGGGAAAAGAGAGAGCAGCAGAACAGAGAGGGGGAAAGAGAGATCAGCAGAACAGAGAGGGGGAAAGAGAGAGCAGCAGAACAGAGAGGGGAAAGAGAGAGCAGCAGAACAGAGAGGGGGAAAGAGAGATCAGCAGAACAGAGAGGGGAAAAGAGAGAGCAGAAGAACAGAGAGAGGGGGAAAGAGAGAGCAGCAGAACAGAGAGGGGAAAGAGAGAGAGCAGCAGAAGCGAGAGCAGCAGAAGAGAGAGGGGAAAGAGAGAGCAGCAGAACAGAGCGGGGAAAGAGAGAGCAGCAGAATAGAGAGGGGAAAGAGAGAGCAGCAGAAGAGAGAGGGGATAAGAGAGAGCAGCAGAACAGAGAGGGGAAAAGAGAGAGCAGCAGAACAGAGAGGGGAAAAGAGAGAGCAGCAGAAGTGGGAGGGGAAAGAGAGAGCAGCAGAACAGAGAGGGGAAAGAGAGAGCAGCAGAACAGAGAGGGGGAAAGAGAGATCAGCAGAAGAGAGAGGGGGAAAGAGAGAGCAGCAGAACAGAGAGGGGGGAAAGAGCGAGCAGCAGAAGTGAGAGGGGAAAAGAGAGAGCAGCAGAAGAGAGAGGGGAAAGAGATAGCAGCAGATCAGAGAGGGGAAAGAGAGAGCAGCAGAACAGAGAGGGGAAAAGAGAGAGCAGCAGAACAGAGAGGGGAAAAGAGAGAGCAGCAGAAGAGAGAGGGGAAAGAGAGAGCAGCAGAAGAGAGAGGGGAAAGAGAGATCAGCAGAAGAGAGAGGGGAAAAGAGAGAGGAGCAGAACAGGGAGGGGGAAACAGAGATCAGCAGAACAGAGAGGGGAAAGAGAGAGCAGCAGAACAGAGAGAGGGAAAAGAGAGATCAGCAGAACAGAGAGGGGAAAGAGAGAGCAGCAGAAGATGGAGGGGAAAGAGAGAGAGCAGCAGAAGAGAGAGGGGAAAGAGAGAGCAGATCAGAGAGTGGAAAAGAGAGAGCAGCAGAAGAGAGAGGGGAAAAGAGAGAGCAGCAGAACAGAGAGGGGAAAGAGAGAGAGCAGCAGAACAGAGAGGGGAAAGAGAGAGCAGCAGAACAGAGAGGGGAAAGAGAGAGCAGCAGAAGAGAGAGGGGAAAGAGAGAGCAGCACAACAGAGAGGGGGAAAGAGAGAGCAGCAGAACAGAGAGGGGAAAAGAGAGAGCAGCAGAAGAGAGAGGGGAAAGAGAGAGCAGCAGAACAGAGAGGGGAAAGAGAGATCAGCAGAACAGAGAGGGGAAAGAGAGAGCAGCAGAAGAGAGAGGGGAAAGAGAGAGATCAGCAGAAGAGAGAGGGGGAAAGAGAGAGCAGCAGAAGAGAGAGGGGAAAAGAGAGAGCAGCAGAACAGAGAGGGGAAAGAGAGAGCAGCAGAAGAGAGAGGGGAAAGAGAGAGCAGCAGAACAGAGAGGGGAAAAGAGAGAGCAGCAGAAGAGAGAGGCGGAAAGAGAGAGATCAGCAGAAGAGAGAGGGGGAAAGAGAGATCAGCAGAACAGAGAGGGGGAAAAGAGAGAGCAGCAGAACAGAGAGGGGAAAGAGAGAGCAGCAGAAGAGAGAGGGGGAAAGAGAGAGCAGCAGAAGATAGAGGGGGAAAGAGAGAGCAGCAGCAGAGAGAGGGGAAAGAGAGAGCAGCAGAATAGAGAGGGGAAAAGAGAGCAGCAGAACAGAGAGGGGAAAAGAGAGAGCAGCAGAAGAGAGAGGGGAAAAGAGAGCAGCAGAACAGAGAGGGGAAAGAGAGAGCAGCAGAACAGAGAGGGGAAAAGAGAGAGCAGCAGAAGAGAGAGAGGGAAAAAGAGAGAGCAGCAGAAGAAAGAGGGGAAAGAGAGATCAGCAGAACAGAGAGGGGAAAGAGAGAGCAGCAGAACAGAGAGAGGGGAAAAGAGAGAGCAGCAGAAGAGAGAGGGAAAAGAGAGAGCAGCAGAACAGAGAGGGGAAAGAGAGAGCAGCAGAACAGAGAGGGGAAAGAGAGAGCAGCAGAAGAAAGAGGGGAAAAGAGAGAGCAGCAGAAGAGAGAGGGGAAAAGAGAGAGCAGCAGAACAGAGAGGGGAAAGGGAGAGCAGCAGAACAGAGAGGGGAAAGAGATAGCAGCCGAACAATGAGGTGGAAAGAGAGAGCAGCAGAACAGAGAGGGGGAAAGAGAGATCAGCAGAAGAGAGAGGGGAAAGAGAGAGCAGCCGAAGAGAGAGGGGGAAAGAGAGACGAGCAGAACAGAGAGGGGGTAAGAGAGAGGGAAAAGAGAGAAATCAGCAGAACAGAGAGGGGAAAAGAGAGAGCAGCAGAAGAGAGAGGGGAAAGAGAGACGAGCAGAACAGAGAGGGGGAAAGTGAGAGCAGCAGAAGAGAGAGGGGAAAAGAGGGAGCAGCAGAACAGAGAGGGGAAAGAGAGATCAGCAGAACAGAGAGGGGAAAAGAGAGAGCAGCAGAACAGAGAGGGGAAAAGAGAGAGCAGCAGAAGAGAGAGGGGAAAGAGAGATCAGCAGAACAGAGAGGGGAAAAGAGAGAGCAGCAGAACAGAGAGGGGAAAAGAGAGAGCAGCAGAATAGAGAGGGGGAAAGAGAGAGCAGCAGAAAAGAGAGGGAAAAGAGAGAGCAGCAGAAAAGAGAGGGGAAAAGAGAGAGCAGCAGAACAGAGAGGGGAAAAGAGAGAGCAGCAGAACAGAGACAGGGGAAAGAGAGATCAGCAGAACAGAGAGGGGGAAAGAGAGAGCAGCAGAACAGAGAGGGGAAAAGAGAGAGCAGCAGAACAGAGAGAGGGGAAATGAGAGAGGAGCAGAACAGAGAGGGGGAAAAGAGAGAGCAGCAGAACAGAGAGTGGAAAAGAGAGTGCAGCAGAACAGAGAGAGGGGAAAAGAGAGAGCAGCAGAACAGAGAGGGGAAAAGAGAGAGCAGCAGAACAGAGAGGGGGAAAAGAGAGAGCAGCAGAACAGAGAGGGGGAAAAGAGAGATCAGCAGTACTGAAAGGGGAAAAGAGAGAGCAGCAGAACAGAGAGGGGGAAAGAGAGATCAGCAGAACAGAAAGGGGAAAGAGAGATCAGCAGAACAGAAAGGGGAAAGAGAGAGCAGCAGAACAGAGAGGGGTAAAGAGAGAGCAGCAGAAGAAAGAGGGGAAAAGAGAGAGTAGCAGAAGAGAGAGGGGAAAAGAGAGTGCAGCAGAAGAGAGAGGGGAAAGAGAGAGCAGCAGAAGAGAGAGGGGAAAAGAGAGTGCAGCAGAACAGAGAGGGGAAAAGAGAGAGCAGCAGAATAGAGAGGGGGAAAGAGAGAGCAGCAGAAAAGAGAGGGAAAAGAGAGAGCAGCAGAAAAGAGAGGGGAAAAGAGAGAGCAGCAGAACAGAGAGGGGAAAGATAGAGCAGCAGAACAGAGAGGGGAAAAGAGAGAGCAGCAGAACAGAGACAGGGGAAAGAGAGATCAGCAGAACAGAGAGAGGGAAAGAGAGAGCAGCAGAACAGAGAGGGGAAAAGAGAGAGCAGCAGAACAGAGAGAGGAGAAAAGAGAGAGGAGCAGAACAGAGAGGGGAAAAGAGAGTGGAGCAGAACAGAGACTGGGGAAAGAGAGATCAGCAGAACAGAGAGGGGGAAAGAGAGATCAGCAGAACAGAGAGGGGAAAGAGAGAGCAGCAGAACAGAGAGGGGGAAAAGAGAGATCAGCAGAACAGAAAGGGGAAAGAGAGAGCAGCAGAACAGAGAGGGGGAAAAGAGAGAGCAGTAGAACAGAGAGGGCAAAAGAGAGAGCAGCAGAAGAGAGAGGGGGAAAGAGAGATCAGCAGAACAGAGAGGGGAAAAGAGAGAGCAGCAGAACAGAGAGGGGAAAGAGAGATCAGCAGAAGAGAGAGGGGAAAAGAGAGATCAGCAGAACAGAGAGGGGAAAGAGAGAGCAGCAGAAGAGAGAGGGGGAAAAGAGAGAGCAGCAGAACAGAGAGGGGGAAAGAGAGATCAGCAGAACAGAAAGGGGAAAGAGAGAGCAGCAGAACAGAGAGGGGTAAAGAGAGAGCAGCAGAAGAAAGAGGGGAAAAGAGAGAGCAGCAGAAGAGAGAGGGGAAAAGAGAGTGCAGCAGAAGAGAGAGGGGAAAGAGAGAGCAGCAGAAGAGAGAGGGAAAAGAGAGATCAGCAGAAGAGAGAGGGGAAAAGAGAGTGCAGCAGAAGAGAGAGGGGAAAAGAGAGACCAGCAGAAGAGAGAGGGGAAAGGAGAGACCAGCAGAAGAAAGAGGGGAAAAGAGAGACCAGCAGAAGAGAGAGGGGAAAGAGAGAGCAGCAGAAGAGAGAGGGGAAAAGAGAGAGCAGCAGAAGAGAGACGGGGAAAAGAGAGAGCAGCAGAACAGAGAGAGGGGAAAAGAGAGACCAGCAGAAGAAAGAGGGGAAAAGAGAGAGCAGCAGAAGAGAGAGGGGAAAGAGAGAGCAGCAGAACAGAGAGGGGAAAGAGAGAGCAGCAGAAGAGAGAGGGGAAAAGAGAGAGCAGCAGAAGAGAGAAGGGGAAAAGAGAGCAGAAGAAGAGAGAAGGGGAAAAGAGAGAGCAGCAGAACAGAGAGAGGGGAAAAGAGAGAGCAGCAGAAGAGAGAGGGGAAAGAGAGAGCAGCAGAACAGATAGAGGGGGAAAGAGAGAGCAGCAGAAGAGAGAGGGGAAAGAGAGATCAGCAGAACAGAGAGGGGAAAGCGAGAGCAGTAGAACAGAGGGGGGAAAAGAGAGAGCAGCAGAAGAGAGAGTGGAAAAGAGAGAGCAGCAGAACAGAGAGGGGAAAGAGAGATCAGCATAAGAGAGAGAGGGGGAAAGAGAGAGCAGCAGAAGAAAGAGGGGAAAAGAGAGAGCAGCAGAACAGAGAGAGGGGAAAAGAGAGAGCAGCAGAAGAAAGAGGGGAAAAGAGAGAGCAGCAGCAGAGAGAGGGGAAAAGAGAGAGCAGCAGAATAGAGAGGGGGAAAGAGAGAGCAGCAGCAGAGAGAGGGGAAAAGAGAGAGCAGCAGAAGAAAGAGGGGAAAAGAGAGAGCAGCAGAACAGAGATGGGAAAGAGAGAGCAGCAGAACAGAGAGGGGAAAAGAGAGAGCAGCAGAACAGAGAGGGGAAAGAGAGATCAGCATAAGAGAGAGAGGGGGAAAGAGAGAGCAGCAGAACAGAGAGGGGAAAAGAGAGAGCAGCAGAACAGAGAGGGGAAAAGAGAGAGCAGCAGAAAAAAGAGGGGAAAAGAGAGAGCAGCAGAATAGAGAGGGGAAAAGAGAGAGCAGCAGAAGAGAGAGGGGGAAAAGAGAGAGCAGCAGAAGAGAGAGGGGGAAAGAGAGAGCAGCAGAACAGAGAGGGGAAGAGAGATCAGCAGAAGAGAGAGGGGAAAAGAGAGAGCAGCAGAAGAGAGAGGGGAAAGAGAGAGCAGCAGAACAGAGAGGGGAAAGAGAGAGCAGCAGAAGAGAGAGGGGAGAGAGAGCAGCAGAACAGAGAGGGGAAAAGAGAGAGCAGCAGAAGAGAGAGGGGAAAGAGAGAGCAGCCGAAGAGAGAGGTGGAAAGAGAGAGCAGCAGAAGAGAGAGGGGAAAGAGAGAGCAGCAGAACAGAGAGGGGGAAGAGAGAGCAGCAGAACAGAGAGGGGAAAAGAGAGAGCAGCAGAAGAGAGAGGGGAAAGGAGAGAGCAGCAGAAGAGAGAAGGGGAAAGGAGAGAGCAGCAGAAGAGAGAAGGGGAAAAGAGAGAGCAGCAGAACAGAGAGGGGAAAAGAGAGATCAGCAGAAGAGAGAGGGGGAAGAGAGAGAGCAGCAGAAGAGAGAAGGGGAAAGAGAGAGCAGCAGAACAGAGAGGGGAAAAGAGAGAGCAGCAGAACAGAGAGGGGAAAGAGAGAGCAGCAGAAGAGAGAGGGGAAAAGAGAGAGCAGCAGAACAGAGAGGGGAAAAGAGAGAGCAGCAGAACAGAGAGGGGGAAAAGAGAGAGCAGCAGAACAGAGAGGGGAAAAGAGAGAGCAGCAGAAGAGAGAGGGGAAAAGAGAGAGCAGCAGAAGAGGGAGGGGAAAGAGAGACGAGCAGAACAGAAAGGGGAAAGAGAGAGCAGCAGAACAGAGAGGGGAAAAGAGAGAGCAGCAGAACAGAGAGGGGAATAGAGAGAGCAGCAGAAGAGAGAGGGGGAAAGAGAAAGCAGCAGAAGAGAGAGGGGAAAAGAGAGATCAGCAGAAGAGAGAGGGGGAAAGAGAGAGGAGCAGAACAGAGAGGGGGAAGAGAGATCAGCAGAACAGAGAGGGGGAAAAGAGAGAGCAGCAGTAGAGATAGGGGGAAAGAGAGATCAGCGGAAGAGAGAGGGGGAAGAGAGAGAGCAGTAGAACAGAGAGGGAGAAAGAGAGATCAGCAGAACAGAGAGGGGGAAAGAGAGAGCAGCGGAAGAGAGAGGGTAAAAGAGAGAGCAGCAGAACAGAGAGGGGGAAAGAGAGATCAGCAGAACAGAGAGGGGGAAAGAGAGAGCAGCAGAACAGAGAGGGGAAAGAGAGAGCAGCAGAAGAGAGAGGGGAAAAGAGAGAGCAGCAGAAGAGAGACGGGGAAAAGAGAGAGCAGCAGAACAGAGAGAGGGGAAAAGAGAGACCAGCAGAAGAAAGAGGGGAAAAGAGAGAGCAGCAGAAGAGAGAGGGGAAAGAGAGAGCAGCAGAACAGAGAGGGGAAAGAGAGAGCAGCAGAAGAGAGAGGGGAAAAGAGAGAGCAGCAGAAGAGAGAGGGGGAAAAGAGAGCAGAAGTAGAGAGAAGGGGAAAAGAGAGAGCAGCAGAACAGAGAGAGGGGAAAAGAGAGAGCAGCAGAAGAGAGAGGGGAAAGAGAGAGCAGCAGAACAGATAGAGGGGGAAAGAGAGAGCAGCAGAAGAGAGAGGGGAAAGAGAGATCAGCAGAACAGAGAGGGGAAAGCGAGAGCAGTAGAACAGAGGGGGGAAAAGAGAGAGCAGCAGAAGAGAGAGTGGAAAAGAGAGAGCAGCAGAACAGAGAGGGGAAAGAGAGATCAGCATAAGAGAGAGAGGGGGAAAGAGAGAGCAGCAGAAGAAAGAGGGGAAAAGAGAGAGCAGCAGAAGAAAGAGGGGAAAAGAGAGAGCAGCAGCAGAGAGAGGGGAAAAGAGAGAGCAGCAGAATAGAGAGGGGGAAAGAGAGAGCAGCAGCAGAGAGAGGGAAAAGAGAGAGCAGCAGAACAGAGAGGGGAAAGAGAGAGCAGCAGAACAGAGAGGGGAAAAGAGAGAGCAGCAGAACAGAGAGGGGAAAGAGAGATCAGCATAAGAGAGAGAGGGGGAAAGAGAGATCAGCAGAACAGAGAGGGGAAAAGAGAGAGCAGCAGAACAGAGAGGGGAAAAGAGAGAGCAGCAGAACAAAGAGGGGAAAAGAGAGAGCAGCAGAATAGAGAGGGGAAAAGAGAGAGCAGCAGAAGAGAGAGGGGGAAAAGAGAGAGCAGCAGAAGAGAGAGGGGAAAAGAGAGAGCAGCAGAACAGAGAGGGGAAAGAGAGATCAGCAGAAGAGAGAGGGGAAAAGAGAGAGCAGCAGAAGAGAGAGGGGAAAGAGAGAGCAGCAGAACAGAGAGGGGAAAGAGAGAGCAGCAGAAGAGAGAGGGGAGAGAGAGCAGCAGAACAGAGAGGGGAAAAGAGAGAGCAGCAGAAGAGAGAGGGGAAAGAGAGAGCAGCCGAAGAGAGAGGTGGAAAGAGAGAGCAGCAGAAGAGAGAGGGGAAAGAGATAGCAGCAGAACAGAGAGGGGGAAGAGAGAGCAGCAGAACAGAGAGGGGAAAAGAGAGAGCAGCAGAAGAGAGAGGGGAAAGGAGAGAGCAGCAGAAGAGAGAAGGGGAAAGGAGAGAGCAGCAGAAGAGAGAAGGGGAAAAGAGAGAGCAGCAGAACAGAGAGGGGAAAAGAGAGATCAGCAGAAGAGAGAGGGGGAAGAGAGAGAGCAGCAGAAGAGAGAAGGGGAAAGAGAGAGCAGCAGAACAGAGAGGGGAAAAGAGAGAGCAGCAGAACAGAGAGGGGAAAGAGAGAGCAGCAGAAGAGAGAGGGGAAAAGAGAGAGCAGCAGAACAGAGAGGGGAAAAGAGAGAGCAGCAGAACAGAGAGGGGGAAAAGAGAGAGCAGCAGAACAGAGAGGGGAAAAGAGAGAGCAGCAGAAGAGAGAGGGGAAAAGAGAGAGCAGCAGAAGAGGGAGGGGAAAGAGAGACGAGCAGAACAGAAAGGGGAAAGAGAGAGCAGCAGAACAGAGAGGGGAAAAGATAGAGCAGCAGAACAGAGAGGGGAATAGAGAGAGCAGCAGAAGAGAGAGGGGGAAAGAGAGAGCAGCAGAAGAGAGAGGGGAAAAGAGAGATCAGCAGAAGAGAGAGGGGGAAAGAGAGAGGAGCAGAACAGAGAGGGGGAAAGAGAGATCAGCAGAACAGAGAGGGGGAAAAGAGAGAGCAGCAGTAGAGAGAGGGGGAAAGAGAGATCAGCGGAAGAGAGAGGGGGAAGAGAGAGAGCAGTAGAACAGAGAGGGAGAAAGAGAGATCAGCAGAACAGAGAGGGGGAAAGAGAGAGCAGCAGAAGAGAGAGGGTAAAAGAGAGAGCAGCAGAACAGAGAGGGGGAAAGAGAGATCAGCAGAACAGAGAGGGGGAAAGAGAGAGCAGCAGAACAGAGAGGGGAAAGAGAGAGCAGCAGAACAGAGAGGGGGAAAGAGAGATCAGCAGAACAGAGAGGGGAAAAGAGAGAGCAGAAGAACAGAGAGAGGGGGAAAGAGAGAGCAGCAGAAGAGAGAGGGGAAAGAGAGATCAGCAGAACAGAGAGGGGGAAAGAGAGAGCAGCAGAAGAGAGAGGGGAAAGAGAGAGGAGCAGAAGAGAGAGGGGGAAAGAGAGAGCAGCAGAAGAGCGAGGGGAAAGAGAGAGCAGCAGAACAGAGAGAGGGGAAAGAGAGAGCAGCAGAACAGAGAGGGGAAAAGAGAGAGCAGCAGAACAGAGAGGGGAAAGAGAGATCAGCAGAAGAGAGAGGGGGAAAGAGAGCAGGAGAACAGAGAGGGGGAAAGAGAGAGATCAGCAGAACAGAGAGGGAAAAGAGAGAGCAGCAGAACAGAGGGGGAAAGAGAGAGCAGCAGATGAGAGAGGGGAAAGAGAGAGCAGCAGAACAGAGAGAGGGGAAAGAGAGAGCAGCAGATGAGAGAGGGGAAAGAGAGAGCAGCAGAACAGAGAGGGGAAAAGAGAGAGCAGCAGAATAAAGAGGGGAAAAGACAGAGCAGCAGAAGAGAGAGGGGAAAAGAGAGAGCAGCAGAACAGAGAGGGGAAAAGAGAGAGCAGCAGAACAGAGAGAGGGGAAGAGAGAGCAGCAGAACACAGAGAGGGGAAAGAGAGATCAGCAGAACAGAGAGGGGAAAAGAGAGAGCAGCAGAACAGAGAGGGGAAAAGAGAGAGCAGCAGAAGGGAGAGGGGAAAAGAGAGAGCAGCAGAAGAGAGAGGGAGAAAGAGAGAGCAGCAGAAGAGAGAGGGGGAAAGAGAGAGCAGCAGAAGAGAGAGGGAGAAAGAGAGAGCAGCAGAAGAGAGAGGGGGAAAGAGAGAGCAGCAGAACAGAGAGGGGAAAAGAGAGAGCAGCAGAATAAAGAGGGGAAAAGACAGAGCAGCAGAAGAGAGAGGGGAAAAGAGAGAGCAGCAGAACAGAGAGGGGAAAAGAGAGAGCAGCAGAACAGAGAGAGGGGAAGAGAGAGCAGCAGAACACAGAGAGGGGAAAGAGAGATCAGCAGAACAGAGAGGGGAAAAGAGAGAGCAGCAGAACAGAGAGGGGAAAAGAGAGAGCAGCAGAATAGAGAGGGGGAAAAGAGAGATCAGCAGAACAGAGAGGGGGAAAGAGAGAGGCGCAGAACAGAGAGGGAAAAGAGAGAGCAGCAGAAAAGAGAGGGGAAAAGAGAGAGCAGCAGAAGAGAGAGGGGAAAAGAGAGAGCAGCAGAAAAGAGAGGGAAAAGAGAGAGCAGCAGAAAAGAGAGGGGAAAAGAGAGAGCAGCAGAACAGAGAGGGGAAAAGAGAGAGCAGCAGAACAGAGACAGGGGAAAGAGAGATCAGCAGAACAGAGAGGGGAAAAGAGAGAGCAGCAGAACAGAGAGAGGGGAAAAGAGAGAGGAGCAGAACAGAGAGGGGAAAGAGAGATCAGCAGACCAGAGAGGGGAAAGAGAGAGCAGCAGAACAGAGAGGGGAAAGGGAGAGCAGCAGAACAGAGTGGGGAAAGAGAGAGCAGCAGAACAGAGAGGCGGAAAAGAGAGATCAGAAGAACAGAAAGGGGAAAGAGAGAGCAGCAGAACAGAGAGGGGGAAAGAGAGATCAGCAGAACAGAAAGGGGAAAGAGAGAGCAGCAGAAGAGAGAGGGGAAAAGAGAGAGCAGCAGAACAGAGAGGGGGAAAAGAGAGAGCAGCAGAACAGAGAGGGGGAAAAGAGAGATCAGCAGAACAGAAAGGGGAAAGAGAGAGCAGCAGAACAGAGAGGGGGAAAGAGAGATCAGCAGAACAGAAAGGGGAAAGAGAGATCAGCAGAAAAGAAAGGGGAAAGAGAGAGCAGCAGAACAGAGAGGGGTAAAGAGAGAGCAGCAGAAGAAAGAGGGGAAAAGAGAGAGCAGCAGAAGAGAGAGGGGAAAAGAGAGTGCAGCAGAAGAGAGAGGGGAAAGAGAGAGCAGCAGAAGAGAGAGGGGAAAACAGAGTGCAGCAGAACAGAGAGGGGAAAAGAGAGAGCAGCAGAATAGAGAGGGGGAAAGAGAGAGCAGCAGAAAAGAGAGGGAAAAGAGAGAGCAGCAGAAAAGAGAGGGGAAAAGAGAGAGCAGCAGAACAGAGAGGGGAAAAGAGAGCAGCAGAACAGAGAGGGGAAAAGAGAGAGCAGCAGAACAGAGACAGGGGAAAGAGAGATCAGCAGAACAGAGAGGGGGAAAGAGAGAGCAGCAGAACAGAGAGGGGAAAAGAGAGAGCAGCAGAACAGAGAGAGGGGAAAAGAGAGAGGAGCAGAACAGAGAGGGGAAAAGAGAGTGGAGCAGAACAGAGAGGGGAAAGAGAGATCAGCAGAACAGAGAGGGGAAAGAGAGAGCAGCAGAACAGAGAGGGGGAAAAGAGAGATCAGCAGAACAGAAAGGGGAAAAGAGAGAGCAGCAGAACAGAGACAGGGGAAAGAGAGATCAGCAGAACAGAGAGGGGGAAAGAGAGAGCAGCAGAACAGAGAGAGGGGAAAAGAGAGAGGAGCAGAACAGAGAGGGGAAAAGAGAGTGGAGCAGAACAGAGAGGGGAAAGAGAGATCAGCAGAACAGAGAGGGGAAAGAGAGAGCAGCAGAACAGAGAGGGGGAAAAGAGAGAGCAGTAGAACAGAGAGGGCAAAAGAGAGAGCAGCAGAACAGAGAGGGGAAAGAGAGAGCAGCAGAACAGAGAGGGGGGAAAGAGAGATCAGCAGAACAGAAAGGGGAAAGAGAGAGCAGCAGAACAGAGTGGGGAAAGAGAGAGCAGCAGAACAGAGAGGGGGAAAAGAGAGATCAGCAGAACAGAAAGGGGAAAGAGAGAGCAGCAGAACAGAGAGGGGGAAAAGAGAGAGCAGCAGAAGAAAGAGGGGAAAAGAGAGAGCAGCAGAAGAGAGAGGGGAAAAGAGAGAGCAGCAGAACAGAGAGGGGAAAGAGAGAGCAGCAGAAGAGAGAGGGGGAAAAGAGAGAGCAGCAGAACAGAGAGGGGGAAAGAGAGATCCGCAGAACAGAAAGGGGAAAGAGAGAGCAGCAGAACAGAGAGGGGTAAAGAGAGAGCAGCAGAAGAAAGAGGGGAAAAGAGAGAGCAGCAGAAGAGAGAGGGGAAAATAGAGTGCAGCAGAAGAGAGAGGGAAAAGAGAGATCAGCAGAAGAGAGAGGGGAAAAGAGAGTGCAGCAGAACAGAGAGGGGAAAAGAGAGAGCAGCAGAACAGAGAGGGGAAAGAGAGAGCAGCAGAAGAGAGAGGGGAAAAGAGAGTGCAGCAGAAGAGAGAGGGGAAAAGAGAGTGCAGCAGAACAGAGAGGGGAAAAGAGAGAGCAGCAGAACAGAGAGGGGAAAAGAGAGACCAGCAGAAGAGAGAGGGGAAAAGAGAGACCAGCAGAAGAAAGAGGGGAAAAGAGAGATCAGCAGAAGAGAGAGGGGAAAAGAGAGTGCAGCAGAACAGAGAGGGGAAAAGAGAGAGCAGCAGAACAGAGAGGGGAAAAGAGAGAGCAGCAGAAGAGAGAGGGGAAAGGAGAGAGCAGCAGAAGAGAGAAGGGGAAAGGAGAGAGCAGCAGAAGAGAGAAGGGGAAAAGAGAGAGCAGCAGAACAGAGAGGGGAAAAGAGAGATCAGCAGAAGAGAGAGGGGGAAGAGAGACAGCAGCAGAAGAGAGAAGGGGAAAGAGAGAGCAGCAGAACAGAGAGGGGAAAAGAGAGAGCAGCAGAACAGAGAGGGGAAAGAGAGAGCAGCAGAAGAGAGAGGGGAAAAGAGAGAGCAGCAGAACAGAGAGGGGAAAAGAGAGAGCAGCAGAACAGAGAGGGGGAAAAGAGAGAGCAGCAGAACAGAGAGGGGAAAAGAGAGAGCAGCAGAAGAGAGAGGGGAAAAGAGAGAGCAGCAGAAGAGGGAGGGGAAAGAGAGACGAGCAGAACAGAAAGGGGAAAGAGAGAGCAGCAGAACAGAGAGGGGAAAAGATAGAGCAGCAGAACAGAGAGGGGAATAGAGAGAGCAGCAGAAGAGAGAGGGGGAAAGAGAGAGCAGCAGAAGAGAGAGGGGAAAAGAGAGATCAGCAGAAGAGAGAGGGGGAAAGAGAGAGGAGCAGAACAGAGAGGGGGAAAGAGAGATCAGCAGAACAGAGAGGGGGAAAAGAGAGAGCAGCAGTAGAGAGAGGGGGAAAGAGAGATCAGCGGAAGAGAGAGGGGGAAGAGAGAGAGCAGTAGAACAGAGAGGGAGAAAGAGAGATCAGCAGAACAGAGAGGGGGAAAGAGAGAGCAGCAGAAGAGAGAGGGGAAAAGAGAGATCAGCAGAACAGAGAGGGGAAAAGAGAGAGCAGAAGAACAGAGAGAGGGGGAAAGAGAGAGCAGCAGAACAGAGAGGGGGAAAGAGAGATCAGCAGAACAGAGAGGGGAAAAGAGAGAGCAGCAGAACAGAGAGGGGGAAAGAGAGATCAGCAGAACAGAGAGGGGGAAAGAGAGATCAGCAGAACAGAGAGGGGAAAAGAGAGAGCAGAAGAACAGAGAGAGGGGGAAAGAGAGAGCAGCAGAACAGAGAGGGGAAAGAGAGATCAGCAGAACAGAGAGGGGGAAAGAGAGAGCAGCAGAAGAGAGAGGGGAAAGAGAGAGGAGCAGAAGAGAGAGGGGGAAAGAGAGTGCAGCAGAAGAGCGAGGGGAAAGAGAGAGCAGCAGAACAGAGAGAGGGGAAAGAGAGAGCAGCAGAACAGAGAGGGGAAAGAGAGATCAGCAGAAGAGAGAGGGGGAAAGAGAGCAGCAGAAGAGAGAGGGGGAAAGAGAGAGATCAGCAGAACAGAGAGGGAAAGAGAGAGCAGCAGATGAGAGAGGGGAAAGAGAGAGCAGCAGAACAGAGAGAGGGGAAAGAGAGAGCAGCAGATGAGAGAGGGGAAAGAGAGAGCAGCAGAACAGAGAGGGGAAAAGAGAGAGCAGCAGAATAGAGAGGGGAAAAGACAGAGCAGCAGAAGAGAGAGGGGAAAATAGAGAGCAGCAGAACAGAGAGGGGAAAAGAGAGAGCAGCAGAACAGAGAGAGGGGAAGAGAGAGCAGCAGAACACAGAGAGGGGAAAGAGAGATCAGCAGAACAGAGAGGGGAAAAGAGAGAGCAGCAGAACAGAGAGGGGAAAAGAGAGATCAGCAGAACAGAGAGGGGGAAAGAGAGAGGCGCAGAACAGAGAGGGGAAAGAGAGAGCAGCAGAAGAGAGAGGGGAAAGAGAGAGCAGCAGAACAGAGAGGGGGAAAAGAGAGATCTGCAGAACAGAGAGGGGGAAAGAGAGAGCAGCAGAACAGAGAGGGGGAAAGAGAGATCAGCAGAA
The DNA here is from genome assembly GCF_047496795.1 of Chiloscyllium punctatum. Lineage (NCBI taxonomy): Eukaryota > Metazoa > Chordata > Chondrichthyes > Orectolobiformes > Hemiscylliidae > Chiloscyllium > Chiloscyllium punctatum. The sequence goes on along the minus strand of NW_027309988.1, from coordinate 99,328 downwards.
CAGAAAGGGGAAAGAGAGAGCAGCAGAAGAGAGAGGGGAAAAGAGAGAGCAGCAGAACAGAGAGTGGGAAAAGAGAGAGCATCAGAACAGAGAGGGGGAAAAGAGAGAGCAGCAGAACAGAGAGGGGGAAAAGAGAGATCAGCAGAACAGAAAGGGGAAAGAGAGAGCAGCAGAACAGAGAGGGGGAAAGAGAGATCAGCAGAACAGAAAGGGGAAAGAGAGATCAGCAGAACAGAAAGGGGAAAGAGAGAGCAGCAGAACAGAGAGGGGTAAAGAGAGAGCAGCAGAAGAAAGAGGGGAAAAGAGAGAGCAGCAGAAGAGAGAGGGGAAAAGAGAGTGCAGCAGAAGAGAGAGGGGAAAGAGAGAGCAGCAGAAGAGAGAGGGGAAAAGAGAGTGCAGCAGAACAGAGAGGGGAAAAGAGAGAGCAGCAGAATAGAGAGGGGGAAAGAGAGAGCAGCAGAACAGAGAGGGGAAAGAGAGATCAGCATAAGAGAGAGAGGGGGAAAGAGAGAGCAGCAGAACAGAGAGGGGAAAAGAGAGAGCAGCAGAACAGAGAGGGGAAAAGAGAGAGCAGCAGAACAAAGAGGGGAAAAGAGAGAGCAGCAGAATAGAGAGGGGAAAAGAGAGAGCAGCAGAAGAGAGAGGGGGAAAAGAGAGAGCAGCAGAAGAGAGAGGGGAAAAGAGAGAGCAGCAGAACAGAGAGGGGAAATAGAGATCAGCAGAAGAGAGAGGGGAAAAGAGAGAGCAGCAGAAGAGAGAGGGGAAAGAGAGAGCAGCAGAACAGAGAGGGGAAAGAGAGAGCAGCAGAAGAGAGAGGGGAGAGAGAGCAGCAGAACAGAGAGGGGAAAAGAGAGAGCAGCAGAAGAGAGAGGGGAAAGAGAGAGCAGCCGAAGAGAGAGGTGGAAAGAGAGAGCAGCAGAAGAGAGAGGGGAAAGAGAGAGCCGCAGAACAGAGAGGGGGAAGAGAGAGCAGCAGAACAGAGAGGGGAAAAGAGAGAGCAGCAGAAGAGAGAGGGGAAAGGAGAGAGCAGCAGAAGAGAGAAGGGGAAAGGAGAGAGCAGCAGAAGAGAGAAGGGGAAAAGAGAGAGCAGCAGAACAGAGAGGGGAAAAGAGAGATCAGCAGAAGAGAGAGGGAGAAGAGAGACAGCAGCAGAAGAGAGAAGGGGAAAGAGAGAGCAGCAGAACAGAGAGGGGAAAAGAGAGAGCAGCAGAACAGAGAGGGGAAAGAGAGAGCAGCAGAAGAGAGAGGGGAAAAGAGAGAGCAGCAGAACAGAGAGGGGAAAAGAGAGAGCAGCAGAACAGAGAGGGGGAAAAGAGAGAGCAGCAGAACAGAGAGGGGAAAACAGAGAGCAGCAGAAGAGAGAGGGGAAAAGAGAGAGCAGCAGAAGAGGGAGGGGAAAGAGAGACGAGCAGAACAGAAAGGGGAAAGAGAGAGCAGCAGAACAGAGAGGGGAAAAGAGAGAGCAGCAGAACAGAGAGGGGAATAGAGAGAGCAGCAGAAGAGAGAGGGGGAAAGAGAGAGCAGCAGAACAGAGAGGGGAAAAGAGAGAGCAGCAGAAGAGAGAGGGGAAAAGAGAGAGCAGCAGAAGAGGGAGGGGAAAGAGAGACGAGCAGAACAGAAAGGGGAAAGAGAGAGCAGCAGAACAGAGAGGGGAAAAGAGAGAGCAGCAGAACAGAGAGGGGAATAGAGAGAGCAGCAGAAGAGAGAGGGGGAAAGAGAGATCAGCAGAACAGAGAGGGGGAAAAGAGAGAGCAGCAGTAGAGAGAGGGGGAAAGAGAGATCAGCGGAAGAGAGAGGGGGAAGAAAGAGAGCAGCAGAACAGAGAGGGGGAAAGAGAGATCAGCAGAACAGAGAGGGGGAAAGAGAGAGCAGCAGAACAGAGAGGGGAAAGAGAGATCAGCAGAACAGAAAGGGGGAAAAAGAGAGCAGCAGAAGAGAGAGGGGAAAGAGAGAGGAGCAGAAGAGAGAGGGGGAAAGAGAGAGCAGCAGAAGAGCGAGGGGAAAGAGAGAGCAGCAGAACAGAGAGAGGGGAAAGAGAGAGCAGCAGAACAGAGAGGGGGAAAGAGAGATCAGCAGAACAGAGAGGGGAAAAGAGAGAGCAGAAGAACAGAGAGAGGGGGAAAGAGAGAGCAGCAGAACAGAGAGGGGAAAGAGAGATCAGCAGAACAGAAAGGGGGAAAGAGAGAGCAGCAGAAGAGAGAGGGGAAAGAGAGAGGAGCAGAAGAGAGAGGGGGAAAGAGAGAGCAGCAGAAGAGCGAGGGGAAAGAGAGAGCAGCAGAACAGAGAGAGGGGAAAGAGAGAGCAGCAGAACAGAGAGGGGAAAAGAGAGAGCAGCAGAACAGAGAGGGGAAAGAGAGATCAGCAGAAGAGAGAGGGGGCAAGAGAGCAGCAGAACAGAGAGGGGGAAAGAGAGAGATCAGCAGAACAGAGAGGGAAAAGAGAGAGCAGCAGAACAGAGGGGGAAAGAGAGAGCAGCAGATGAGAGAGGGGAAAGAGAGAGCAGCAGAACAGAGAGAGGGGAAAGAGAGAGCAGCAGAACAGAGAGGGGAAAGAGAGAGCAGCAGAACAGAGAGGGGAAAAGAGAGAGCAGCAGAATAGAGAGGGGAAAAGACAGAGCAGCAGAAGAGAGAGGGGAAAAGAGAGAGCAGCAGAACAGAGAGGGGAAAAGAGAGAGCAGCAGAACAGAGAGAGGGGAAGAGAGAGCAGCAGAACACAGAGAGGGGAAAGAGAGATCAGCAGAACAGAGAGGGGAAAAGAGAGAGCAGCAGAACAGAGAGGGGAAAAGAGAGAGCAGCAGAATAGAGAGGGGGAAAAGAGAGATCAGCAGAACAGAGAGGGGGAAAGAGAGAGGCGCAGAACAGAGAGGGGAAAGAGAGAGCAGCAGAAGAGAGAGGGGAAAGAGAGAGCAGCAGAATAGAGAGGGGGAAAAGAGAGATCTGCAGAACAGAGAGGGGGAAAGAGAGAGCAGCAGAACAGAGAGGGGAAAGAGAGATCAGCAGAAGAGAGAGGGGGAAGGAGAGAGCAGGAGAAGAGAGAGGGGAAAGAGAGAGCAGCAGTACAGAGAGGGGAAAAGAGAGAGCAGCAGAAGAGAGAGGGGAAAGAGAGAGCAGCAGAATAGAGAGAGGGGAAAGAGAGAGGAGCAGAACAGAGAGTGGAAAGAGAGAGCAGCAGAACAGAGAGGGGAAAAGAGAGAGCAGCAGAAGAGAGAGTGGGAAAGAGAGATCAGCAGAACATAGAGGGGGAAAAGAGAGAGCAGCAGAACAGAGAGGGGAAAGAGAGAGCAGCAGAAGAGAGAGAGGGGAAAGAGAGAGGAGCAGAACAGAGAAGGGAAAGAGAGAGCAACAGAATAGAGAGAGGGGAAAGAGAGAGGAGCAGAACAGAGAGGGGAAAAAGAGAGCAGCAGAAGAGAGAGGGGAAAAGAGAGAGCAGCAGAAAAGAGAGGGAAAAGAGAGAGCAGCAGAAAAGTGAGGGGAAAAGAGAGAGCAGCAGAAGAAAGAGGGGAAAAGAGAGAGCAGCAGAAAAGAGAGGGCAAAGAGAGAGCAGCAGAAAAGAGAGGGGAAAAGAGAGAGCAGCAGAACAGAGAGGGGAAAAGAGAGAGCAGCAGAACAGAGACAGGGGAAAGAGAGATCAGCAGAACAGAGAGGGGAAAAGAGAGAGCAGCAGAACAGAGAGAGGGGAAAAGAGAGAGGAGCAGAACAGAGAGGGGAAAGAGAGATCAGCAGACCAGAGAGGGGAAAGAGAGAGCAGCAGAACAGAGAGGGGAAAGAGAGAGCAGCAGAACAGAGAGGGGAAAGAGAGAGCAGCAGAACAGAGAGGGGGAAAAGAGAGATCAGAAGAACAGAAAGGGGAAAGAGAGAGCAGCAGAACAGAGAGGGGGAAAGAGAGATCAGCAGAACAGAAAGGGGAAAGAGAGAGCAGCAGAAGTGAGAGGGGAAAAGAGAGAGCAGCAGAACAGAGAGGGGGAAAGAGAGATCAGCAGAACAGAAAGGGGAAAGAGAGAGCAGCAGAACAGAGAGGGGGAAAGAGAGATCAGCAGAACAGAAAGGGGAAAGAGAGATCAGCAGAACAGAAAGGGGAAAGAGAGAGCAGCAGAACAGAGAGGGGTAAAGAGAGAGCAGCAGAAGAAAGAGGGGAAAAGAGAGAGCAGCAGAAGAGAGAGGGGAAAAGAGAGTGCAGCAGAAGAGAGAGGGGAAAGAGAGAGCAGCAGAAGAGAGAGGGGAAAAGAGAGTGCAGCAGAACAGAGAGGGGAAAAGAGAGAACAGCAGAATAGAGAGGGGGAAAGAGAGAGCAGCAGAAAAGAGAGGGAAAAGAGAGAGCAGCAGAAAAGAGAGGGGAAAAGAGAGAGCAGCAGAACAGAGAGGGGAAAAGAGAGCAGCAGAACAGAGAGGGGAAAAGAGAGAGCAGCAGAACAGAGACAGGGGAAAGAGAGATCAGCAGAACAGAGAGGGGGAAAGAGAGAGCAGCAGAACAGAGAGGGGAAAAGAGAGAGCAGCAGAACAGAGAGAGGGGAAAAGAGAGAGGAGCAGAACAGAGAGGGGAAAAGAGAGTGGAGCAGAACAGAGAGGGGAAAGTGAGATCAGCAGAACAGAGAGGGGAAAGAGAGAGCAGCAGAACAGAGAGGGGGAAAAGAGAGATCAGCAGAACAGAAAGGGGAAAGAGAGAGCAGCAGAACAGAGAGGGGGAAAAGAGAGAGCAGTAGAACAGAGAGGGCAAAAGAGAGAGCAGCAGAACAGAGAGGGGAAAGAGAGAGAAGCAGAACAGAGAGGGGGAAAAGAGAGATCAGCAGAACAGAAAGGGGAGAGAGCAGCAGAACAGAGAGGGGAAAGAGAGAGCAGCAGAACAGAGAGGGGGAAAAGAGAGATCAGCAGAACAGAAAGGGGAAAGAGAGAGCAGCAGAACAGAGAGGGGGAAAAGAGAGAGCAGCAGAAGAAAGAGGGGAAAAGAGAGAGCAGCAGAAGAGAGAGGGGAAAAGAGAGAGCAGCAGAACAGAGAGGGGAAAGAGAGAGCAGCAGAAGAGAGAGGGGGGAAAGAGAGAGCAGCAGAACAGAGAGGGGGAAAAGAGAGATCAGAAGAACAGAAAGGGGAAAGAGAGAGCAGCAGAACAGAGAGGGGGAAAGAGAGATCAGCAGAACAGAAAGGGGAAAGAGAGAGCAGCAGAAGTGAGAGGGGAAAAGAGAGAGCAGCAGAACAGAGAGGGGGAAAGAGAGATCAGCAGAACAGAAAGGGGAAAGAGAGAGCAGCAGAACAGAGAGGGGGAAAGAGAGATCAGCAGAACAGAAAGGGGAAAGAGAGATCAGCAGAACAGAAAGGGGAAAGAGAGAGCAGCAGAACAGAGAGGGGTAAAGAGAGAGCAGCAGAAGAAAGAGGGGAAAAGAGAGAGCAGCAGAAGAGAGAGGGGAAAAGAGAGTGCAGCAGAAGAGAGAGGGGAAAGAGAGAGCAGCAGAAGAGAGAGGGGAAAAGAGAGTGCAGCAGAACAGAGAGGGGAAAAGAGAGAACAGCAGAATAGAGAGGGGGAAAGAGAGAGCAGCAGAAAAGAGAGGGAAAAGAGAGAGCAGCAGAAAAGAGAGGGGAAAAGAGAGAGCAGCAGAACAGAGAGGGGAAAAGAGAGCAGCAGAACAGAGAGGGGAAAAGAGAGAGCAGCAGAACAGAGACAGGGGAAAGAGAGATCAGCAGAACAGAGAGGGGGAAAGAGAGAGCAGCAGAACAGAGAGGGGAAAAGAGAGAGCAGCAGAACAGAGAGAGGGGAAAAGAGAGAGGAGCAGAACAGAGAGGGGAAAAGAGAGTGGAGCAGAACAGAGAGGGGAAAGTGAGATCAGCAGAACAGAGAGGGGAAAGAGAGAGCAGCAGAACAGAGAGGGGGAAAAGAGAGATCAGCAGAACAGAAAGGGGAAAGAGAGAGCAGCAGAACAGAGAGGGGGAAAAGAGAGAGCAGTAGAACAGAGAGGGCAAAAGAGAGAGCAGCAGAACAGAGAGGGGAAAGAGAGAGAAGCAGAACAGAGAGGGGGAAAAGAGAGATCAGCAGAACAGAAAGGGGAGAGAGCAGCAGAACAGAGAGGGGAAAGAGAGAGCAGCAGAACAGAGAGGGGGAAAAGAGAGATCAGCAGAACAGAAAGGGGAAAGAGAGAGCAGCAGAACAGAGAGGGGGAAAAGAGAGAGCAGCAGAAGAAAGAGGGGAAAAGAGAGAGCAGCAGAAGAGAGAGGGGAAAAGAGAGAGCAGCAGAACAGAGAGGGGAAAGAGAGAGCAGCAGAAGAGAGAGGGGGGAAAGAGAGAGCAGCAGAACAGAGAGGGGGAAAGAGAGATCAGCAGAACAGAAAGGGGAAAGAGAGAGCAGCAGAACAGAGAGGGGTAAAGAGAGAGCAGCAGAAGAAAGAGGGGAAAAGAGAGAGCAGCAGAAGAGAGAGGGGAAAATAGAGTGCAGCAGAAGAGAGAGGGAAAAGAGAGATCAGCAGAAGAGAGAGGGGAAAAGAGAGTGCAGCAGAACAGAGAGGGGAAAAGAGAGAGCAGCAGAACAGAGAGGGGAAAGAGAGAGCAGCAGAAGAGAGAGGGGAAAAGAGAGTGCAGCAGAAGAGAGAGGGGAAAAGAGAGACCAGCAGAAGAGAGAGGGGAAAAGAGAGACCAGCAGAAGAAAGAGGGGAAAAGAGAGATCAGCAGAAGAGAGAGGGGAAAAGAGAGTGCAGCAGAACAGAGAGGGGAAAAGAGAGAGCAGCAGAACAGAGAGGGGAAAAGAGAGAGCAGCAGAAGAGAGAGGGGAAAGGAGAGAGCAGCAGAAGAGAGAAGGGGAAAGGAGAGAGCAGCAGAAGAGAGAAGGGGAAAAGAGAGAGCAGCAGAACAGAGAGGGGAAAAGAGAGATCAGCAGAAGAGAGAGGGGGAAGAGAGACAGCAGCAGAAGAGAGAAGGGGAAAGAGAGAGCAGCAGAACAGAGAGGGGAAAAGAGAGAGCAGCAGAACAGAGAGGGGAAAGAGAGAGCAGCAGAAGAGAGAGGGGAAAAGAGAGAGCAGCAGAACAGAGAGGGGAAAAGAGAGAGCAGCAGAACAGAGAGGGGGAAAAGAGAGAGCAGCAGAACAGAGAGGGGAAAAGAGAGAGCAGCAGAATAGAGAGGGGAAAAGAGAGAGCAGCAGAAGAGGGAGGGGAAAGAGAGACGAGCAGAACAGAAAGGGGAAAGAGAGAGCAGCAGAACAGAGAGGGGAAAAGAGAGAGCAGCAGAACAGAGAGGGGAATAGAGAGAGCAGCAGAAGAGAGAGGGGGAAAGAGAGAGCAGCAGAAGAGAGAGGGGAAAAGAGAGATCAGCAGAAGAGAGAGGGGGAAAGAGAGAGGAGCAGAACAGAGAGGGGGAAAGAGAGATCAGCAGAACAGAGAGGGGGAAAAGAGAGAGCAGCAGAAGAGAGAGGGGGAAAGAGAGATCAGCGGAAGAGAGAGGGGGAAGAGAGAGAGCAGTAGAACAGAGAGGGGGAAAGAGAGATCAGCAGAACAGAGAGGGGGAAAGAGAGAGCAGCAGAAGAGAGAGGGGAAAAGAGAGAGCAGCAGAACAGAGAGGGGGAAAGAGAGATCAGCAGAACAGAGAGGGGGAAAGAGAGAGCAGCAGAACAGAGAGGGGAAAGAGAGAGCAGCAGAACAGAGAGGGGGAAAGAGAGATCAGCAGAACAGAGAGGGGAAAAGAGAGAGCAGAAGAACAGAGAGAGGGGGAAAGAGAGAGCAGCAGAACAGAGAGGGGAAAGAGAGATCAGCAGAACAGAGAGGGGGAAAGAGAGAGCAGCAGAAGAGAGAGGGGAAAGAGAGAGGAGCAGAAGAGAGAGGGGGAAAAAGAGTGCAGCAGAAGAGCGAGGGGAAAGAGAGAGCAGCAGAACAGAGAGAGGGGAAAGAGAGAGCAGCAGAACAGAGAGGGGAAAGAGAGATCAGCAGAAGAGAGAGGGGGAAAGAGAGCAGCATAAGAGAGAGAGGGAAAGAGAGAGATCAGCAGAACAGAGAGGGAAAGAGAGAGCAGCAGATGAGAGAGGGGAAAGAGAGAGCAGCAGAACAGAGAGAGGGGAAAGAGAGAGCAGCAGATGAGAGAGGGGAAAGAGAGAGCAGCAGAACAGAGAGGGGAAAAGAAAGAGCAGCAGAATAGAGAGGGGAAAAGACAGAGCAGCAGAAGAGAGAGGGGAAAAGAGAGAGCAGCAGAACAGAGAGGGGAAAAGAGAGAGCAGCAGAACAGAGAGAGGGGAAGAGAGAGCAGCAGAACACAGAGAGGGGAAAGAGAGATCAGCAGAACAGAGAGGGGAAAAGAGAGAGCAGCAGAACAGAGAGGGGAAAAGAGAGATCAGCAGAACAGAGAGGGGGAAAGAGAGAGGCGCAGAACAGAGAGGGGAAAGAGAGAGCAGCAGAAGAGAGAGGGGAAAGAGAGAGCAGCAGAACAGAGAGGGGGAAAAGAGAGATCTGCAGAACAGAGAGGGGGAAAGAGAGAGCAGCAGAACAGAGAGGGGGAAAGAGAGATCAGCAGAACAGAAAGGGGAAAGAGAGAGCAGCAGAAGAGAGAGGGGAAAAGAGAGAGCAGCAGAACAGAGAGTGGGAAAAGAGAGAGCATCAGAACAGAGAGGGGGAAAAGAGAGAGCAGCAGAACAGAGAGGGGGAAAAGAGAGATCAGCAGAACAGAAAGGGGAAAGAGAGAGCAGCAGAACAGAGAGGGGGAAAGAGAGATCAGCAGAACAGAAAGGGGAAAGAGAGATCAGCAGAACAGAAAGGGGAAAGAGAGAGCAGCAGAACAGAGAGGGGTAAAGAGAGAGCAGCAGAAGAAAGAGGGGAAAAGAGAGAGCAGCAGAAGAGAGAGGGGAAAAGAGAGTGCAGCAGAAGAGAGAGGGGAAAGAGAGAGCAGCAGAAGAGAGAGGGGAAAAGAGAGTGCAGCAGAACAGAGAGGGGAAAAGAGAGAGCAGCAGAATAGAGAGGGGGAAAGAGAGAGCAGCAGAAAAGAGAGGGAAAAGAGAGAGCAGCAGAAAAGAGAGGGGAAAAGAGAGAGCAGCAGAACAGAGAGGGGAAAAGAGAGAGCAGCAGAACAGAGAGGGGAAAAGAGAGAGCAGCAGAACAGAGACAGGGGAAAGAGAGATCAGCAGAACAGAGAGGGGGAAAGAGAGAGCAGCAGAACAGAGAGGGGAAAAGAGAGAGCAGCAGAACAGAGAGAGGGGAAAAGAGAGAGGAGCAGAACAGAGAGGGGAAAAGAGAGTGGAGCAGAACAGAGAGGGGAAAGAGAGATCAGCAGAACAGAGAGGGGAAAGAGAGAGCAGCAGAACAGAGAGGGGGAAAAGAGAGATCAGCAGAACAGAAAGGGGAAAGAGAAAGCAGCAGAAAAGAGAGGGGGAAAAGAGAGAGCAGTAGAACAGAGAGGGCAAAAGAGAGAGCAGCAGAACAGAGAGGGGAAAGAGAGAGCAGCAGAACAGAGAGGGGGAAAAGAGAGATCAGCAGAACAGAAAGGGGAAAGAGAGAGCAGCAGAACAGAGAGGGGAAAGACAGAGCAGCAGAACAGAGAGGGGGAAAAGAGAGATCAGCAGAACAGAAAGGGGAAAGAGAGAGCAGCAGAACAGAGAGGGGAAAAGAGAGAGCAGCAGAAGAAAGAGGGGAAAAGAGAGAGCAGCAGAAGAGAGAGGGGAAAAGAGAGAGCAGCAGAACAGAGAGAGGGGAAAGAGAGAGCAGCAGAAGAGAGAGGGGGAAAAGAGAGAGCAGCAGAACAGAGAGGGGGAAAGAGAGATCAGCAGAACAGAAAGGGGAAAGAGAGAGCAGCAGAACAGAGAGGGGTAAAGAGAGAGCAGCAGAAGAAAGAGGGGAAAAGAGAGAGCAGCAGAAGAGAGAGGGGAAAATAGAGTGCAGCAGAAGAGAGAGGGGAAAGAGAGAGCAGCAGAAGAGAGAGGGAAAAGAGAGATCAGCAGAAGAGAGAGGGGAAAAGAGAGTGCAGCAGAAGAGAGAGGGGAAAAGAGAGACCAGCAGAAGAGAGAGGGGAAAAGAGAGACCAGCAGAAGAAAGAAGGGAAAAGAGAGACCAGCAGAAGAGAGAGGGGAAAGAGAGAGCAGCAGAACAGAGAGGGGAAGGAGAGAGCAGCAGAAGAGAGAGGGGAAAAGAGAGAGCAGGAGAAGAGAGAGGGGGAAAAGAGAGCAGCAGAAGAGAGAAGGGGAAAAGAGAGAGCAGCAGAACAGAGAGAGGGGAAAAGAGAGACCAGCAGAAGAAAGAGGGGAAAAGAGAGAGCAGCAGAAGAGAGAGGGGAAAGAGAGAGCAGCAGAAGAGAGAGGGGAAAGAGAGAGCAGCAGAAGAGAGAGGGGAAAAGAGAGAGCAGCAGAAGAGAGAGGGGGAAAAGAGAGCAGCAGAAGAGAGAAGGGGAAAAGAGAGACAGGCAGAACAGAGAGAGGGGAAAAGAGAGAGCAGCAGAAGAGAGAGGGGAAAGAGAGAGCAGCAGAACAGATATAGGGGGAAAGAGAGAGCAGCAGAAGAGAGAGGGGAAAGAGAGATCAGCAGAACAGAGAGGGGAAAGAGAGATCAGTAGAACAGAGAGGGGAAAGAGAGAGCAGCAGAAGAGAGAGGGGAAAAGAGAGAGCAGCAGAACAGAGAGGGGAAAAGAGAGATTAGCAGAACAGAGAGTGGGAAAGAGAGATCAGCAGAAGAGAGAGGGGAAAAGAGAGAGCAGCAGAAGAGAGAGGGGAAAGAGAGATCAGCAGAAGAGGGAGGGAAAAGAGAGAGATCAGCAGAAGAGAGAGGGGAAAGAGAGAGCAGCAGAAGATGGAGGAAAAAGAGAGAGCAGCAGAAGAGAGAGGGGAAAGAGAGATTAGCAGAACAGAGAGTGGGAAAGAGAGATCAGCAGAAGAGAGAGGGGAAAGAGAGAGCAGCAGAACAGAGAGGGGAAAAGAGAGATCAGCAGAACAGAGAGGGGAAAAGAGAGAGCAGCAGAAGAGAGAGGGGAAAGAGAGAGCAGCAGAAGAGAGAGGGGCAAGAGAGATCAGCAGAACAGAGAGAGGGGAAAGAGAGAGCAGCAGAACAGAGAGGGGAAAAGAGAGAGCAGCAGAACAGAGAGGGGAAAGAGAGATCAGCAGAAGAGAGAGGGGGAAAGAGAGCAGCAGAACAGAGAGGGGGAAAGAGAGAGATCAGCAGAACAGAGAGGGAAAACAGAGAGCAGCAGAACAGAGGGGGAAAGAGAGAGCAGCAGATGGGAGAGGGCAAAGAGAGAGCAGCAGAACAGAGAGAGGGGAAAGAGAGAGCAGCAGATGAGAGAGGGGAAAGTGAGAGCAGCAGAACAGAGAGGGGAAAAGAGAGAGCAGCAGAAGAGAGAGGGGAAAAGAGAGAGCAGCAGAACAGAGAGGGGAAAAGAGAGAGCAGCAGAACAGAGAGAGGGGAAAGAGAGAGCAGCAGAACAGAGAGAGGGGAAAGAGAGATCAGCAGAACAGAGAGGGGAAAAGAGAGAGCAGCAGAACAAAGAGGGGAAAAGAGAGAGCAGCAGAATAGAGAGGGGGAAAAGAGAGATCAGCAGAACAGAGAGGGGAAAAGAGAAAGCAGCAGAATAGAGAGGGGGAAAAGAGAGATCAGCAGAACAGAGAGGGGGAAAGAGAGAGGAGCAGAACAGAGAGGGGAAAGAGAGAGCAGCAGAAGAGAGAGGGGAAAGAGAGAGCAGCAGAAGAGAGAGGAGAAAAGAGAGAGCAGCAGAACAGAGAGGGGGAAAAGAGAGAGCAGCAGAACAGAGAGAGGGAAAAGAGAGAGCAGCAGAACAGAGAGGGGAAAAGAGAGAGCAGCAGAACAGAGAGAGGGGAAAGAGAGAGCAGCAGAACAGAGAGAGGGGAAAGAGAGATCAGCAGAACAGAGAGGGGAAAAGAGAGAGCAGAAGAACAAAGAGGGGAAAAGAGAGAGCAGCAGAATAGAGAGGGGGAAAAGAGAGATCAGCAGAACAGAGAGGGGAAAAGAGAAAGCAGCAGAATAGAGAGGGGGAAAAGAGAGATCAGCAGAACAGAGAGGGGGAAAGAGAGAGGAGCAGAACCGAGAGGGGAAAGAGAGAGCAGCAGAAGAGAGAGGGGAAAGAGAGAGCAGCAGAAGAGAGAGGAGAAAAGAGAGAGCAGCAGAACAGAGAGGGGGAAAAGAGAGAGCAGCAGAACAGAGAGAGGGAAAAGAGAGAGCAGCAGAACAGAGAGGGGAAAAGAGAGAGCAGCAGAACAGAGAGAGGGGAAAGAGAGAGCAGCAGAACAGAGAGAGGGGAAAGAGAGATCAGCAGAACAGAGAGGGGAAAAGAGAGAGCAGCAGAACAAAGAGGGGAAAAGAGAGAGCAGCAGAATAGAGAGGGGGAAAAGAGAGATCAGCAGAACAGAGAGGGGAAAAGAGAAAGCAGCAGAATAGAGAGGGGGAAAAGAGAGATCAGCAGAACAGAGAGGGGAAAAGAGAATGCAGCAGAATAGAGAGGGGGAAAAGAGAGAGCAGCAGAACAAAGAGGGGAAAAGAGAGAGCAGCAGAATAGAGAGGGGGAAAAGAGAGATCAGCAGAACAGAGAGGGGAAAAGAGAAAGCAGCAGAATAGAGAGGGGGAAAAGAGAGATCAGCAGAACAGAGAGGGGGAAAGAGAGAGGAGCAGAACAGAGAGGGGAAAGAGAGAGCAGCAGAGGAGAGAGGAGAAAAGAGAGAGCAGCAGAACAGAGAGGGGAAAGAGAGAGCAGCAGAACAGAGAGGGGGAAAAGAGAGATCAGCAGAACAGAAAGGGGAAAGAGAGAGCAGCAGAACAGAGAGGGGGAAAGAGAGATCAGCAGAACAGAAAGGGGAAAGAGAGATCAGCAGAACAGAAAGGGGAAAGAGAGAGCAGCAGAACAGAGAGGGGTAAAGAGAGAGCAGCAGAAGAAAGAGGGGAAAAGAGAGAGCAGCAGAAGAGAGAGGGGAAAAGAGAGTGCAGCAGAAGAGAGAGGGGAAAGAGAGAGCAGCAGAACAGAGAGGGGAAAGAGAGAACAGCAGAAGAGAGAGGGGAAAAGAGAGAGCAGCAGAACAGAGAGGGGGAAAAGAGAGCAGCAGAAGAGAGAAGGGGAAAAGAGAGAGCAGCAGAACAGAGAGAGGGGAAAAGAGAGACCAGCAGAAGAAAGAGGGGAAAAGAGAGAGCAGCAGAAGAGAGAGGGGAAAGAGAGAGCAGCAGAACAGAGAGGGGAAAGAGAGAGCAGCAGAAGAGAGAGGGGAAAAGAGAGAGCAGCAGAAGAGAGAGGGGGAAAAGAGAGCAGCAGAAGAGAGAAGGGGAAAAGAGAGAGCAGCAGAACAGAGAGAGGGGAAAAGAGAGAGCAGCAGAACAGAGAGGGGAAAAGAGAGAGCAGCAGAACAGAGAGGGGGAAAGAGAGAGCACCAGAAGAGAGAGGGGAAAGAGAGATCAGCAGAACAGAGAGGGGAAAAGAGAGCAGCAGAAGAGAGAGGGGAAATAGAGATCAGCAGAACAGAGACAGGGGAAAGAGAGAGCAGCAGAACAGAGAGGGGAAAAGAGAGAGCGCAGCAGAACAGAGAGGGGAAAGAGAGACCAGCAGAAGAGAGAGGGGGAAAGAGAGAGCAGCAGAAGAAAGAGGGGAAAAGAGAGAGCAGCAGCAGAGAGAGGGGAAAAGAGAGAGCAGCAGAATAGAGAGGGGGAAAGAGAGAGCAGCAGCAGAGAGAGGGAAAAGAGAGAGCAGCAGAACAGAGAGGGGAAAGAGAGAGCAGCAGAACAGAGAGGGGAAAAGAGAGAGCAGCAGAACAGAGAGGGGAAAGAGAGATCAGCATAAGAGAGAGAGGGGGAAAGAGAGAGCAGCAGAACAGAGAGGGGAAAAGAGAGAGCAGCAGAACAGAGAGGGGAAAAGAGAGAGCAGCAGAACAAAGAGGGGAAAAGAGAGAGCAGCAGAATAGAGAGGGGAAAAGAGAGAGCAGCAGAAGAGAGAGGGGGAAAAGAGAGAGCAGCAGAAGAGAGAGGGGAAAAGAGAGAGCAGCTGAACAGAGAGGGGAAAAGAGAGATCAGCAGAAGAGAGAGGGGAAAAGAGAGAGCAGCAGAAGAGAGAGGGGAAAGAGAGAGCAGCAGAACAGAGAGGGGAAAGAGAGAGCAGCAGAAGAGAGAGGGGAAAGAGAGAGCAGCAGAACAGAGAGAGGGGAAAGAGAGATCAGCAGAACAGAGAGGGGAAAAGAGAGAGCAGCAGAAGAGAGAGGGGAAAGAGAGAGCAGCAGAACAGAGAGGGGGAAGAGAGATCAGCAGAACAGAGAGGGGAAAGAGAGATCGGTAGAACAGAGAGGGGAAAGAGAGATCAGTAGAACAGAGAGGGGAAAGAGAGAGCAGCAGAAGAGAAAGGGGAAAAGAGAGAGCAGCAGAACAGAGAGGGGAAAAGAGAGATTAGCAGAACAGAGAGTGGGAAAGAGAGATCAGCAGAAGAGAGAGGGGAAAAGAGAGAGCAGCAGAAGAGAGAGGGGAAAGAGAGATCAGCAGAAGAGGGAGGGAAAAGAGAGAGATCAGCAGAAGAGAGAGGGGAAAGAGAGAGCAGCAGAAGATGGAGGAAAAAGAGAGAGCAGCAGAAGAGAGAGGGGAAAGAGAGATTAGCAGAACAGAGAGTGGGAAAGAGAGATCAGCAGAAGAGAGAGGGGAAAAGAGACAGCAGCAGAAGAGAGAGGGGAAAGAGAGATCAGCAGAAGAGGGAGGGAAAAGAGCGAGATCAGCAGAAGAGAGAGGGGAAAGAGAGAGCAGCAGAAGAGAGAGGGGAAAGAGAGAGCAGCAGAACAGAGAGGGGAAAAGAGAGATCAGCAGAACAGAGAGGGGAAAAGAGAGAGCAGCAGAAGAGAGAGGGGAAAGAGAGAGCAGCAGAAGAGAGAGGGGCAAGAGAGATCAGCAGAACAGAGAGAGGGGAAAGAGAGAGCAGCAGAACAGAGAGGGGAAAAGAGAGAGCAGCAGAACAGAGAGGGGAAAGAGAGATCAGCAGAAGAGAGAGGGGGAAAGAGAGCAGCAGAACAGAGAGGGGGAAAGAGAGAGATCAGCAGAACAGAGAGGGAAAACAGAGAGCAGCAGAACAGAGGGGGAAAGATAGAGCAGCAGATGGGAGAGGGCAAAGAGAGAGCAGCAGAACAGAGAGAGGGGAAAGAGAGAGCAGCAGATGAGAGAGGGGAAAGTGAGAGCAGCAGAACAGAGAGGGGAAAAGAGAGAGCAGCAGAAGAGAGAGGGGAAAAGAGAGAGCAGCAGAACAGAGAGGGGAAAAGAGAGAGCAGCAGAACAGAGAGAGGGGAAAGAGAGAGCAGCAGAACAGAGAGAGGGGAAAGAGAGATCAGCAGAACAGAGAGGGGAAAAGAGAGAGCAGCAGAACAAAGAGGGGAAAAGAGAGAGCAGCAGAATAGAGAGGGGGAAAAGAGAGATCAGCAGAACAGAGAGGGGAAAAGAGAAAGCAGCAGAATAGAGAGGGGGAAAAGAGAGATCAGCAGAACAGAGAGGGGGAAAGAGAGAGGAGCAGAACAGAGAGGGGAAAGAGAGAGCAGCAGAAGAGAGAGGGGAAAGAGAGAGCAGCAGAAGAGAGAGGAGAAAAGAGAGAGCAGCAGAACAGAGAGGGGGAAAAGAGAGAGCAGCAGAACAGAGAGAGGGAAAAGAGAGAGCAGCAGAACAGAGAGGGGAAAAGAGAGAGCAGCAGAACAGAGAGAGGGGAAAGAGAGAGCAGCAGAACAGAGAGAGGGGAAAGAGAGATCAGCAGAACAGAGAGGGGAAAAGAGAGAGCAGAAGAACAAAGAGGGGAAAAGAGAGAGCAGCAGAATAGAGAGGGGGAAAAGAGAGATCAGCAGAACAGAGAGGGGAAAAGAGAAAGCAGCAGAATAGAGAGGGGGAAAAGAGAGATCAGCAGAACAGAGAGGGGGAAAGAGAGAGGAGCAGAACAGAGAGGGGAAAGAGAGAGCAGCAGAAGAGAGAGGGGAAAGAGAGAGCAGCAGAAGAGAGAGGAGAAAAGAGAGAGCAGCAGAACAGAGAGGGGGAAAAGAGAGAGCAGCAGAACAGAGAGAGGGAAAAGAGAGAGCAGCAGAACAGAGAGGGGAAAAGAGAGAGCAGCAGAACAGAGAGAGGGGAAAGAGAGAGCAGCAGAACAGAGAGAGGGGAAAGAGAGATCAGCAGAACAGAGAGGGGAAAAGAGAGAGCAGCAGAACAAAGAGGGGAAAAGAGAGAGCAGCAGAATAGAGAGGGGGAAAAGAGAGATCAGCAGAACAGAGAGGGGAAAAGAGAAAGCAGCAGAATAGAGAGGGGGAAAAGAGAGATCAGCAGAACAGAGAGGGGGAAAGAGAGAGGAGCAGAACAGAGAGGGGAAAGAGAGAGCAGCAGAGGAGAGAGGAGAAAAGAGAGAGCAGCAGAACAGAGAGGGGAAAGAGAGAGCAGCAGAACAGAGAGGGGGAAAAGAGAGAGCAGCAGAACAGAAAGGGGAAAGAGAGAGCAGCAGAACAGAGAGGGGGAAAGAGAGATCAGCAGAACAGAAAGGGGAAAGAGAGATCAGCAGAACAGAAAGGGGAAAGAGAGAGCAGCAGAACAGAGAGGGGTAAAGAGAGAGCAGCAGAAGAAAGAGGGGAAAAGAGAGAGCAGCAGAAGAGAGAGGGGAAAAGAGAGTGCAGCAGAAGAGAGAGGGGAAAGAGAGAGCAGCAGAACAGAGAGGGGAAAGAGAGAACAGCAGAAGAGAGAGGGGAAAAGAGAGAGCAGCAGAACAGAGAGGGGGAAAAGAGAGCAGCAGAAGAGAGAAGGGGAAAAGAGAGAGCAGCAGAACAGAGAGAGGGGAAAAGAGAGACCAGCAGAAGAAAGAGGGGAAAAGAGAGAGCAGCAGAAGAGAGAGGGGAAAGAGAGAGCAGCAGAACAGAGAGGGGAAAGAGAGAGCAGCAGAAGAGAGAGGGGAAAAGAGAGAGCAGCAGAAGAGAGAGGGGGAAAAGAGAGCAGCAGAAGAGAGAAGGGGAAAAGAGAGAGCAGCAGAAGAGAGAGGGGGAAAGAGAGATCAGCGGAAGAGAGAGGGGGAAGAGAGAGAGCAGTAGAACAGAGAGGGGGAAAGAGAGATCAGCAGAACAGAGAGGGGGAAAGAGAGAGCAGCAGAAGAGAGAGGGGAAAAGAGAGAGCAGCAGAACAGAGAGGGGGAAAGAGAGATCAGCAGAACAGAGAGGGGGAAAGAGAGAGCAGCAGAACAGAGAGGGGAAAGAGAGAGCAGCAGAACAGAGAGGGGGAAAGAGAGATCAGCAGAACAGAGAGGGGAAAAGAGAGAGCAGAAGAACAGAGAGAGGGGGAAAGAGAGAGCAGCAGAACAGAGAGGGGAAAGAGAGATCAGCAGAACAGAGAGGGGGAAAGAGAGAGCAGCAGAAGAGAGAGGGGAAAGAGAGAGGAGCAGAAGAGAGAGGGGGAAAGAGAGTGCAGCAGAAGAGCGAGGGGAAAGAGAGAGCAGCAGAACAGAGAGAGGGGAAAGAGAGAGCAGCAGAACAGAGAGGGGAAAGAGAGATCAGCAGAAGAGAGAGGGGGAAAGAGAGCAGCAGAAGAGAGAGGGGGAAAGAGAGAGATCAGCAGAACAGAGAGGGAAAGAGAGAGCAGCAGATGAGAGAGGGGAAAGAGAGAGCAGCAGAACAGAGAGAGGGGAAAGAGAGAGCAGCAGATGAGAGAGGGGAAAGAGAGAGCAGCAGAACAGAGAGGGGAAAAGAGAGAGCAGCAGAATAGAGAGGGGAAAAGACAGAGCAGCAGAAGAGAGAGGGGAAAAGAGAGAGCAGCAGAACAGAGAGGGGAAAAGAGAGAGCAGCAGAACAGAGAGAGGGGAAGAGAGAGGAGCAGAACACAGAGAGGGGAAAGAGAGATCAGCAGAACAGAGAGGGGAAAAGAGAGAGCAGCAGAACAGAGAGGGGAAAAGAGAGATCAGCAGAACAGAGAGGGGGAAACAGAGAGGCGCAGAACAGAGAGGGGAAAGAGAGAGCAGCAGAAGAGAGAGGGGAAAGAGAGAGCAGCAGAACAGAGAGGGCGAAAAGAGAGATCTGCAGAACAGAGAGGGGGAAAGAGAGAGCAGCAGAACAGAGAGGGGGAAAGAGAGATCAGCAGAACAGAAAGGGGAAAGAGAGAGCAGCAGAAGAGAGAGGGGAAAAGAGAGAGCAGCAGAACAGAGAGTGGGAAAAGAGAGAGCATCAGAACAGAGAGGGGGAAAAGAGAGAGCAGCAGAACAGAGAGGGGGAAAAGAGAGATCAGCAGAACAGAAAGGGGAAAGAGAGAGCAGCAGAACAGAGAGGGGGAAAGAGAGATCAGCAGAACAGAAAGGGGAAAGAGAGATCAGCAGAACAGAAAGGGGAAAGAGAGAGCAGCAGAACAGAGAGGGGTAAAGAGAGAGCAGCAGAAGAAAGAGGGGAAAAGAGAGAGCAGCAGAAGAGAGAGGGGAAAAGAGAGTGCAGCAGAAGAGAGAGGGGAAAGAGAGAGCAGCAGAAGAGAGAGGGGAAAAGAGAGTGCAGCAGAACAGAGAGGGGAAAAGAGAGAGCAGCAGAATAGAGAGGGGGAAAGAGAGAGCAGCAGAAAAGAGAGGGAAAAGAGAGAGCAGCAGAAAAGAGAGGGGAAAAGAGAGAGCAGCAGAACAGAGAGGGGAAAAGAGAGAGCAGCAGAACAGAGAGGGGAAAAGAGAGAGCAGCAGAACAGAGACAGGGGAAAGAGAGATCAGCAGAACAGAGAGGGGGAAAGAGAGAGCAGCAGAACAGAGAGGGGAAAAGAGAGAGCAGCAGAACAGAGAGAGGGTAAAAGAGAGAGGAGCAGAACAGAGAGGGGAAAAGAGAGTGGAGCAGAACAGAGAGGGGAAAGAGAGATCAGCAGAACAGAGAGGGGAAAGAGAGAGCAGCAGAACAGAGAGGGGGAAAAGAGAGATCAGCAGAACAGAAAGGGGAAAGAGAAAGCAGCAGAACAGAGAGGGGGAAAAGAGAGAGCAGTAGAACAGAGAGGGCAAAAGAGAGAGCAGCAGAACAGAGAGGGGAAAGAGAGAGCAGCAGAACAGAGAGGGGGAAAAGAGAGATCAGCAGAACAGAAAGGGGAAAGAGAGAGCAGCAGAACAGAGAGGGGAAAGACAGAGCAGCAGAACAGAGAGGGGGAAAAGAGAGATCAGCAGAACAGAAAGGGGAAAGAGAGAGCAGCAGAACAGAGAGGGGAAAAGAGAGAGCAGCAGAAGAAAGAGGGGAAAAGAGAGAGCAGCAGAAGAGAGAGGGGAAAAGAGAGAGCAGCAGAACAGAGAGAGGGGAAAGAGAGAGCAGCAGAAGAGAGAGGGGGAAAAGAGAGAGCAGCAGAACAGAGAGGGGGAAAGAGAGATCAGCAGAACAGAAAGGGGAAAGAGAGAGCAGCAGAACAGAGAGGGGTAAAGAGAGAGCAGCAGAAGAAAGAGGGGAAAAGAGAGAGCAGCAGAAGAGAGAGGGGAAAATAGAGTGCAGCAGAAGAGAGAGGGGAAAGAGAGAGCAGCAGAACAGAGAGGGAAAAGAGAGATCAGCAGAAGAGAGAGGGGAAAAGAGAGTGCAGCAGAAGAGAGAGGGGAAAAGAGAGACCAGCAGAAGAGAGAGGGGAAAAGAGAGACCAGCAGAAGAAAGAAGGGAAAAGAGAGACCAGCAGAAGAGAGAGGGGAAAGAGAGAGCAGCAGAACAGAGAGGGGAAGGAGAGAGCAGCAGAAGAGAGAGGGGAAAAGAGAGAGCAGGAGAAGAGAGAGGGGGAAAAGAGAGCAGCAGAAGAGAGAAGGGGAAAAGAGAGAGCAGCAGAACAGAGAGAGGGGAAAAGAGAGACCAGCAGAAGAAAGAGGGGAAAAGAGAGAGCAGCAGAAGAGAGAGGGGAAAGAGAGAGCAGCAGAAGAGAGAGGGGAAAGAGAGAGCAGCAGAAGAGAGAGGGGAAAAGAGAGAGCAGCAGAAGAGAGAGGGGGAAAAGAGAGCAGCAGAAGAGAGAAGGGGAAAAGAGAGACAGGCAGAACAGAGAGAGGGGAAAAGAGAGAGCAGCAGAAGAGAGAGGGGAAAGAGAGAGCAGCAGAACAGATAGAGGGGGAAAGAGAGAGCAGCAGAAGAGAGAGGGGAAAGAGAGATCAGCAGAACAGAGAGGGGAAAGAGAGATCAGTAGAACAGAGAGGGGAAAGAGAGAGCAGCAGAAGAGAAAGGGGAAAAGAGAGAGCAGCAGAACAGAGAGGGGAAAAGAGAGATTAGCAGAACAGAGAGTGGGAAAGAGAGATCAGCAGAAGAGAGAGGGGAAAAGAGAGAGCAGCAGAAGAGAGAGGGGAAAGAGAGATCAGCAGAAGAGGGAGGGAAAAGAGAGAGATCAGCAGAAGAGAGAGGGGAAAAGAGAGAGCAGCAGAAGAGAGAGGGGAAAGAGAGAGCAGCAGAACAGAGAGGGGAAAGAGAGAGCAGCAGAAGAGAGAGGGGAAAGAGAGAGCAGCAGAACAGAGAGAGGGGAAAGAGAGAGCAGCCGAAGAGAGAGGTGGAAAGAGAGAGCAGCAGAAGAGAGAGGGGAAAGAGAGAGCAGCAGAAGAGAGAGGGGAAAGAGAGAGCAGCAGAACAGAGAGGGGGAAGAGAGAGCAGCAGAACAGAGAGGGGAAAAGAGAGATCAGCAGAAGAGAGAGGGGGAAGAGAGAGAGCAGCAGAAGAGAGAAGGGGAAAGAGAGAGCAGCAGAACAGAGAGGGGAAAAGAGAGAGCAGCAGAACAGAGAGGGGAAAGAGAGAGCAGCAGAAGAGAGAGGGGAAAAGAGAGGCAGCAGAACAGAGAGGGGAAAAGAGAGAGCAGCAGAACAGAGAGGGGGAAAAGAGAGAGCAGCAGAACAGAGAGGGGAAAAGAGAGAGCAGCAGAACAGAGAGGGGAAAAGAGAGAGCAGCAAAAGAGGCAGGGGAAAGAGAGACGAGCAGAACAGAAAGGGGAAAGAGAGAGCAGCAGAACAGAGAGGGGAAAAGAGAGAGCAGCAGAACAGAGAGGGGAACAGAGAGAGCAGCAGAAGAGAGAGGGGGAAAGAGAGAGCAGCAGAAGAGAGAGGGGAAAAGAGAGAGGAGCAGAACAGAGAGGGGGAAAGAGAGATCAGCAGAACAGAGAGGGGGAAAAGAGAGAGCAGCAGAAGAGAGAGGGGGAAAGAGAGATCAGCGGAAGAGAGAGGGGGAAGAGAGAGAGCAGCAGAACAGAGAGGGGGAAAGAGAGATCAGCAGAACAGAGAGGGGGAAAGAGAGAGCAGCAGAAGAGAGAGGGTAAAAGAGAGAGCAGCAGAACAGAGAGGGGGAAAGAGAGATCAGCAGAACAGAGAGGGGGAAAGAGAGAGCAGCAGAACAGAGAGGGGAAAGAGAGAGCAGCAGAACAGAGAGGGGGAAAGAGAGATCAGCAGAACAGAGAGGGGAAAAGAGAGAGCAGAAGAACAGAGAGAGGGGTAAAGAGAGAGCAGCAGAACAGAGAGGGGAAAGAGAGATCAGCAGAACAGAGAGGGGGAAAGAGAGAGCAGCAGAAGAGAGAGGGGAAAGAGAGAGGAGCAGAAGAGAGAGGGGGAAAGAGAGAGCAGCAGAAGAGAGAGGGGAAAGAGAGAGCAGCAGAACAGAGAGAGGGGAAAGAGAGAGCAGCAGAACAGAGAGGGGAAAAGAGAGAGCAGCAGAACAGAGAGGGGAAAGAGAGATCAGCAGAAGAGAGAGGGGGAAAGAGAGCAGCAGAACAGAGAGGGGGAAAGAGAGAGATCAGCAGAACAGAGAGGGAAAAGAGAGAGCAGCAGAACAGAGGGGGAAAGAGAGAGCAGCAGATGAGAGAGGGGAAAGAGAGAGCAGCAGAACAGAGAGAGAGGAAAGAGAGAGCAGCAGATGAGAGAGGGGAAAGAGAGAGCAGCAGAACAGAGAGGGGAAAAGAGAGAGCAGCAGAATAGAGAGGGGAAAAGAGAGAGCAGCAGAACACAGAGGGGAAAAGAGAGAGCAGCAGAACAGAGAGAGGGGAAAGAGAGAGCAGCAGAACAGAGAGAGGGGAAAGAGAGATCAGCAGAACAGAGAGGGGAAAAGAGAGAGCAGCAGAACAAAGAGGGGAAAAGAGAGAGCAGCAGAATAGAGAGGGGGAAAAGAGAGATCAGCAGAACAGAGAGGGGAAAAGAGAAAGCAGCAGAATAGAGAGGGGGAAAAGAGAGATCAGCAGAACAGAGAGGGGGAAAGAGAGAGGAGCAGAACAGAGAGGGGAAAGAGAGAGCAGCAGAAGAGAGAGGGGAAAGAGAGAGCAGCAGAAGAGAGAGGAGAAAAGAGAGAGCAGCAGAACAGAGAGGGGGAAAAGAGAGAGCAGCAGAACAGAGAGGGGGAAAAGAGAGAGCAGCAGAACAGAGAGGGGGAAAAGAGAGATCAGCAGAACAGAAAGGGGAAAGAGAGAGCAGCAGAACAGAGAGAGGGAAAGAGAGATCAGCAGAACAGAAAGGGGAAAGAGAGATCAGCAGAACAGAAAGGGGAAAGAGAGAGCAGCAGAACAGAGAGGGGTAAAGAGAGAGCAGCAGAAGAAAGAGGGGAAAAGAGAGAGCAGCAGAAGAGAGAGCGGAAAAGAGAGTGCAGCAGAAGAGAGAGGGGAAAGAGAGAGCAGCAGAACACAGAGGGGAAAGAGAGAACAGCAGAAGAGAGAGGGGAAAAGAGAGAGCAGCAGAACAGAGAGGGGGAAAAGAGAGCAGCAGAAGAGAGAAGGGGAAAAGAGAGAGCAGCAGAACAGAGAGAGGGGAAAAGAGAGACCAGCAGAAGAAAGAGGGGAAAAGAGAGAGCAGCAGAAGAGAGAGGGGAAAGAGAGAGCAGCAGAACAGAGAGGGGAAAGAGAGAGCAGCAGAAGAGAGAGGGGAAAAGAGAGAGCAGCAGAAGAGAGAGGGGGAAAAGAGAGCAGAAGAAGAGAGAAGGGGAAAGAGAGAGCAGCAGAAGAGAGAGGGGAAAGAGAGAGCAGCAGAACAGAGAGAGGGGAAAGAGAGAGCAGCCGAAGAGAGAGGTGGAAAGAGAGAGCAGCAGAAGAGAGAGGGGAAAGAGAGAGCAGCAGAACAGAGAGGGGGAAGAGAGAGCAGCAGAACAGAGAGGGGAAAAGAGAGATCAGCAGAAGAGAGAGGGGGAAGAGAGAGAGCAGCAGAAGAGAGAAGGGGAAAGAGAGAGCAGCAGAACAGAGAGGGGAAAAGAGAGAGCAGCAGAACAGAGAGGGGAAAGAGAGAGCAGCAGAAGAGAGAGGGGAAAAGAGAGAGCAGCAGAACAGAGAGGGGGAAAAGAGAGAGCAGCAGAACAGAGAGGGGAAAAGAGAGAGCAGCAGAACAGAGAGGGGAAAAGAGAGAGCAGCAAAAGAGGCAGGGGAAAGAGAGACGAGCAGAACAGAAAGGGGAAAGAGAGAGCAGCAGAACAGAGAGGGGAAAAGAGAGAGCAGCAGAACAGAGAGGGGAAAAGAGAGAGGAGCAGAACAGAGAGGGGAAAAGAGAGATCAGCAGAACAGAGAGGGGGAAAAGAGAGAGCAGCAGAAGAGAGAGGGGGAAAGAGAGATCAGCGGAAGAGAGAGGGGGAAGACAGAGAGCAGCAGAACAGAGAGGGGGAAAGAGAGATCAGCAGAACAGAGAGGGGGAAAGAGAGAGCAGCAGAAGAGAGAGGGGAAAAGAGAGAGCAGCAGAACAGAGAGGGGGAAAGAGAGATCAGCAGAACAGAGAGGGGGAAAGAGAGAGCAGCAGAACAGAGAGGGGAAAGAGAGAGCAGCAGAACAGAGAGGAGGAAAGAGAGATCAGCAGAACAGAGAGGGGAAAAGAGAGAGCAGAAGAACAGAGAGAGGGGTAAAGAGAGAGCAGCAGAACAGAGAGGGGAAAGAGAGATCAGCAGAACAGAGAGGGGGAAAGAGAGAGCAGCAGAAGAGAGAGGGGAAAGAGAGAGGAGCAGAAGAGAGAGGGGAAAAGAGAGAGCAGCAGAACAGAGAGAGGGGAAAGAGAGAGCAGCAGAACAGAGAGGGGGAAAGAGAGAGCAGCAGAAGAGAGAGGGGGAAAGAGAGAGCAGCAGAAGAGAGAGGGGAAAGAGAGAGCAGCAGAACAGAGAGAGGGGAAAGAGAGAGCAGCAGAACAGAGAGGGGAAAAGAGAGAGCAGCAGAACAGAGAGGGGAAAGAGAGATCAGCAGAAGGGAGAGGGGGAAAGAGAGCAGCAGAACAGAGAGGGGGAAAGAGAGAGATCAGCAGAACAGAGAGGGAAAAGAGAGAGCAGCAGAACAGAGGGGGAAAGAGAGAGCAGCAGATGAGAGAGGGGAAAGAGAGAGCAGCAGAACAGAGAGAGGGGAAAGAGAGAGCAGCAGATGAGAGAGGGGAAAGAGAGAGCAGCAGAACAGAGAGGGGAAAAGAGAGAGCAGCAGAATAGAGAGGAGAAAAGAGAGAGCAGCAGAACAGAGAGGGGAAAAGAGAGAGCAGCAGAACAGAGAGAGGGGAAAGAGAGAGCAGCAGAACAGAGAGAGGGGAAAGAGAGATCAGCAGAACAGAGAGGGGAAAAGAGAGAGCAGCAGAACAAAGAGGGGAAAAGAGAGAGCAGCAGAATAGAGAGGGGGAAAAGAGAGATCAGCAGAACAGAGAGGGGAAAAGAGAAAGCAGCAGAATAGAGAGGGGGAAAAGAGAGATCAGCAGAACAGAGAGGGGGAAAGAGAGAGGAGCAGAACAGAGAGGGGAAAGAGAGAGCAGCAGAAGAGAGAGGGGAAAGAGAGAGCAGCAGAAGAGAGAGGAGAAAAGAGAGAGCAGCAGAACAGAGAGGGGGAAAAGAGAGAGCAGCAGAACAGAGAGAGGGAAAAGAGAGAGCAGCAGAACAGAGAGGGGAAAAGAGAGAGCAGCAGAACAGAGAGAGGGGAAAGAGAGAGCAGCAGAACAGAGAGAGGGGAAAGAGAGATCAGCAGAACAGAGAGGGGAAAAGAGAGAGCAGCAGAACAAAGAGGGGAAAAGAGAGAGCAGCAGAATAGAGAGTGGGAAAAGAGAGACTAGCAGAACAGAGAGGGGAAAAGAGAAAGCAGCAGAATAGAGAGGGGGAAAAGAGAGATCAGCAGAACAGAGAGGGGGAAAGAGAGAGGAGCAGAACAGAGAGGGGAAAGAGAGAGCAGCAGAAGAGAGAGGGGAAAGAGAGAGCAGCAGAAGAGAGAGGAGAAAAGAGAGAGCAGCAGAACAGAGAGGGGGAAAAGAGAGAGCAGCAGAACAGAGAGGGGGAAAAGAGAGAGCAGCAGAACAGAGAGGGGGAAAAGAGAGATCAGCAGAACAGAAAGGGGAAAGAGAGAGCAGCAGAACAGAGAGTGGGAAAGAGAGATCAGCAGAACAGAAAGGGGAAAGAGAGATCAGCAGAACAGAAAGGGGAAAGAGAGAGCAGCAGAACAGAGAGGGGTAATGAGAGAGCAGCAGAAGAAAGAGGGGAAAAGAGAGAGCAGCAGAAGAGAGAGCGGAAAAGAGAGTGCAGCAGAAGAGAGAGGGGAAAGAGAGAGCAGCAGAACAGACAGGGGAAAGAGAGAACAGCAGAAGAGAGAGGGGAAAAGAGAGAGCAGCAGAACAGAGAGGGGGAAAAGAGAGCAGCAGAAGAGAGAAGGGGAAAAGAGAGAGCAGCAGAACAGAGAGAGGGGAAAAGAGAGACCAGCAGAAGAAAGAGGGGAAAAGAGAGAGCAGCAGAAGAGAGAGGGGAAAGAGAGAGCAGCAGAACAGAGAGGGGAAAGAGAGAGCAGCAGAAGAGAGAGGGGAAAAGAGAGAGCAGCAGAAGAGAGAGGGGGAAAAGAGAGCAGAAGAAGAGAGAAGGGGAAAAGAGAGAGCAGCAGAACAGAGAGAGGGGAAAAGAGAGAGCAGCAGAAGAGAGAGGGGAAAGAGAGAGCAGCAGAACAGATAGAGGGGGAAATAGAGAGCAGCAGAATAGAGAGGGGAAAGAGAGATCAGCAGAACAGAGAGGGGAAAGAGAGAGCAGTAGAACAGAGAGGGGAAAAGAGAGATCAGCAGAAGAGAGAGGGGGAAGAGAGAGAGCAGCAGAAGAGAGAAGGGGAAAGAGAGAGCAGCAGAACAGAGAGGGGAAAAGAGAGAGCAGCAGAACAGAGAGGGGAAAGAGAGAGCAGCAGAAGAGAGAGGGGAAAAGAGAGAGCAGCAGAACAGAGAGGGGAAAAGAGAGAGCAGCAGAACAGAGAGGGGGAAAAGAGAGAGCAGCAGAACAGAGAGGGGAAAAGAGAGAGCAGCAGAACAGAGAGGGGAAAAGAGAGAGCAGCAAAAGAGGCAGGGGAAAGAGAGACGAGCAGAACAGAAAGGGGAAAGAGAGAGCAGCAGAACAGAGAGGGGAAAAGAGAGAGCAGCAGAACAGAGAGGGGAACAGACAGAGCAGCAGAAGAGAGAGGGGGAAAGAGAGAGCAGCAGAAGAGAGAGGGGAAAAGAGAGAGGAGCAGAACAGAGAGGGGAAAGAGAGATCAGCAGAAGGGAGAGGGGGAAAGAGAGCAGCAGAACAGAGAGGGGGAAAGAGAGAGATCAGCAGAACAGAGAGGGAAAAGAGAGAGCAGCAGAACAGAGAGGGGAAAGAGAGAGCAGCAGAACAGAGAGAGGGGAAAGAGAGAGCAGCAGATGAGAGAGGGGAAAGAGAGAGCAGCAGAACAGAGAGGGGAAAAGAGAGAGCAGCAGAATAGAGAGGAGAAAAGAGAGAGCAGCAGAACAGAGAGGGGAAAAGAGAGAGCAGCAGAACAGAGAGAGGGGAAAGAGAGAGCAGCAGAACAGAGAGAGGGGAAAGAGAGATCAGCAGAACAGAGAGGGGAAAAGAGAGAGCAGCAGAACAAAGAGGGGAAAAGAGAGAGCAGCAGAATAGAGAGGGGGAAAAGAGAGATCAGCAGAACAGAGAGGGGAAAAGAGAAAGCAGCAGAATAGAGAGGGGGAAAAGAGAGATCAGCAGAACAGAGAGGGGGAAAGAGAGAGGAGCAGAACAGAGAGGGGAAAGAGAGAGCAGCAGAAGAGAGAGGGGAAAGAGAGAGCAGCAGAAGAGAGAGGAGAAAAGAGAGAGCAGCAGAACAGAGAGGGGGAAAAGAGAGAGCAGCAGAACAGAGAGAGGGAAAAGAGAGAGCAGCAGAACAGAGAGGGGAAAAGAGAGAGCAGCAGAACAGAGAGAGGGGAAAGAGAGAGCAGCAGAACAGAGAGAGGGGAAAGAGAGATCAGCAGAACAGAGAGGGGAAAAGAGAGAGCAGCAGAACAAAGAGGGGAAAAGAGAGAGCAGCAGAATAGAGAGTGGGAAAAGAGAGACTAGCAGAACAGAGACGGGAAAAGAGAAAGCAGCAGAATAGAGAGGGGGAAAAGAGAGATCAGCAGAACAGAGAGGGGGAAAGAGAGAGGAGCAGAACAGAGAGGGGAAAGAGAGAGCAGCAGAAGAGAGAGGGGAAAGAGAGAGCAGCAGAAGAGAGAGGAGAAAAGAGAGAGCAGCAGAACAGAGAGGGGGAAAAGAGAGAGCAGCAGAACAGAGAGGGGGAAAAGAGAGAGCAGCAGAACAGAGAGGGGGAAAAGAGAGATCAGCAGAACAGAAAGGGGAAAGAGAGAGCAGCAGAACAGAGAGGGGGAAAGAGAGATCAGCAGAACAGAAAGGGGAAAGAGAGATCAGCAGAACAGAAAGGGGAAAGAGAGAGCAGCAGAACAGAGAGAGGTAATGAGAGAGCAGCAGAAGAAAGAGGGGAAAAGAGAGAGCAGCAGAAGAGAGAGCGGAAAAGAGAGTGCAGCAGAAGAGAGAGGGGAAAGAGAGAGCAGCAGAACAGAGAGGGGAAAGAGAGAACAGCAGAAGAGAGAGGGGAAAAGAGAGAGCAGCAGAACAGAGAGGGGGAAAAGAGAGCAGCAGAAGAGAGAAGGGGAAAAGAGAGAGCAGCAGAACAGAGAGAGGGGAAAAGAGAGACCAGCAGAAGAAAGAGGGGAAAAGAGAGAGCAGCAGAAGAGAGAGGGGAAAGAGAGAGCAGCAGAACAGAGAGGGGAAAGAGAGAGCAGCAGAAGAGAGAGGGGAAAAGAGAGAGCAGCAGAAGAGAGAGGGGGAAAAGAGAGCAGAAGAAGAGAGAAGGGGAAAAGAGAGAGCAGCAGAACAGAGAGAGGGGAAAAGAGAGAGCAGCAGAAGAGAGAGGGGAAAGAGAGAGCAGCAGAACAGATAGAGGGGGAAAGAGAGAGCAGCAGAAGAGAGAGGGGAAAGAGAGATCAGCAGAACAGAGAGGGGAAAGAGAGAGCAGTAGAACAGAGAGGGGAAAAGAGAGATCAGCAGAAGAGAGAGGGGGAAGAGAGAGAGCAGCAGAAGAGAGAAGGGGATAGAGAGAGCAGCAGAACAGAGAGGGGAAAAGAGAGAGCAGCAGAACAGAGAGGGGAAAGAGAGAGCAGCAGAAGAGAGAGGGGAAAAGAGAGAGCAGCAGAACAGAGAGGGGAAAAGAGAGAGCAGCAGAACAGAGAGGGGGAAAAGAGAGAGCAGCAGAACAGAGCGGGGAAAAGAGAGAGCAGCAGAACAGAGAGGGGAAAAGAGAGAGCAGCAAAAGAGGCAGGGGAAAGAGAGACGAGCAGAACAGAAAGGGGAAAGAGAGAGCAGCAGAACAGAGAGGGGAAAAGAGAGAGCAGCAGAACAGAGAGGGGAACAGAGAGAGCAGCAGAAGAGAGAGGGGGAAAGAGAGAGCAGCAGAAGAGAGAGGGGAAAAGAGAGAGGAGCGGAACAGAGAGGGGGAAAGAGAGATCATCAGAACAGAGAGGGGGAAAAGAGAGAGCAGCAGAAGAGAGAGGGGGAAAGAGAGATCAGCGGAAGAGAGAGGGGGAAGAGAGAGAGCAGCAGAACAGAGAGGGGGAAAGAGAGATCAGCAGAACAGAGAGGGGGAAAGAGAGAGCAGCAGAAGAGAGAGGGGAAAAGAGAGAGCAGCAGAACAGAGAGGGGGAAAGAGAGATCAGCAGAACAGAGAGGGGGAAAGAGAGAGCAGCAGAACAGAGAGGGGGAAAGAGAGATCAGCAG
Source organism: Chiloscyllium punctatum (assembly GCF_047496795.1). Taxonomy (NCBI): domain Eukaryota; kingdom Metazoa; phylum Chordata; class Chondrichthyes; order Orectolobiformes; family Hemiscylliidae; genus Chiloscyllium; species Chiloscyllium punctatum. The sequence continues at coordinate 70,504 of NW_027309988.1, read as the reverse complement.
AACAGAGAGGGGAAAAGAGAGAGCAGAAGAACAGAGAGAGGGGGAAAGAGAGAGCAGCAGAACAGAGAGGGGAAAGAGAGATCAGCAGAACAGAGAGGGGGAAAGAGAGAGCAGCAGAAGAGAGAGGGGAAAGAGAGAGGAGCAGAAGAGAGAGGGGGAAAGAGAGAGCAGCAGAAGAGAGAGGGGAAAGAGAGAGCAGCAGAACAGAGAGAGGGGAAAGAGAGAGCAGCAGAACAGAGAGGGGAAAAGAGAGAGCAGCAGAACAGAGAGGGGAAAGAGAGATCAGCAGAAGAGAGAGGGGGAAAGAGAGCAGCAGAACAGAGAGGGGGAAAGAGAGATATCAGCAGAACAGAGAGGGAAAAGAGAGAGCAGCAGAACAGAGGGGGAAAGAGAGAGCAGCAGATGAGAGAGGGGAAAGAGAGAGCAGCAGAACAGAGAGAGGGGAAAGAGAGAGCAGCAGATGAGAGAGGGGAAAGAGAGAGCAGCAGAACAGAGAGGGGAAAAGAGAGAGCAGCTGAATAGAGAGGGGAAAAGAGAGAGCAGCAGAACAGAGAGGGGAAAAGAGAGAGCAGCAGAACAGAGAGAGGGGAAAGAGAGAGCAGCAGAACAGAGAGAGGGGAAAGAGAGATCAGCAGAACAGAGAGGGGAAAAGAGAGAGCAGCAGAACAAAGAGGGGAAAAGAGAGAGCAGCAGAATAGAGAGGGGGAAAAGAGAGATCAGCAGAACAGAGAGGGGAAAAGAGAAAGCAGCAGAATAGAGAGGGGGAAAAGAGAGATCAGCAGAACAGAGAGGGGGAAAGAGAGAGGAGCAGAACAGAGAGGGGAAAGAGAGAGCAGCAGAGGAGAGAGGAGAAAAGAGAGAGCAGCAGAACAGAGAGGGGAAAGAGAGAGCAGCAGAACAGAGAGGGGGAAAAGAGAGAGCAGCAGAACAGAAAGGGGAAAGAGAGAGCAGCAGAACAGAGAGGGGGAAAGAGAGATCAGCAGAACAGAAAGGGGAAAGAGAGATCAGCAGAACAGAAAGGGGAAAGAGAGAGCAGCAGAACAGAGAGGGGTAAAGAGAGAGCAGCAGAAGAAAGAGGGGAAAAGAGAGAGCAGCAGAAGAGAGAGGGGAAAAGAGAGTGCAGCAGAAGAGAGAGGGGAAAGAGAGAGCAGCAGAACAGAGAGGGGAAAGAGAGAACAGCAGAAGAGAGAGGGGAAAAGAGAGAGCAGCAGAACAGAGAGGGGGAAAAGAGAGCAGCAGAAGAGAGAAGGGGAAAAGAGAGAGCAGCAGAACAGAGAGAGGGGAAAAGAGAGACCAGCAGAAGAAAGAGGGGAAAAGAGAGAGCAGCAGAAGAGAGAGGGGAAAGAGAGAGCAGCAGAACAGAGAGGGGAAAGAGAGAGCAGCAGAAGAGAGAGGGGAAAAGAGAGAGCAGCAGAAGAGAGAGGGGGAAAAGAGAGCAGCAGAAGAGAGAAGGGGAAAAGAGAGAGCAGCAGAAGAGAGAGGGGGAAAGAGAGATCAGCGGAAGAGAGAGGGGGAAGAGAGAGAGCAGTAGAACAGAGAGGGGGAAAGAGAGATCAGCAGAACAGAGAGGGGGAAAGAGAGAGCAGCAGAAGAGAGAGGGGAAAAGAGAGAGCAGCAGAACAGAGAGGGGGAAAGAGAGATCAGCAGAACAGAGAGGGGGAAAGAGAGAGCAGCAGAACAGAGAGGGGAAAGAGAGAGCAGCAGAACAGAGAGGGGGAAAGAGAGATCAGCAGAACAGAGAGGGGAAAAGAGAGAGCAGAAGAACAGAGAGAGGGGGAAAGAGAGAGCAGCAGAACAGAGAGGGGAAAGAGAGATCAGCAGAACAGAGAGGGGGAAAGAGAGAGCAGCAGAAGAGAGAGGGGAAAGAGAGAGGAGCAGAAGAGAGAGGGGGAAAGAGAGTGCAGCAGAAGAGCGAGGGGAAAGAGAGAGCAGCAGAACAGAGAGAGGGGAAAGAGAGAGCAGCAGAACAGAGAGGGGAAAGAGAGATCAGCAGAAGAGAGAGGGGGAAAGAGAGCAGCAGAAGAGAGAGGGGGAAAGAGAGAGATCAGCAGAACAGAGAGGGAAAGAGAGAGGAGCAGATGAGCGAGGGGAAAGAGAGAGCAGCAGAACAGAGAGAGGGGAAAGAGAGAGCAGCAGATGAGAGAGGGGAAAGAGAGAGCAGCAGAACAGAGAGGGGAAAAGAGAGAGCAGCAGAATAGAGAGGGGAAAAGACAGAGCAGCAGAAGAGAGAGGGGAAAAGAGAGAGCAGCAGAACAGAGAGGGGAAAAGAGAGAGCAGCAGAACAGAGAGAGGGGAAGAGAGAGGAGCAGAACACAGAGAGGGGAAAGAGAGATCAGCAGAACAGAGAGGGGAAAAGAGAGAGCAGCAGAACAGAGAGGGGAAAAGAGAGATCAGCAGAACAGAGAGGGGGAAAGAGAGAGGCGCAGAACAGAGAGGGGAAAGAGAGAGCAGCAGAAGAGAGAGGGGAAAGAGAGAGCAGCAGAACAGAGAGGGCGAAAAGAGAGATCTGCAGAACAGAGAGGGGGAAAGAGAGAGCAGCAGAACAGAGAGGGGGAAAGAGAGATCAGCAGAACAGAAAGGGGAAAGAGAGAGCAGCAGAAGAGAGAGGGGAAAAGAGAGAGCAGCAGAACAGAGAGTGGGAAAAGAGAGAGCATCAGAACAGAGAGGGGGAAAAGAGAGAGCAGCAGAACAGAGAGGGGGAAAAGAGAGATCAGCAGAACAGAAAGGGGAAAGAGAGAGCAGCAGAACAGAGAGGGGGAAAGAGAGATCAGCAGAACAGAAAGGGGAAAGAGAGATCAGCAGAACAGAAAGGGGAAAGAGAGAGCAGCAGAACAGAGAGGGGTAAAGAGAGAGCAGCAGAAGAAAGAGGGGAAAAGAGAGAGCAGCAGAAGAGAGAGGGGAAAAGAGAGTGCAGCAGAAGAGAGAGGGGAAAGAGAGAGCAGCAGAAGAGAGAGGGGAAAAGTGAGTGCAGCAGAACAGAGAGGGGAAAAGAGAGAGCAGCAGAATAGAGAGGGGGAAAGAGAGAGCAGCAGAAAAGAGAGGGAAAAGAGAGAGCAGCAGAAAAGAGAGGGGAAAAGAGAGAGCAGCAGAACAGAGAGGGGAAAAGAGAGAGCAGCAGAACAGAGAGGGGAAAAGAGAGAGCAGCAGAACAGAGACAGGGGAAAGAGAGATCAGCAGAACAGAGAGGGGGAAAGAGAGAGCAGCAGAACAGAGAGGGGAAAAGAGAGAGCAGCAGAACAGAGAGAGGGGAAAAGAGAGAGGAGCAGAACAGAGAGGGGAAAAGAGAGTGGAGCAGAACAGAGAGGGGAAAGAGAGATCAGCAGAACAGAGAGGGGAAAGAGAGAGCAGCAGAACAGAGAGGGGGAAAAGAGAGATCAGCAGAACAGAAAGGGGAAAGAGAAAGCAGCAGAACAGAGAGGGGGAAAAGAGAGAGCAGTAGAACAGAGAGGGCAAAAGAGAGAGCAGCAGAACAGAGAGGGGAAAGAGAGAGCAGCAGAACAGAGAGGGGGAAAAGAGAGATCAGCAGAACAGAAAGGGGAAAGAGAGAGCAGCAGAACAGAGAGGGGAAAGACAGAGCAGCAGAACAGAGAGGGGGAAAAGAGAGATCAGCAGAACAGAAAGGGGAAAGAGAGAGCAGCAGAACAGAGAGGGGAAAAGAGAGAGCAGCAGAAGAAAGAGGGGAAAAGAGAGAGCAGCAGAAGAGAGAGGGGAAAAGAGAGAGCAGCAGAACAGAGAGAGGGGAAAGAGAGAGCAGCAGAAGAGAGAGGGGGAAAAGAGAGAGCAGCAGAACAGAGAGGGGGAAAGAGAGATCAGCAGAACAGAAAGGGGAAAGAGAGAGCAGCAGAACAGAGAGGGGTAAAGAGAGAGCAGCAGAAGAAAGAGGGGAAAAGAGAGAGCAGCAGAAGAGAGAGGGGAAAATAGAGTGCAGCAGAAGAGAGAGGGGAAAGAGAGAGCAGCAGAAGAGAGAGGGAAAAGAGAGATCAGCAGAAGAGAGAGGGGAAAAGAGAGTGCAGCAGAAGAGAGAGGGGAAAAGAGAGACCAGCAGAAGAGAGAGGGGAAAAGAGAGACCAGCAGAAGAAAGAAGGGAAAAGAGAGACCAGCAGAAGAGAGAGGGGAAAGAGAGAGCAGCAGAACAGAGAGGGGAAGGAGAGAGCAGCAGAAGAGAGAGGGGAAAAGAGAGAGCAGGAGAAGAGAGAGGGGGAAAAGAGAGCAGCAGAAGAGAGAAGGGGAAAAGAGAGAGCAGCAGAACAGAGAGAGGGGAAAAGAGAGACCAGCAGAAGAAAGAGGGGAAAAGAGAGAGCAGCAGAAGAGAGAGGGGAAAGAGAGAGCAGCAGAACAGAGAGGGGAAAGAGAGAGCAGCAGAAGAGAGAGGGGAAAAGAGAGAGCAGCAGAAGAGAGAGGGGGAAAAGAGAGCAGCAGAAGAGAGAAGGGGAAAAGAGAGACAGGCAGAACAGAGAGAGGGGAAAAGAGAGAGCAGCAGAAGAGAGAGGGGAAAGAGAGAGCAGCAGAACAGATAGAGGGGGAAAGAGAGAGCAGCAGAAGAGAGAGGGGAAAGAGAGATCAGCAGAACAGAGAGGGGAAAGAGAGATCAGTAGAACAGAGAGGGGAAAGAGAGAGCAGCAGAAGAGAAAGGGGAAAAGAGAGAGCAGCAGAACAGAGAGGGGAAAAGAGAGATTAGCAGAACAGAGAGTGGGAAAGAGAGATCAGCAGAAGAGAGAGGGGAAAAGAGAGAGCAGCAGAAGAGAGAGGGGAAAGAGAGATCAGCAGAAGAGGGAGGGAAAAGAGAGAGATCAGCAGAAGAGAGAGGGGAAAAGAGAGAGCAGCAGAAGAGAGAGGGGAAAGAGAGAGCAGCAGAACAGAGAGGGGAAAGAGAGAGCAGCAGAAGAGAGAGGGGAAAGAGAGAGCAGCAGAACAGAGAGAGGGGAAAGAGAGAGCAGCCGAAGAGAGAGGTGGAAAGAGAGAGCAGCAGAAGAGAGAGGGGAAAGAGAGAGCAGCAGAAGAGAGAGGGGAAAGAGAGAGCAGCAGAACAGAGAGGGGGAAGAGAGAGCAGCAGAACAGAGAGGGGAAAAGAGAGATCAGCAGAAGAGAGAGGGGGAAGAGAGAGAGCAGCAGAAGAGAGAAGGGGAAAGAGAGAGCAGCAGAACAGAGAGGGGAAAAGAGAGAGCAGCAGAACAGAGAGGGGAAAGAGAGAGCAGCAGAAGAGAGAGGGGAAAAGAGAGGCAGCAGAACAGAGAGGGGAAAAGAGAGAGCAGCAGAACAGAGAGGGGGAAAAGAGAGAGCAGCAGAACAGAGAGGGGAAAAGAGAGAGCAGCAGAACAGAGAGGGGAAAAGAGAGAGCAGCAAAAGAGGCAGGGGAAAGAGAGACGAGCAGAACAGAAAGGGGAAAGAGAGAGCAGCAGAACAGAGAGGGGAAAAGAGAGAGCAGCAGAACAGAGAGGGGAACAGAGAGAGCAGCAGAAGAGAGAGGGGGAAAGAGAGAGCAGCAGAAGAGAGAGGGGAAAAGAGAGAGGAGCAGAACAGAGAGGGGGAAAGAGAGATCAGCAGAACAGAGAGGGGGAAAAGAGAGAGCAGCAGAAGAGAGAGGGGGAAAGAGAGATCAGCGGAAGAGAGAGGGGGAAGAGAGAGAGCAGCAGAACAGAGAGGGGGAAAGAGAGATCAGCAGAACAGAGAGGGGGAAAGAGAGAGCAGCAGAAGAGAGAGGGTAAAAGAGAGAGCAGCAGAACAGAGAGGGGGAAAGAGAGATCAGCAGAACAGAGAGGGGGAAAGAGAGAGCAGCAGAACAGAGAGGGGAAAGAGAGAGCAGCAGAACAGAGAGGGGGAAAGAGAGATCAGCAGAACAGAGAGGGGAAAAGAGAGAGCAGAAGAACAGAGAGAGGGGTAAAGAGAGAGCAGCAGAACAGAGAGGGGAAAGAGAGATCAGCAGAACAGAGAGGGGGAAAGAGAGAGCAGCAGAAGAGAGAGGGGAAAGAGAGAGGAGCAGAAGAGAGAGGGGGAAAGAGAGAGCAGCAGAAGAGAGAGGGGAAAGAGAGAGCAGCAGAACAGAGAGAGGGGAAAGAGAGAGCAGCAGAACAGAGAGGGGAAAAGAGAGAGCAGCAGAACAGAGAGGGGAAAGAGAGATCAGCAGAAGAGAGAGGGGGAAAGAGAGCAGCAGAACAGAGAGGGGGAAAGAGAGAGATCAGCAGAACAGAGAGGGAAAAGAGAGAGCAGCAGAACAGAGGGGGAAAGAGAGAGCAGCAGATGAGAGAGGGGAAAGAGAGAGCAGCAGAACAGAGAGAGAGGAAAGAGAGAGCAGCAGATGAGAGAGGGGAAAGAGAGAGCAGCAGAACAGAGAGGGGAAAAGAGAGAGCAGCAGAATAGAGAGGGGAAAAGAGAGAGCAGCAGAACACAGAGGGGAAAAGAGAGAGCAGCAGAACAGAGAGAGGGGAAAGAGAGAGCAGCAGAACAGAGAGAGGGGAAAGAGAGATCAGCAGAACAGAGAGGGGAAAAGAGAGAGCAGCAGAACAAAGAGGGGAAAAGAGAGAGCAGCAGAATAGAGAGGGGGAAAAGAGAGATCAGCAGAACAGAGAGGGGAAAAGAGAAAGCAGCAGAATAGAGAGGGGGAAAAGAGAGATCAGCAGAACAGAGAGGGGGAAAGAGAGAGGAGCAGAACAGAGAGGGGAAAGAGAGAGCAGCAGAAGAGAGAGGGGAAAGAGAGAGCAGCAGAAGAGAGAGGAGAAAAGAGAGAGCAGCAGAACAGAGAGGGCGAAAAGAGAGAGCAGCAGAACAGAGAGGGGGAAAAGAGAGAGCAGCAGAACAGAGAGGGGGAAAAGAGAGATCAGCAGAACAGAAAGGGGAAAGAGAGAGCAGCAGAACAGAGAGAGGGAAAGAGAGATCAGCAGAACAGAAAGGGGAAAGAGAGATCAGCAGAACAGAAAGGGGAAAGAGAGAGCAGCAGAACAGAGAGGGGTAAAGAGAGAGCAGCAGAAGAAAGAGGGGAAAAGAGAGAGCAGCAGAAGAGAGAGCGGAAAAGAGAGTGCAGCAGAAGAGAGAGGGGAAAGAGAGAGCAGCAGAACACAGAGGGGAAAGAGAGAACAGCAGAAGAGAGAGGGGAAAAGAGAGAGCAGCAGAACAGAGAGGGGGAAAAGAGAGCAGCAGAAGAGAGAAGGGGAAAAGAGAGAGCAGCAGAACAGAGAGAGGGGAAAAGAGAGACCAGCAGAAGAAAGAGGGGAAAAGAGAGAGCAGCAGAAGAGAGAGGGGAAAGAGAGAGCAGCAGAACAGAGAGGGGAAAGAGAGAGCAGCAGAAGAGAGAGGGGAAAAGAGAGAGCAGCAGAAGAGAGAGGGGGAAAAGAGAGCAGAAGAAGAGAGAAGGGGAAAGAGAGAGCAGCAGAAGAGAGAGGGGAAAGAGAGAGCAGCAGAACAGAGAGAGGGGAAAGAGAGAGCAGCCGAAGAGAGAGGTGGAAAGAGAGAGCAGCAGAAGAGAGAGGGGAAAGAGAGAGCAGCAGAACAGAGAGGGGGAAGAGAGAGCAGCAGAACAGAGAGGGGAAAAGAGAGATCAGCAGAAGAGAGAGGGGGAAGAGAGAGAGCAGCAGAAGAGAGAAGGGGAAAGAGAGAGCAGCAGAACAGAGAGGGGAAAAGAGAGAGCAGCAGAACAGAGAGGGGAAAGAGAGAGCAGCAGAAGAGAGAGGGGAAAAGAGAGAGCAGCAGAACAGAGAGGGGAAAAGAGAGAGCAGAAGAACAGAGAGGGGGAAAAGAGAGAGCAGCAGAACAGAGAGGGGAAAAGAGAGAGCAGCAGAACAGAGAGGGGAAAAGAGAGAGCAGCAAAAGAGGCAGGGGAAAGAGAGACGAGCAGAACAGAAAGGGGAAAGAGAGAGCAGCAGAACAGAGAGGGGAAAAGAGAGAGCAGCAGAACAGAGAGGGGAAAAGAGAGAGGAGCAGAACAGAGAGGGGGAAAGAGAGATCAGCAGAACAGAGAGGGGGAAAAGAGAGAGCAGCAGAAGAGAGAGGGGGAAAGAGAGATCAGCGGAAGAGAGAGGGGGAAGACAGAGAGCAGCAGAACAGAGAGGGGGAAAGAGAGATCAGCAGAACAGAGAGGGGGAAAGAGAGAGCAGCAGAAGAGAGAGGGGAAAAGAGAGAGCAGCAGAACAGAGAGGGGGAAAGAGAGATCAGCAGAACAGAGAGGGGGAAAGAGAGAGCAGCAGAACAGAGAGGGGAAAGAGAGAGCAGCAGAACAGAGATTAGGAAAGAGAGATCAGCAGAACAGAGAGGGGAAAAGAGAGAGCAGAAGAACAGAGAGAGGGGTAAAGAGAGAGCAGCAGAACAGAGAGGGGAAAGAGAGATCAGCAGAACAGAGAGGGGGAAAGAGAGAGCAGCAGAAGAGAGAGGGGAAAGAGAGAGGAGCAGAAGAGAGAGGGGAAAAGAGAGAGCAGCAGAACAGAGAGAGGGGAAAGAGAGAGCAGCAGAACAGAGAGGGGGAAAGAGAGAGCAGCAGAAGAGAGAGGGGGAAAGAGAGAGCAGCAGAAGAGAGAGGGGAAAGAGAGAGCAGCAGAACAGAGAGAGGGGAAAGAGAGAGCAGCAGAACAGAGAGGGGAAAAGAGAGAGCAGCAGAACAGAGAGGGGAAAGAGAGATCAGCAGAAGGGAGAGGGGGAAAGAGAGCAGCAGAACAGAGAGGGGGAAAGAGAGAGATCAGCAGAACAGAGAGGGAAAAGAGAGAGCAGCAGAACAGAGGGGGAAAGAGAGAGCAGCAGATGAGAGAGGGGAAAGAGAGAGCAGCAGAACAGAGAGAGGGGAAAGAGAGAGCAGCAGATGAGAGAGGGGAAAGAGAGAGCAGCAGAACAGAGAGGGGAAAAGAGAGAGCAGCAGAATAGAGAGGAGAAAAGAGAGAGCAGCAGAACAGAGAGGGGAAAAGAGAGAGCAGCAGAACAGAGAGAGGGGAAAGAGAGAGCAGCAGAACAGAGAGAGGGGAAAGAGAGATCAGCAGAACAGAGAGGGGAAAAGAGAGAGCAGCAGAACAAAGAGGTGAAAAGAGAGAGCAGCAGAATAGAGAGGGGGAAAAGAGAGATCAGCAGAACAGAGAGGGGAAAAGAGAAAGCAGCAGAATAGAGAGGGGGAAAAGAGAGATCAGCAGAACAGAGAGGGGGAAAGAGAGAGGAGCAGAACAGAGAGGGGAAAGAGAGAGCAGCAGAAGAGAGAGGGGAAAGAGAGAGCAGCAGAAGAGAGAGGAGAAAAGAGAGAGCAGCAGAACAGAGAGGGGGAAAAGAGAGAGCAGCAGAACAGAGAGAGGGAAAAGAGAGAGCAGCAGAACAGAGAGGGGAAAAGAGAGAGCAGCAGAACAGAGAGAGGGGAAAGAGAGAGCAGCAGAACAGAGAGAGGGGAAAGAGAGATCAGCAGAACAGAGAGGGGAAAAGAGAGAGCAGCAGAACAAAGAGGGGAAAAGAGAGAGCAGCAGAATAGAGAGTGGGAAAAGAGAGACGAGCAGAACAGAGAGGGGAAAAGAGAAAGCAGCAGAATAGAGAGGGGGAAAAGAGAGATCAGCAGAACAGAGAGGGGGAAAGAGAGAGGAGCAGAACAGAGAGGGGAAAGAGAGAGCAGCAGAAGAGAGAGGGGAAAGAGAGAGCAGCAGAAGAGAGAGGAGAAAAGAGAGAGCAGCAGAACAGAGAGGGGGAAAAGAGAGAGCAGCAGAACAGAGAGGGGGAAAAGAGAGAGCAGCAGAACAGAGAGGGGGAAAAGAGAGATCAGCAGAACAGAAAGGGGAAAGAGAGAGCAGCAGAACAGAGAGTGGGAAAGAGAGATCAGCAGAACAGAAAGGGGAAAGAGAGATCAGCAGAACAGAAAGGGGAAAGAGAGAGCAGCAGAACAGAGAGGGGTAATGAGAGAGCAGCAGAAGAAAGAGGGGAAAAGAGAGAGCAGCAGAAGAGAGAGCGGAAAAGAGAGTGCAGCAGAAGAGAGAGGGGAAAGAGAGAGCAGCAGAACAGAGAGGGGAAAGAGAGAACAGCAGAAGAGAGAGGGGAAAAGAGAGAGCAGCAGAACAGAGAGGGGGAAAAGAGAGCAGCAGAAGAGAGAAGGGGAAAAGAGAGAGCAGCAGAACAGAGAGAGGGGAAAAGAGAGACCAGCAGAAGAAAGAGGGGAAAAGAGAGAGCAGCAGAAGAGAGAGGGGAAAGAGAGAGCAGCAGAACAGAGAGGGGAAAGAGAGAGCAGCAGAAGAGAGAGGGGAAAAGAGAGAGCAGCAGAAGAGAGAGGGGGAAAAGAGAGCAGAAGAAGAGAGAAGGGGAAAAGAGAGAGCAGCAGAACAGAGAGAGGGGAAAAGAGAGAGCAGCAGAAGAGAGAGGGGAAAGAGAGAGCAGCAGAACAGATAGAGGGGGAAATAGAGAGCAGCAGAATAGAGAGGGGAAAGAGAGATCAGCAGAACAGAGAGGGGAAAGAGAGAGCAGTAGAACAGAGAGGGGAAAAGAGAGATCAGCAGAAGAGAGAGGGGGAAGAGAGAGAGCAGCAGAAGAGAGAAGGGGAAAGAGAGAGCAGCAGAACAGAGAGGGGAAAAGAGAGAGCAGCAGAACAGAGAGGGGAAAGAGAGAGCAGCAGAAGAGAGAGGGGAAAAGAGAGAGCAGCAGAACAGAGAGGGGAAAAGAGAGAGCAGCAGAACAGAGAGGGGGAAAAGAGAGAGCAGCAGAACAGAGAGGGGAAAAGAGAGAGCAGCAGAACAGAGAGGGGAAAAGAGAGAGCAGCAAAAGAGGCAGGGGAAAGAGAGACGAGCAGAACAGAAAGGGGAAAGAGAGAGCAGCAGAACAGAGAGGGGAAAAGAGAGAGCAGCAGAACAGAGAGGGGAACAGACAGAGCAGCAGAAGAGAGAGGGGGAAAGAGAGAGCAGCAGAAGAGAGAGGGGAAAAGAGAGAGGAGCAGAACAGAGAGGGGAAAGAGAGATCAGCAGAAGGGAGAGGGGGAAAGAGAGCAGCAGAACAGAGAGGGGGAAAGAGAGAGATCAGCAGAACAGAGAGGGAAAAGAGAGAGCAGCAGAACAGAGAGGGGAAAGAGAGAGCAGCAGAACAGAGAGAGGGGAAAGAGAGAGCAGCAGATGAGAGAGGGGAAAGAGAGAGCAGCAGAACAGAGAGGGGAAAAGAGAGAGCAGCAGAATAGAGAGGAGAAAAGAGAGAGCAGCAGAACAGAGAGGGGAAAAGAGAGAGCAGCAGAACAGAGAGAGGGGAAAGAGAGAGCAGCAGAACAGAGAGAGGGGAAAGAGAGATCAGCAGAACAGAGAGGGGAAAAGAGAGAGCAGCAGAACAAAGAGGGGAAAAGAGAGAGCAGCAGAATAGAGAGGGGGAAAAGAGAGATCAGCAGAACAGAGAGGGGAAAAGAGAAAGCAGCAGAATAGAGAGGGGGAAAAGAGAGATCAGCAGAACAGAGAGGGGGAAAGAGAGAGGAGCAGAACAGAGAGGGGAAAGAGAGAGCAGCAGAAGAGAGAGGGGAAAGAGAGAGCAGCAGAAGAGAGAGGAGAAAAGAGAGAGCAGCAGAACAGAGAGGGGGAAAAGAGAGAGCAGCAGAACAGAGAGAGGGAAAAGAGAGAGCAGCAGAACAGAGAGGGGAAAAGAGAGAGCAGCAGAACAGAGAGAGGGGAAAGAGAGAGCAGCAGAACAGAGAGAGGGGAAAGAGAGATCAGCAGAACAGAGAGGGGAAAAGAGAGAGCAGCAGAACAAAGAGGGGAAAAGAGAGAGCAGCAGAATAGAGAGTGGGAAAAGAGAGACTAGCAGAACAGAGACGGGAAAAGAGAAAGCAGCAGAATAGAGAGGTGGAAAAGAGAGATCAGCAGAACAGAGAGGGGGAAAGAGAGAGGAGCAGAACAGAGAGGGGAAAGAGAGAGCAGCAGAAGAGAGAGGGGAAAGAGAGAGCAGCAGAAGAGAGAGGAGAAAAGAGAGAGCAGCAGAACAGAGAGGGGGAAAAGAGAGAGCAGCAGAACAGAGAGGGGGAAAAGAGAGAGCAGCAGAACAGAGAGGGGGAAAAGAGAGATCAGCAGAACAGAAAGGGGAAAGAGAGAGCAGCAGAACAGAGAGGGGGAAAGAGAGATCAGCAGAACAGAAAGGGGAAAGAGAGATCAGCAGAACAGAAAGGGGAAAGAGAGAGCAGCAGAACAGAGAGAGGTAATGAGAGAGCAGCAGAAGAAAGAGGGGAAAAGAGAGAGCAGCAGAAGAGAGAGCGGAAAAGAGAGTGCAGCAGAAGAGAGAGGGGAAAGAGAGAGCAGCAGAACAGAGAGGGGAAAGAGAGAACAGCAGAAGAGAGAGGGGAAAAGAGAGAGCAGCAGAACAGAGAGGGGGAAAAGAGAGCAGCAGAAGAGAGAAGGGGAAAAGAGAGAGCAGCAGAACAGAGAGAGGGGAAAAGAGAGACCAGCAGAAGAAAGAGGGGAAAAGAGAGAGCAGCAGAAGAGAGAGGGGAAAGAGAGAGCAGCAGAACAGAGAGGGGAAAGAGAGAGCAGCAGAAGAGAGAGGGGAAAAGAGAGAGCAGCAGAAGAGAGAGGGGGAAAAGAGAGCAGAAGAAGAGAGAAGGGGAAAAGAGAGAGCAGCAGAACAGAGAGAGGGGAAAAGAGAGAGCAGCAGAAGAGAGAGGGGAAAGAGAGAGCAGCAGAACAGATAGAGGGGGAAAGAGAGAGCAGCAGAAGAGAGAGGGGAAAGAGAGATCAGCAGAACAGAGAGGGGAAAGAGAGAGCAGTAGAACAGAGAGGGGAAAAGAGAGATCAGCAGAAGAGAGAGGGGGAAGAGAGAGAGCAGCAGAAGAGAGAAGGGGATAGAGAGAGCAGCAGAACAGAGAGGGGAAAAGAGAGAGCAGCAGAACAGAGAGGGGAAAGAGAGAGCAGCAGAAGAGAGAGGGGAAAAGAGAGAGCAGCAGAACAGAGAGGGGAAAAGAGAGAGCAGCAGAACAGAGAGGGGGAAAAGAGAGAGCAGCAGAACAGAGCGGGGAAAAGAGAGAGCAGCAGAACAGAGAGGGGAAAAGAGAGAGCAGCAAAAGAGGCAGGGGAAAGAGAGACGAGCAGAACAGAAAGGGGAAAGAGAGAGCAGCAGAACAGAGAGGGGAAAAGAGAGAGCAGCAGAACAGAGAGGGGAACAGAGAGAGCAGCAGAAGAGAGAGGGGGAAAGAGAGAGCAGCAGAAGAGAGAGGGGAAAAGAGAGAGGAGCAGAACAGAGAGGGGGAAAGAGAGATCATCAGAACAGAGAGGGGGAAAAGAGAGAGCAGCAGAAGAGAGAGGGGGAAAGAGAGATCAGCGGAAGAGAGAGGGGGAAGAGAGAGAGCAGCAGAACAGAGAGGGGGAAAGAGAGATCAGCAGAACAGAGAGGGGGAAAGAGAGAGCAGCAGAAGAGAGAGGGGAAAAGAGAGAGCAGCAGAACAGAGAGGGGGAAAGAGAGATCAGCAGAACAGAGAGGGGGAAAGAGAGAGCAGCAGAACAGAGAGGGGGAAAGAGAGATCAGCAGAACAGAGAGGGGAAAAGAGAGAGCAGAAGAACAGAGAGAGGGGGAAAGAGAGAGCAGCAGAACAGAGAGGGGAAAGAGAGATCAGCAGAACAGAGAGGGGGAAAGAGAGAGCAGCAGAAGAGAGAGGGGAAAGAGAGAGGAGCAGAAGAGAGAGGGGGAAAGATAGAGCAGCAGAAGAGAGAGGGGAAAGAGAGAGCAGCAGAACAGAGAGAGGGGAAAGAGAGAGCAGCAGAACAGAGAGGGGAAAAGAGAGAGCAGCAGAACAGAGAGGGGAAAGAGAGATCAGCAGAAGAGAGAGGGGGAAAGAGAGCAGCAGAACAGAGAGGGGGAAAGAGAGATATCAGCAGAACAGAGAGGGAAAAGAGAGAGCAGCAGAACAGAGGGGGAAAGAGAGAGCAGCAGATGAGAGAGGGGAAAGAGAGAGCAGCAGAACAGAGAGAGGGGAAAGAGAGAGCAGCAGATGAGAGAGGGGAAAGAGAGAGCAGCAGAACAGAGAGGGGAAAAGAGAGAGCAGCTGAATAGAGAGGGGAAAAGAGAGAGCAGCAGAACAGAGAGGGGAAAAGAGAGAGCAGCAGAACAGAGAGAGGGGAAAGAGAGAGCAGCAGAACAGAGAGAGGGGAAAGAGAGATCAGCAGAACAGAGAGGGGAAAAGAGAGAGCAGCAGAACAAAGAGGGGAAAAGAGAGAGCAGCAGAATAGAGAGGGGGAAAAGAGAGATCAGCAGAACAGAGAGGGGAAAAGAGAAAGCAGCAGAATAGAGAGGGGGAAAAGAGAGATCAGCAGAACAGAGAGGGGGAAAGAGAGAGGAGCAGAACAGAGAGGGGAAAGAGAGAGCAGCAGAAGAGAGAGGGGAAAGAGAGAGCAGCAGAAGAGAGAGGAGAAAAGAGAGAGCAGCAGAACAGAGAGGGGGAAAAGAGAGAGCAGCAGAACAGAGAGAGGGAAAAGAGAGATCAGCAGAACAGAGAGGGGAAAAGAGAGAGCAGCAGAACAGAGAGAGGGGAAAGAGAGAGCAGCAGAACAGAGAGAGGGGAAAGAGAGATCAGCAGAACAGAGAGGGGAAAAGAGAGAGCAGCAGAACAAAGAGGGGAAAAGAGAGAGCAGCAGAATAGAGAGGGGGAAAAGAGAGATCAGCAGAACAGAGAGGGGAAAAGAGAAAGCAGCAGAATAGAGAGGGGGAAAAGAGAGATCAGCAGAACAGAGAGGTGGAAAGAGAGAGGAGCAGAACAGAGAGGGGAAAGAGAGAGCAGCAGAAGAAAGAGGGGAAAGAGAGAGCAGCAGAAGAGAGAGGAGAAAAGAGAGAGCAGCAGAACAGAGAGGGGGAAAAGAGAGAGCAGCAGAACAGAGAGGGGGAAAAGAGAGAGCAGCAGAACAGAGAGGGGGAAAAGAGAGATCAGCAGAACAGAAAGGGGAAAGAGAGAGCAGCAGAACAGAGAGGGGGAAAGAGAGATCAGCAGAACAGAAAGGGGAAAGAGAGATCAGCAGAACAGAAAGGGGAAAGAGAGATCAGCAGAACAGAGAGGGGTAAAGAGAGAGCAGCAGAAGAAAGAGGGGAAAAGAGAGAGCAGCAGAAGAGAGAGCGGAAAAGAGAGTGCAGCAGAAGAGAGAGGGGAAAGAGAGAGCAGCAGAACAGAGAGGGGAAAGAGAGAACAGCAGAAGAGAGAGGGGAAAAGAGAGAGCAGCAGAACAGAGAGGGGGAAAAGAGAGCAGCAGAAGAGAGAAGGGGAAAAGAGAGAGCAGCAGAACAGAGAGAGGGGAAAAGAGAGACCAGCAGAAGAAAGAGGGGAAAAGAGAGAGCAGCAGAAGAGAGAGGGGAAAGAGAGAGCAGCAGAACAGAGAGGGGAAAGAGAGAGCAGCAGAAGAGAGAGGGGAAAAGAGAGAGCAGCAGAAGAGAGAGGGGGAAAAGAGAGCAGAAGAAGAGAGAAGGGGAAAAGAGAGAGCAGCAGAACAGAGAGAGGGGAAAAGAGAGAACAGCAGAAGAGAGAGGGGAAAGAGAGAGCAGCAGAACAGATAGAGGGGGAAAGAGAGAGCAGCAGAAGAGAGAGGGGAAAGAGAGATCAGCAGAACAGAGAGGGGAAAGAGAGAGCAGTAGAACAGAGAGGGGGAAAGAGAGAGCAGCAGAAGAGAGAGTGGAAAAGAGAGAGCAGCAGAACAGAGAGGAGGAAACAGAGAGCAGCAGAACAGAGAGGGGAAAGAGAGAGCCCAGAAGAGAGAGGGGGAAAAGAGAGAGCAGCAGAACAGAGAGGGATAAAGAGAGAGCAGCAGAACAGAGAGGGGAAAGAGAGAGCAGCAGAACAGAGAGGGGGAAAGAGAGAGCAGCAGAAGAGAGAGGGAAAAGAGAGATCAGCAGAAGAGAGAGGGGAAAAGAGAGAGCAGCAGAAGAGAGAAGGGGAAAATAGAGAGCAGCAGAACAGAGAGGGGGAAAAGAGGGAGCAGCAGAACAGAGAGGGGAAAAGAGAGGTCAGCAGAACAGAGAGGGGAAAAGAGAGATTAGCAGAACAGAGAGGGGGAAAGAGAGAGCAGCAGAAGAGAGAGGGGAAAGAGAGAGAGCAGCAGAACAGAGAGGGGAAAGAGAGACCAGCAGAAGAGAGAGGGGAAAGAGAGAGCAGCAGAAGAGAGAAGGGGAAAGAGAGAGCAGCAGAAGATGGAGGAAAAAGAGAGAGCAGCAGAAGAGAGAGGGGAAAGAGAGATTAGCACAACAGAGAGTGGGAAAGAGAGATCAGCAGAAGAGAGAGGGGAAAAGAGACAGCAGCAGAAGAGAGAGGGGAAAGAGAGATCAGCAGAAGAGGGAGGGAAAAGAGAGAGATCAGCAGAAGAGAGAGGGGAAAGAGAGAGCAGCAGAAGAGAGAGGGGAAAGAGAGAGCAGCAGAACAGAGAGGGGAAAAGAGAGATCAGTAGAACAGAGAGGGGAAAAGAGAGAGCAGCAGAAGAGAGAGGGGAAAGAGAGAGCAGCAGAATAGAGAGGGGAAAGAGAGATCAGCAGAACAGAGAGAGGGGAAAGAGAGAGCAGCAGAACAGAGAGGGGAAAAGAGAGAGCAGCAGAACAGAGAGGGGGAAAGAGAGAGCACCAGAAGAGAGAGGGGAAAGAGAGATCAGCAGAACAGAGAGGGGAAAAGAGAGCAGCAGAAGAGAGAGGGGAAAGAGAGATCAGCAGAACAGAGAGAGGGGAAAGAGAGAGCAGCAGAACAGAGAGGGGAAAAGAGAGAGAGCAGCAGAACAGAGAGGGGAAAGAGAGACCAGCAGAAGAGAGAGGGGGAAAGAGAGAGCAGCAGAAGAAAGAGGGGAAAAGAGAGAGCAGCAGCAGAGAGAGGGGAAAAGAGAGAGCAGCAGAATAGAGAGGGGGAAAGAGAGAGCAGCAGCAGAGAGAGGGAAAAGAGAGAGCAGCAGAACAGAGAGGGGAAAGAGAGAGCAGCAGAACAGAGAGGGGAAAAGAGAGAGCAGCAGAACAGAGAGGGGAAAGAGAGATCAGCATAAGAGAGAGAGGGGAAAGAGAGAGCAGCAGAACAGAGAGGGGAAAACAGAGAGCAGCAGAACAGAGGGGGAAAAGAGAGAGCAGCAGAACAAAGAGGGGAAAAGAGAGAGCAGCAGAATAGAGAGGGGAAAAGAGAGAGCAGCAGAAGAGAGAGGGGGA
Source organism: Chiloscyllium punctatum (assembly GCF_047496795.1). Classification (NCBI taxonomy): domain Eukaryota; kingdom Metazoa; phylum Chordata; class Chondrichthyes; order Orectolobiformes; family Hemiscylliidae; genus Chiloscyllium; species Chiloscyllium punctatum. Next base: position 53,449 of record NW_027309988.1, on the reverse strand, counting down.
AAAGAGAGAGCAGCAGAAGAGAGAGGGGAAAAGAGAGAGCAGCAGAACAGAGAGGGGAAACGAGAGATCAGCAGAAGAGAGAGGGGAAAAGAGAGAGCAGCAGAACAGAGGGGGAAAGAGAGAGCAGCAGATGAGAGAGGGGAAAGAGAGAGCAGCAGAACAGAGAGAGGGGAAAGAGAGAGCAGCAGATGAGAGAGGGGAAAGAGAGAGCAGCAGAACAGAGAGAGGGGAAAGAGAGATCAGCAGAACAGAGAGGGGAAAAGAGAGAGCAGCAGAACAAAGAGGGGAAAAGAGAGAGCAGCAGAACAGAGAGGGGGAAAAGAGAGATCAGCAGAACAGAGAGGGGAAAAGAGAAAGCAGCAGAATAGAGAGGGGGAAAAGAGAGATCAGCAGAACAGAGAGGGGGAAAGAGAGAGGAGCAGAACAGAGAGGGGAAAGAGAGAGCAGCAGAAGAGAGAGGGGAAAGAGAGAGCAGCAGAAGAGAGAGGAGAAAAGAGAGAGCAGCAGAACAGAGAGGGGGAAAAGAGAGAGCAGCAGAACAGAGAGAGGGAAAAGAGAGAGCAGCAGAACAGAGAGGGGAAAAGAGAGAGCAGCAGAACAGAGAGAGGGGAAAGAGAGAGCAGCAGAACAGAGAGAGGGGAAAGAGAGATCAGCAGAACAGAGAGGGGAAAAGAGAGAGCAGCAGAACAAAGAGGGGAAAAGAGAGAGCAGCAGAATAGAGAGGGGGAAAAGAGAGATCAGCAGAACACAGAGGGGAAAAGAGAAAGCAGCAGAATAGAGAGGGGGAAAAGAGAGATCAGCAGAACAGAGAGGGGGAAAGAGAGAGGAGCAGAACAGAGAGGGGAAAGAGAGAGCAGCAGAAGAAAGAGGGGAAAGAGAGAGCAGCAGAAGAGAGAGGAGAAAAGAGAGAGCAGCAGAACAGAGAGGGGGAAAAGAGAGAGCAGCAGAACAGAGAGGGGGAAAAGAGAGAGCAGCAGAACAGAGAGGGGGAAAAGAGAGATCAGCAGAACAGAAAGGGGAAAGAGAGAGCAGCAGAACAGAGAGGGGGAAAGAGAGATCAGCAGAACAGAAAGGGGAAAGAGAGATCAGCAGAACAGAAAGGGGAAAGAGAGAGCAGCAGAACAGAGAGGGGTAAAGAGAGAGCAGCAGAAGAAAGAGGGGAAAAGAGAGAGCAGCAGAAGAGAGAGCGGAAAAGAGAGTGCAGCAGAAGAGAGAGGGGAAAGAGAGAGCAGCAGAACAGAGAGGGGAAAGAGAGAACAGCAGAAGAGAGAGGGGAAAAGAGAGAGCAGCAGAACAGAGAGGGGGAAAAGAGAGCAGCAGAAGAGAGAAGGGGAAAAGAGAGAGCAGCAGAACAGAGAGAGGGGAAAAGAGAGACCAGCAGAAGAAAGAGGGGAAAAGAGAGAGCAGCAGAAGAGAGAGGGGAAAGAGAGAGCAGCAGAACAGAGAGGGGAAAGAGAGAGCAGCAGAAGAGAGAGGGGAAAAGAGAGAGCAGCAGAAGAGAGAGGGGGAAAAGAGAGCAGAAGAAGAGAGAAGGGGAAAAGAGAGAGCAGCAGAACAGAGAGAGGGGAAAAGAGAGAGCAGCAGAAGAGAGAGGGGAAAGAGAGAGCAGCAGAACAGATAGAGGGGGAAAGAGAGATCAGCAGAACAGAGAGGGGAAAGAGAGAGCAGTAGAACAGAGAGGGGGAAAGAGAGAGCAGCAGAAGAGAGAGTGGAAAAGAGAGAGCAGCAGAACAGAGAGGAGGAAACAGAGAGCAGCAGAACAGAGAGAGGGAAAGAGAGAGCAGCAGAAGAGAGAGGGGAAAAGAGAGAGCAGCAGAACAGAGAGGGGAAAGAGAGAGCCCAGAAGAGAGAGGGGGAAAAGAGAGAGCAGCAGAACAGAGAGGGATAAAGAGAGAGCAGCAGAAGAGAGAGGGGAAACAGAGAGCAGCAGAACAGAGAGGGGGAAAGAGAGAGCAGCAGAAGAGAGAGGGCAAAGAGAGATCAGCAGAAGAGAGAGGGGAAAAGAGAGAGCAGCAGAAGAGAGAAGGGGAAAAGAGAGAGCAGCAGAACAGAGAGGGGGAAAAGAGAGAGCAGCAGAACAGAGAGGGGAAAAGAGAGGTCAGCAGAACAGAGAGGGGAAAAGAGAGATTAGCAGAACAGAGAGGGGGAAAGAGAGAGCAGCAGAAGAGAGAGGGGAAAGAGAGATCAGCAGAAGAGGGAGGGAAAAGAGAGAGATCAGCAGAAGAGAGAGGGGAAAGAGAGAGCAGCAGAAGAGAGAAGGGGAAAGAGAGAGCAGCAGAAGATGGAGGAAAAAGAGAGAGCAGCAGAAGAGAGAGGGGAAAGAGAGATTTGCAGAACAGAGAGTGGGAAAGAGAGATCAGCAGAAGAGAGAGGGGAAAAGAGACAGCAGCAGAAGAGAGAGGGGAAAGAGAGATCAGCAGAAGAGGGAGGGAAAAGAGAGAGATCAGCAGAAGAGAGAGGGGAAAGAGAGAGCAGCAGAAGAGAGAGGGGAAAGAGAGAGCAGCAGAACAGAGAGGGTAAAAGAGAGATCAGCAGAACAGAGAGGGGAAAAGAGAGAGCAGCAGAAGAGAGAGGGGAAAGAGAGAGCAGCAGAATAGAGAGGGGAAAGAGAGATCAGCAGAACAGAGAGAGGGGAAAGAGAGAGCAGCAGAACAGAGAGGGGAAAAGAGAGAGCAGCAGAACAGAGAGGGGGAAAGAGAGAGCACCAGAAGAGAGAGGGGAAAGAGAGATCAGCAGAACAGAGAGGGGAAAAGAGAGCAGCAGAAGAGAGAGGGGAAAGAGAGATCAGCAGAACAGAGAGAGGGGAAAGAGAGAGCAGCAGAACAGAGAGGGGAAAAGAGAGAGAGCAGCAGAACAGAGAGGGGAAAGAGAGACCAGCAGAAGAGAGAGGGGGAAAGAGAGAGCAGCAGAAGAAAGATAGGAAAAGAGAGAGCAGCAGCAGAGAGAGGGGAAAAGAGAGAGCAGCAGAATAGAGAGTGGGAAAGAGAGAGCAGCAGCAGAGAGAGGGAAAAGAGAGAGCAGCAGAACAGAGAGGGGAAAGAGAGAGCAGCAGAACAGAGAGGGGAAAAGAGAGAGCAGCAGAACAGAGAGGGGAAAGAGAGATCAGCATAAGAGAGAGAGGGGAAAGAGAGAGCAGCAGAACAGAGAGGGGAAAACAGAGAGCAGCAGAACAGAGAGGGGAAAAGAGAGAGCAGCAGAACAAAGAGGGGAAAAGAGAGAGCAGCAGAATAGAGAGGGGAAAAGAGAGAGCAGCAGAAGAGAGAGGGGGAAAAGAGAGAGCAGCAGAAGAGAGAGGGGAAAAGAGAGAGCAGCAGAACAGAGAGGGGAAACGAGAGATCAGCAGAAGAGAGAGGGGAAATGAGAGAGCAGCAGAAGAGAGAGGGGAAAGAGAGAGCAGCAGAACAGAGAGGGGAAAGAGAGAGCAGCAGAAGAGAGAGGGGAAAGAGAGAGCAGCAGAACAGAGAGGGGAAAAGAGAGAGCAGCAGAAGAGAGAGGGGAAAGAGAGAGCAGCCGAAGAGAGAGGTGGAAAGAGAGAGCAGCAGAAGAGAGAGGGGAAAGAGAGAGCAGCATAACAGAGAGGGTGAAGAGAGAGCAGCAGAACAGAGAGGGGAAAAGAGAGAGCAGCAGAAGAGAGAGGGGAAAGGAGAGAGCAGCAGAAGAGAGAAGGGGAAAGGAGAGAGCAGCAGAAGAGAGAAGGGGAAAAGAGAGAGCAGCAGAACAGAGAGGGGAAAAGAGAGATCAGCAGAAGAGAGAGGGGGAAGAGAGAGAGCAGCAGAAGAGAGAAGGGGAAAGAGAGAGCAGCAGAACAGAGAGGGGAAAAGAGAGAGCAGCAGAACAGAGAGGGGAAAGAGAGAGCAGCTGAAGAGAGAGGGGAAAAGAGAGAGCAGCAGAACAGAGAGGGGAAAAGAGAGAGCAGCAGAACAGAGAGGGGGAAAAGAGAGAGCAGCAGAACAGAGAGGGGAAAAGAGAGAGCAGCAGAACAGAGAGGGGAAAAGAGATAGCAGCAGAAGAGGGAGGGGAAAGAGAGACGAGCAGAACAGAAAGGGGAAAGAGAGAGCAGCAGAACAGAGAGGGGAAAAGAGAGAGCAGCAGAACAGAGAGGGGAATAGAGAGAGCAGCAGAAGAGAGAGGGGGAAAGAGAGAGCAGCAGAAGAGAGAGGGGAAAAGAGAGAGCAGCAGAAGAGAGAGGGGGAAAGAGAGAGGAGCAGAACAGAGAGGGGGAAAGAGAGATCAGCAGAACAGAGAGGGGGAAAAGAGAGAGCAGCAGAAGAGAGAGGGGGAAAGAGAGATCAGCGGAAGAGAGAGGGGGAAGAGAGAGAGCAGCAGAACAGAGAGGGGGAAAGAGAGATCAGCAGAACAGAGAGGGGGAAAGAGAGAGCAGCAGAAGAGAGAGGGTAAAAGAGAGAGCAGCAGAACAGAGAGGGGGAAAGAGAGATCAGCAGAACAGAGAGGGGGAAAGAGAGAGCAGCAGAACAGAGAGGGGGAAAGAGAGATCAGCAGAACAGAGAGGGGAAAAGAGAGAGCAGAAGAACAGAGAGAGGGGGAAAGAGAGAGCAGCAGAACAGAGAGGGGAAAGAGAGATCAGCAGAACAGAGATGGGGAAAGAGAGAGCAGCAGAAGAGAGAGGGGAAAGAGAGAGGAGCAGAAGAGAGAGGGGGAAAGAGTGAGCAGCAGAAGAGAGAGGGGAAAGAGAGAGCAGCAGATGAGAGAGGGGAAAGAGAGAGCAGCAGAACAGAGAGGGGAAAAGAGAGAGCAGCAGAACAGAGAGGGGAAAGAGAGATCAGCAGAAGAGAGAGGGGGAAAGAGAGCAGCAGAACAGAGAGGGGGAAAGAGAGAGATCAGCAGAACAGAGAGGGAAAAGAGAGAGCAGCAGAACAGAGGGGGAAAGAGAGAGCAGCAGAAGAGAGAGGGGAAAGAGAGAGCAGCAGAACAGAGAGGGGAAAAGAGAGAGCAGCAGAATAGAGAGGGGAAAAGAGAGAGCAGCAGAAGAGAGAGGGGAAAAGAGAGAGCAGCAGAACAGAGAGGGGAAAAGAGAGAGCAGCAGAACAGAGAGAGGGGAAAGAGAGAGCAGCAGAACAGAGAGGGGAAAGAGAGAGCAGCAGAATAGAGAAGGGGAAAAGAGAGATCAGCAGAACAGAGAGGGGGAAAGAGAGAGCAGCAGAACAGAGAGGGGAAAGAGAGATCAGCAGAAGAGAGAGGGGGAAAGAGAGAGCAGGAGAAGAGAGAGGGGAAAGAGAGAGCAGCAGAACAGAGAGGGGAAAAGAGAGAGCAGCAGAACAGAGAGAGGGGAAAGAGAGAGCAGCAGAACAGAGAGAGGGGAAAGAGAGATCAGCAGAACAGAGAGGGGAAAAGAGAGAGCAGCAGAACAAAGAGGGGAAAAGAGAGAGCAGCAGAATAGAGAGTGGGAAAAGAGAGACTAGCAGAACAGAGAGGGGAAAAGAGAAAGCAGCAGAATAGAGAGGGGGAAAAGAGAGATCAGCAGAACAGAGAGGGGGAAAGAGAGAGGAGCAGAACAGAGAGGGGAAAGAGAGAGCAGCAGAAGAGAGAGGGGAAAGAGAGAGCAGCAGAAGAGAGAGGAGAAAAGAGAGAGCAGCAGAACAGAGAGGGGGAAAAGAGAGAGCAGCAGAACAGAGAGGGGGAAAAGAGAGAGCAGCAGAACAGAGAGGGGGAAAAGAGAGATCAGCAGAACAGAAAGGGGAAAGAGAGAGCAGCAGAACAGAGAGGGGGAATGAGAGATCAGCAGAACAGAAAGGGGAAAGAGAGATCAGCAGAACAGAAAGGGGAAAGAGAGAGCAGCAGAACAGAGAGGGGTAATGAGAGAGCAGCAGAAGAAAGAGGGGAAAAGAGAGAGCAGCAGAAGAGAGAGCGGAAAAGAGAGTGCAGCAGAAGAGAGAGGGGAAAGAGAGAGCAGCAGAACAGAGAGGGGAAAGAGAGAACAGCAGAAGAGAGAGGGGAAAAGAGAGAGCAGCAGAACAGAGAGGGGGAAAAGAGAGCAGCAGAAGAGAGAAGGGGAAAAGAGAGAGCAGCAGAACAGAGAGAGGGGAAAAGAGAGACCAGCAGAAGAAAGAGGGGAAAAGAGAGTGCAGCAGAAGAGAGAGGGGAAAGAGAGAGCAGCAGAACAGAGAGGGGAAAGAGAGAGCAGCAGAAGAGAGAGGGGAAAAGAGAGAGCAGCAGAAGAGAGAGGGGGAAAAGAGAGCAGAAGAAGAGAGAAGGGGAAAAGAGAGAGCAGCAGAACAGAGAGAGGGGAAAAGAGAGAGCAGCAGAAGAGAGAGGGGAAAGAGAGAGCAGCAGAACAGATAGAGGGGGAAAGAGAGAGCAGCAGAAGAGAGAGGGGAAAGAGAGATCAGCAGAACAGAGAGGGGAAAGAGAGAGCAGTAGAACAGAGAGGGGAAAAGAGAGATCAGCAGAAGAGAGAGGGGGAAGAGAGAGAGCAGCAGAAGAGAGAAGGGGATAGAGAGAGCAGCAGAACAGAGAGGGGAAAAGAGAGAGCAGCAGAACAGAGAGGGGAAAGAGAGAGCAGCAGAAGAGAGAGGGGAAAAGAGAGAGCAGCAGAACAGAGAGGGGAAAAGAGAGAGCAGCAGAACAGAGAGGGGGAAAAGAGAGAGCAGCAGAACAGAGAGGGGAAAAGAGAGAGCAGCAAAAGAGGCAGGGGAAAGAGAGACGAGCAGAACAGAAAGGGGAAAGAGAGAGCAGCAGAACAGAGAGGGGAAAAGAGAGAGCAGCAGAACAGAGAGGGGAAAAGAGAGAGCAGCAAAAGAGGCAGGGGAAAGAGAGACGAGCAGAACAGAAAGGGGAAAGAGAGAGCAGCAGAACAGAGAGGGGAAAAGAGAGAGCAGCAGAAGAGAGAGGGGGAAAGAGAGATCAGCGGAAGAGAGAGGGGGAAGAGAGAGAGCAGCAGAACAGAGAGGGGGAAAGAGAGATCAGCAGAACAGAGAGGGGGAAAGAGAGAGCAGCAGAAGAGAGAGGGGAAAAGAGAGAGCAGCAGAACAGAGAGGGGGAAAGAGAGATCAGCAGAACAGAGAGGGGGAAAGAGAGAGCAGCAGAACAGAGAGGGGGAAAGAGAGATCAGCAGAACAGAGAGGGGAAAAGAGAGAGCAGAAGAACAGAGAGAGGGGGAAAGAGAGAGCAGCAGAACAGAGAGGGGAAAGAGAGATCAGCAGAACAGAGAGGGGGAAAGAGAGAGCAGCAAAAGAGAGAGGGGAAAGAGAGAGGAGCAGAAGAGAGAGGGGGAAAGAGAGAGCAGCAGAAGAGAGGGGAAAGAGAGAGCAGCAGAACAGAGAGAGGGGAAAGAGAGAGCAGCAGAACAGAGAGGGGAAAAGAGAGAGCAGCAGAACAGAGAGGGGAAAGAGAGATCAGCAGAAGAGAGAGGGGGAAAGAGAGCAGCAGAACAGAGAGGGGGAAAGAGAGAGATCAGCAGAACAGAGAGGGAAAAGAGAGAGCAGCAGAACAGAGGGGGAAAGAGAGAGCAGCAGATGAGAGAGGGGAAAGAGAGAGCAGCAGAACAGAGAGAGGGGAAAGAGAGAGCAGCAGATGAGAGAGGGGAAAGAGAGAGCAGCAGAAGAGAGAGGGGGAAAAGAGAGCAGAGGAAGAGAGAAGGGGAAAAGAGAGAGCAGCAGAACAGAGAGAGGGGAAAAGAGAGAGCAGCAGAAGAGAGAGGGGAAAGAGAGAGCAGCAGAACAGATAGAGGGGGAAAGAGAGAGCAGCAGAAGAGAGAGGGGAAAGAGAGATCAGCAGAACAGAGAGGGGAAAGAGAGAGCAGTAGAACAGAGAGGGGAAAAGAGAGATCAGCAGAAGAGAGAGGGGGAAGAGAGAGAGCAGCAGAAGAGAGAAGGGGATAGAGAGAGCAGCAGAACAGAGAGGGGAAAAGAGAGAGCAGCAGAACAGAGAGGGGAAAGAGAGAGCAGCAGAAGAGAGAGGGGAAAAGAGAGAGCAGCAGAACAGAGAGGGGAAAAGAGAGAGCAGCAGATGAGAGAGGGGAAAGAGAGAGCAGCAGAACAGAGAGGGGGAAAAGAGAGAGCAGCAGAACAGAGAGGGGAAAAGAGAGAGCAGCAGAACAGAGAGGGGAAAAGAGAGAGCAGCAAAAGAGGCATGGGAAAGAGAGACGAGCAGAACAGAAAGGGGAAAGAGAGAGCAGCAGAACAGAGAGGGGAAAAGAGAGAGCAGCAGAACAGAGAGGGGAACAGAGAGAGCAGCAGAAGAGAGAGGGGGAAAGAGAGAGCAGCAGAAGAGAGAGGGGAAAAGAGAGAGGAGCAGAACAGAGAGGGGGAAAGAGAGATCATCAGAACAGAGAGGGGGAAAAGAGAGAGCAGCAGAAGAGAGAGGGGGAAAGAGAGATCAGCGGAAGAGAGAGGGGGAAGAGAGAGAGCAGCAGAACAGAGAGGGGGAAAGAGAGATCAGCAGAACAGAGAGGGGGAAAGAGAGAGCAGCAGAAGAGAGAGGGGAAAAGAGAGAGCAGCAGAACAGAGAGGGGGAAAGAGAGATCAGCAGAACAGAGAGGGGGAAAGAGAGAGCAGCAGAACAGAGAAGGGGGAAAGAGAGATCAGCAGAACAGAGAGGGGAAAAGAGAGAGCAGAAGAACAGAGAGAGGGGGAAAGAGAGAGCAGCAGAACAGAGAGGGGAAAGAGAGATCAGCAGAACAGAGAGGGGGAAAGAGAGAGCAGCAGAAGAGAGAGGGGAAAGAGAGAGGAGCAGAAGAGAGAGGGGGAAAGAGAGAGCAGCAGAAGAGAGAGGGGAAAGAGAGAGCAGCAGAACAGAGAGAGGGGAAAGAGAGAGCAGCAGAACAGAGAGGGGAAAAGAGAGAGCAGCAGAACAGAGAGGGGAAAGAGAGATCAGCAGAACAGAGGGGGAAAGAGAGAGATCAGCAGAACAGAGAGGGAAAAGAGAGAGCAGCAGAACAGAGGGGAAAGAGAGAGCAGCAGATGAGAGAGGGGAAAGAGAGAGCAGCAGAACAGAGAGAGGGGAAAGAGAGAGCAGCAGATGAGAGAGGGGAAAGAGAGAGCAGCAGAACAGAGAGGGGAAAAGAGAGAGCAGCTGAATAGAGAGGGGAAAAGAGAGAGCAGCAGAACAGAGAGGGGAAAAGAGAGAGCAGCAGAACAGAGAGAGGGGAAAGAGAGAGCAGCAGAACAGAGAGAGGGGAAAGAGAGATCAGCAGAACAGAGAGGGGAAAAGAGAGAGCAGCAGAACAAAGAGGGGAAAAGAGAGAGCAGCAGAATAGAGAGGGGGAAAAGAGAGATCAGCAGAACAGAGAGGGGAAAAGAGAAAGCAGCAGAATAGAGAGGGGGAAAAGAGAGATCAGCAGAACAGAGAGGGGGAAAGAGAGAGGAGCAGAACAGAGAGGGGAAAGAGAGAGCAGCAGAAGAGAGAGGGGAAAGAGAGAGCAGCAGAAGAGAGAGGAGAAAAGAGAGAGCAGCGGAACAGAGAGGGGGAAAAGAGAGAGCAGCAGAACAGAGAGAGGGAAAAGAGAGAGCAGCAGAACAGAGAGGGGAAAAGAGAGAGCAGCAGAACAGAGAGAGGGGAAAGAGAGAGCAGCAGAACAGAGAGAGGGGAAAGAGAGATCAGCAGAACAGAGAGGGGAAAAGAGAGAGCAGCAGAACAAAGAGGGGAAAAGAGAGAGCAGCAGAATAGAGAGGGGGGAAAGAGAGATCAGCAGAACAGAGAGGGGAAAAGAGAAAGCAGCAGAATAGAGAGGGGGAAAAGAGAGATCAGCAGAACAGAGAGGTGGAAAGAGAGAGGAGCAGAACAGAGAGGGGAAAGAGAGAGCAGCAGAAGAAAGAGGGGAAAGAGAGAGCAGCAGAAGAAAGAGGAGAAAAGAGAGAGCAGCAGAACAGAGAGGGGGAAAAGAGAGAGCAGCAGAACAGAGAGGGGGAAAAGAGAGAGCAGCAGAACAGAGAGGGGGAAAAGAGAGATCAGCAGAAAAGAAAGGGGAAAGAGAGAGCAGCAGAACAGAGAGGGGGAAAGAGAGATCAGCAGAACAGAAAGGGGAAAGAGAGATCAGCAGAACAGAAAGGGGAAAGAGAGAGCAGCAGAACAGAGAGGGGTAAAGAGAGAGCAGCAGAAGAAAGAGGGGAAAAGAGAGAGCAGCAGAAGAGAGAGCGGAAAAGAGAGTGCAGCAGAAGAGAGAGGGGAAAGAGAGAGCAGCAGAACAGAGAGGGGAAAGAGAGAACAGCAGAAGAGAGAGGGGAAAAGAGAGAGCAGCAGAACAGAGAGGGGGAAAAGAGAGCAGCAGAAGAGAGAAGGGGAAAGAGAGAGCAGCAGAACAGAGAGAGGGGAAAAGAGAGACCAGCAGAAGAAAGAGGGGAAAAGAGAGAGCAGCAGAAGAGAGAGGGGAAAGAGAGAGCAGCAGAACAGAGAGGGGAAAGAGAGAGCAGCAGAAGAGAGAGGGGAAAAGAGAGAGCAGCAGAAGAGAGAGGGGGAAAAGAGAGCAGAAGAAGAGAGAAGGGGAAAAGAGAGAGCAGCAGAACAGATAGAGGGGGAAAAAGAGAGCAGCAGAAGAGAGAGGGGAAAGAGAGAGCAGCAGAACAGATAGAGGGGGAAAGAGAGAGCAGCAGAAGAGAGAGGGGAAAGAGAGATCAGCAGAACAGAGAGGGGAAAGAGAGAGCAGTAGAACAGAGAGGGGGAAAGAGAGAGCAGCAGAAGAGAGAGTGGAAAAGAGAGAGCAGCAGAACAGAGAGGAGGAAACAGAGAGCAGCAGAACAGAGAGAGGGAAAGAGAGAGCAGCAGAAGAGAGAGGGGGAAAAGAGAGAGCAGCAGAACAGAGAGGGATAAAGAGAGAGCAGCAGAAGAGAGAGTGGAAAGAGAGAGCAGCAGAACAGAGAGGGGAAAGAGAGAGCAGCAGAAGAGAGAGGGGAAAAGAGAGAGCAGCAGAAGAGAGAGGGGGAAAAGAGAGCAGAAGAAGAGAGAAGGGGAAAAGAGAGAGCAGCAGAACAGAGAGAGGGGAAAAGAGAGAGCAGCAGAAGAGAGAGGGGAAAGAGAGAGCAGCAGAACAGATAGAGGGGGAAAGAGAGAGCAGCAGAAGAGAGAGGGGAAAGAGAGATCAGCAGAACAGAGAGGGGAAAGAGAGAGCAGTAGAACAGAGAGGGGGAAAGAGAGAGCTGCAGAAGAGAGAGTGGAAAAGAGAGAGCAGCAGAACAGAGAGGAGGAAACAGAGAGCAGCAGAACAGAGAGGGGAAAGAGAGAGCGCAGAAGAGAGAGGGGGAAAAGAGAGAGCAGCAGAACAGAGAGGGATAAAGAGAGAGCAGCAGAACAGAGAGGGGAAAGAGAGAGCAGCAGAACAGAGAGGGGGAAAGAGAGAGCAGCAGAAGAGAGAGGGAAAAGAGAGATCAGCAGAAGAGAGAGGGGAAAAGAGAGAGCAGCAGAAGAGAGAAGGGGAAAAGAGAGAGCAGCAGAACAGAGAGGGGGAAAAGAGAGAGCAGCAGAACAGAGAGGGGAAAAGAGAGGTCAGCAGAACAGAGAGGGGAAAAGAGAGATTAGCAGAACAGAGAGGGGGAAAGAGAGAGCAGCAGAAGAGAGAGGGGAAAGAGAGATCAGCAGAAGAGGGAGGGAAAAGAGAGAGATCAGCAGAAGAGAGAGGGGAAAGAGAGAGCAGCAGAAGAGAGAAGGGGAAAGAGAGAGCAGCAGAAGATGGAGGAAAAAGTGAGAGCAGCAGAAGAGAGAGGGGAAAGAGAGATTAGCACAACAGAGAGTGGGAAAGAGCGATCAGCAGAAGAGAGAGGGGAAAAGAGACAGCAGCAGAAGAGAGAGGGGAAAGAGAGATCAGCAGAAGAGGGAGGGAAAAGAGAGAGATCAGCAGAAGAGAGAGGGGAAAGAGAGAGCAGCAGAAGAGAGAGGGGAAAGAGAGAGCAGCAGAACAGAGAGGGGAAAAGAGAGATCAGCAGAACAGAGAGGGGAAAAGAGAGAGCAGCAGAAGAGAGAGGGGAAAGAGAGAGCAGCAGAATAGAGAGGGGAAAGAGAGATCAGCAGAACAGAGAGAGGGGAAAGAGAGAGCAGCAGAACAGAGAGGGGAAAAGAGAGAGCAGCAGAACAGAGAGGGGGAAAGAGAGAGCACCAGAAGAGAGAGGGGAAAGAGAGATCAGCAGAACAGAGAGGGGAAAAGAGAGCAGCAGAAGAGAGAGGGGAAAGAGAGATCAGCAGAACAGAGAGAGGGGAAAGAGAGAGCAGCAGAACAGAGAGGGGAAAAGAGAGAGAGCAGCAGAACAGAGAGGGGAAAGAGAGACCAGCAGAAGAGAGAGGGGAAAAGAGAGAGCAGCAGAATAGAGAGGGGGAAAGAGAGAGCAGCAGCAGAGAGAGGGAAAAGAGAGAGCAGCAGAACAGAGAGGGGAAAGAGAGAGCAGCAGAACAGAGAGGGGAAAAGAGAGAGCAGCAGAACAGAGAGGGGAAAGAGAGATCAGCATAAGAGAGAGAGGGGAAAGAGAGAGCAGCAGAACAGGGAGGGGAAAACAGAGAGCAGCAGAACAGAGGGGGAAAAGAGAGAGCAGCAGAACAAAGAGGGGAAAAGAGAGAGCAGCAGAATAGAGAGGGGAAAAGAGAGAGCAGCAGAAGAGAGAGGGGGAAAAGAGAGAGCAGCAGAAGAGAGAGGGGAAAAGAGAGAGCAGCAGAACAGAGAGGGGAAACGAGAGATCAGCAGAAGAGAGAGGGGAAAAGAGAGAGCAGCAGAACAGAGGGGGAAAGAGAGAGCAGCAGATGAGAGAGGGGAAAGAGAGAGCAGCAGAACAGAGAGAGGGGAAAGAGAGAGCAGCAGATGAGAGAGGGGAAAGAGGGAGCAGCAGAACAGAGAGAGGGGAAAGAGAGATCAGCAGAACAGAGAGGGGAAAAGAGAGAGCAGCAGAACAAAGAGGGGAAAAGAGAGAGCAGCAGAACAGAGAGGGGGAAAAGAGAGATCAGCAGAACAGAGAGGGGAAAAGAGAATGCAGCAGAATAGAGAGGGGGAAAAGAGAGATCAGCAGAACAGAGAGGGGAAAGAGAGAGGAGCAGAACAGAGAGGGGAAAGAGAGAGCAGCAGAAGAGAGAGGGGAAAGAGAGAGCAGCAGAAGAGAGAGGAGAAAAGAGAGAGCAGCAGAACAGAGAGGGGGAAAAGAGAGAGCAGCAGAACAGAGAGAGGGAAAAGAGAGAGCAGCAGAACAGAGAGGGGAAAAGAGAGAGCAGCAGAACAGAGAGAGGGGAAAGAGAGAGCAGCAGAACAGAGAGAGGGGAAAGAGAGATCAGCAGAACAGAGAGGGGAAAAGAGAGAGCAGCAGAACAAAGAGGGGAAAAGAGAGAGCAGCAGAATAGAGAGGGGGAAAAGAGAGATCAGCAGAACAGAGAGGGGAAAAGAGAAAGCAGCAGAATAGAGAGGGGGAAAAGAGAGATCAGCAGAACAGAGAGGGGGAAAGAGAGAGGAGCAGAACAGAGAGGGGAAATAGAGAGCAGCAGAAGAAAGAGGGGAAAGAGAGAGCAGCAGAAGAGAGAGGAGAAAAGAGAGAGCAGCAGAATAGAGAGGGGGAAAAGAGAGAGCAGCAGAACAGAGAGGGGGAAAAGAGAGAGCAGCAGAACAGAGAGGGGGAAAAGAGAGATCAGCAGAACAGAAAGGGGAAAGAGAGAGCAGCAGAACAGAGAGGGGGAAAGAGAGATCAGCAGAACAGAAAGGGGAAAGAGAGATCAGCAGAACAGAAAGGGGAAAGAGAGAGCAGCAGAACAGAGAGGGGTAAAGAGAGAGCAGCAGAAGAAAGAGGGGAAAAGAGAGAGCAGCAGAAGAGAGATCGGAAAAGAGAGTGCAGCAGAAGAGAGAGGGGAAAGAGAGAGCAGCAGAACAGAGAGGGGAAAGAGAGAACAGCAGAAGAGAGAGGGGAAAAGAGAGAGCAGCAGAACAGAGAGGGGGAAAAGAGAGCAGCAGAAGAGAGAAGGGGAAAAGAGAGAGCAGCAGAACAGAGAGAGGGGAAAAGAGAGACCAGCAGAAGAAAGAGGGGAAAAGAGAGAGCAGCAGAAGAGAGAGGGGAAAGAGAGAGGAGCAGAACAGAGAGGGGAAAGAGAGAGCAGCAGAAGAGAGAGGGGAAAAGAGAGAGCAGCAGAAGAGAGAGGGGGAAAAGAGAGCAGAAGAAGAGAGAAGGGGAAAAGAGAGAGCAGCAGAACAGAGAGAGGGGAAAAGAGAGAGCAGCAGAAGAGAGAGGGGAAAGAGAGAGCAGCAGAACAGATAGAGGGGGAAAGAGAGATCAGCAGAACAGAGAGGGGAAAGAGAGAGCAGTAGAACAGAGAGGGGGAAAGAGAGAGCAGCAGAAGAGAGAGTGGAAAAGAGAGAGCAGCAGAACAGAGAGGAGGAAACAGAGAGCAGCAGAACATAGAGAGGGAAAGAGAGAGCAGCAGAAGAGAGAGGGGAAAAGAGAGAGCAGCAGAACAGAGAGGGGAAAGAGAGAGCCCAGAAGAGAGAGGGGGAAAAGAGAGAGCAGCAGAACAGAGAGGGATAAAGAGAGAGCAGCAGAACAGAGAGGGGAAACAGAGAGCAGCAGAACAGAGAGGGGGAAAGAGAGAGCAGCAGAAGAGAGAGGGCAAAGAGAGATCAGCAGAAGAGAGAGGGGAAAAGAGAGAGCAGCAGAAGAGAGAAGGGGAAAAGAGAGAGCAGCAGAACAGAGAGGGGGAAAAGAGAGAGCAGCAGAACAGAGAGGGGAAAAGAGAGGTCAGCAGAACAGAGAGGGGAAAAGAGAGATTAGCAGAACAGAGAGGGGGAAAGAGAGAGCAGCAGAAGAGAGAGGGGAAAGAGAGATCAGCAGAAGAGGGAGGGAAAAGAGAGAGATCAGCAGAAGAGAGAGGGGAAAGAGAGAGCAGCAGAAGAGAGAAGGGGAAAGAGAGAGCAGCAGAAGATGGAGGAAAAAGAGAGAGCAGCAGAAGAGAGAGGGGAAAGAGAGATTTGCAGAACAGAGAGTGGGAAAGAGAGATCAGCAGAAGAGAGAGGGGAAAAGAGACAGCAGCAGAAGAGAGAGGGGAAAGAGAGATCAGCAGAAGAGGGAGGGAAAAGAGAGAGATCAGCAGAAGAGAGAGGGGAAAGAGAGAGCAGCAGAAGAGAGAGGGGAAAGAGAGAGCAGCAGAACAGAGAGGGTAAAAGAGAGATCAGCAGAACAGAGAGGGGAAAAGAGAGAGCAGCAGAAGAGAGAGGGGAAAGAGAGAGCAGCAGAATAGAGAGGGGAAAGAGAGATCAGCAGAACAGAGAGAGGGGAAAGAGAGAGCAGCAGAACAGAGAGGGGAAAAGAGAGAGCAGCAGAACAGAGAGGGGGAAAGAGAGAGCACCAGAAGAGAGAGGGGATAGAGAGATCAGCAGAACAGAGAGGGGAAAAGAGAGCAGCAGAAGAGAGAGGGGAAAGAGAGATCAGCAGAACAGAGAGAGGGGAAAGAGAGAGCAGCAGAACAGAGAGGGGAAAAGAGAGAGAGCAGCAGAACAGAGAGGGGAAAGAGAGACCAGCAGAAGAGAGAGGGGGAAAGAGAGAGCAGCAGAAGAAAGAGGGGAAAAGAGAGAGCAGCAGCAGAGAGAGGGGAAAAGAGAGAGCAGCAGAATAGAGAGGGGGAAAGAGAGAGCAGCAGCAGAGAGAGGGAAAAGAGAGAGCAGCAGAACAGAGAGGGGAAAGAGAGAGCAGCAGAACAGAGAGGCGAAAAGAGAGAGCAGCAGAACAGAGAGGGGAAAGAGAGATCAGCATAAGAGAGAGAGGGGAAAGAGAGAGCAGCAGAACAGAGAGGGGAAAACAGAGAGCAGCAGAACAGAGAGGGGAAAAGAGAGAGCAGCAGAACAAAGAGGGGAAAAGAGAGAGCAGCAGAATAGAGAGGGGAAAAGAGAGAGCAGCAGAAGAGAGAGGGGGAAAAGAGAGAGCAGCAGAAGAGAGAGGGGAAAAGAGAGAGCAGCAGAACAGAGAGGGGAAACGAGAGATCTGCAGAAGAGAGAGGGGAAAAGAGAGAGCAGCAGAAGAGAGAGGGGAAAGAGAGAGCAGCAGAACAGAGAGGGGAAAGAGAGAGCAGCAGAAGAGAGAGGGGAAAGAGAGAGCAGCAGAACAGAGAGGGGAAAAGAGAGAGCAGCAGAAGAGAGAGGGGAAAGAGAGAGCAGCCGAAGAGAGAGGTGGAAAGAGAGAGCAGCAGAAGAGAGAGGGGAAAGAGAGAGCAGCAGAACAGAGAGGGGGAAGAGAGAGCAGCAGAACAGCAGGGGAAAAGAGAGAGCAGCAGAAGAGAGAGGGGAAAGGAGAGAGCAGCAGAAGAGAGAAGGGGAAAGGAGAGAGCAGCAGAAGAGAGAGGGGAAAGGAGAGAGCAGCAGAAGAGAGAAGGGGAAAGGAGAGAGCAGCAGAAGAGAGAAGGGGAAAAGAGAGAGCAGCAGAACAGAGAGGGGAAAAGAGAGATCAGCAGAAGAGAGAGGGGGAAGAGAGAGAGCAGCAGAAGAGAGAAGGGGAAAGAGAGAGCAGCAGAACAGAGAGGGGAAAAGAGAGAGCAGCAGAACAGAGAGGGGAAAGAGAGAGCAGCAGAAGAGAGAGGGGAAAAGAGAGAGCAGCAGAACAGAGAGGGGAAAAGAGAGAGCAGCAGAACAGAGAGGGGAAAAGAGAGAGCAGCAGAACAGAGAGGGGAAAAGAGATAGCAGCAGAAGAGGGAGGGGAAAGAGAGACGAGCAGAACAGAAAGGGGAAAGAGAGAGCAGCAGAACAGAGAGGGGAAAAGAGAGAGCAGCAGAACAGAGAGGGGAATAGAGAGAGCAGCAGAAGAGAGAGGGGGAAAGAGAGAGCAGCAGAAGAGAGAGGGGAAAAGAGAGAGCAGCAGAAGAGAGAGGGGGAAAGAGAGAGGAGCAGAACAGAGAGGGGGAAAGAGAGATCAGCAGAACAGAGAGGGGGAAAAGAGATAGCAGCAGAAGAGAGAGGGGAAAAGAGAGAGCAGCAGAACAGAGAGGGGGAAAGAGAGATCAGCAGAACAGAGAGGGGGAAAGAGAGATCAGCAGAACAGAGAGGGGAAAGAGAGATCAGCGGAAGAGAGAGGGGGAAGAGAGAGAGCAGCAGAAGAGAGAGGGTAAAAGAGAGAGCAGCAGAACAGAGAGGGGGAAAGAGAGATCAGCAGAACAGAGAGGGGGAAAGAGAGAGCAGCAGAACAGAGAGGGGAAAGAGAGAGCAGCAGAACAGAGAGGGGGAAAGAGAGATCAGCAGAACAGAGAGGGGAAAAGAGAGAGCAGAAGAACAGAGAGAGGGGGAAAGAGAGAGCAGCAGAACAGAGAGGGGAAAGAGAGATCAGCAGAACAGAGATGGGGAAAGAGAGAGCAGCAGAAGAGAGAGGGGAAAGAGAGAGGAGCAGAAGAGAGAGGGGGAAAGAGTGAGCAGCAGAAGAGAGAGGGGAAAGAGAGAGCAGCAGAACAGAGAGAGGGGAAAGAGAGAGCAGCAGAACAGAGAGGGGAAAAGAGAGAGCAGCAGAACAGAGAGGGGAAAGAGAGATCAGCAGAAGAGAGAGGGGGAAAGAGAGCAGCAGAACAGAGAGGGGGAAAGAGAGAGATCAGCAGAACAGAGAGGGAAAAGAGAGAGCAGCAGAACAGAGGGGGAAAGAGAGAGCAGCAGAAGAGAGAGGGGAAAGAGAGAGCAGCAGAACAGAGAGGGGAAAAGAGAGAGCAGCAGAATAGAGAGGGGAAAAGAGAGAGCAGCAGAAGAGAGAGGGGAAAAGAGAGAGCAGCAGAACAGAGAGGGGAAAAGAGAGAGCAGCAGAACAGAGAGAGGGGAAAGAGAGAGCAGCAGAACAGAGAGGGGAAAGAGAGAGCAGCAGAATAGAGAAGGGGAAAAGAGAGATCAGCAGAACAGAGAGGGGGAAAGAGAGAGCAGCAGAACAGAGAGGGGAAAGAGAGATCAGCAGAAGAGAGAGGGGGAAAGAGAGAGCAGGAGAAGAGAGAGGGGAAAGAGAGAGCAGCAGTACAGAGAGGGGAAAAGAGAGAGCAGCAGAAGAGTGAGGGGAAAGAGAGAGCAGCAGAATAGAGAGAGGGGAAAGAGAGAGGAGCAGAACAGAGAGGGGAAAGAGAGAGCAGCAGAACAGAGAGGGGAAAAGAGAGAGCAGCAGAAGAGAGAGGGGAAAGAGAGAGCAGCAGAAGAGAGAGTGGGAAAGAGAGATCAGCAGAACAGAGAGGGGGAAAAGAGAGAGCAGCAGAACAGAGAGGGGAAAGAGAGAGCAGCAGAAGAGAGAGAGGGGAAAGAGAGAGGAGCAGAACAGAGAGGGGAAAGAGAGAGCAGCAGAATAGAGAGAGGGGAAAGAGAGAGGAGCAGAACAGAGAGGGGAAAAAGAGAGCAGCAGAAGAGAGAGGGGAAAAGAGAGAGCAGCAGAAAAGAGAGGGAAAAGAGAGAGCAGCAGAAAAGAGAGGGGAAAAGAGAGAGCAGCAGAAGAGAGATGGGAAAAGAGAGAGCAGCAGAAAAGAGAGGGAAAAGAGAGAGCAGCAGAAAAGAGAGGGGAAAAGAGAGACCAGCAGAACAGAGAGGGGAAAAGAGAGAGCAGCAGAAGAGAGAGGGGAAAGAGAGAGCAGCAGAATAGAGAGGGGAAAGAGAGATCAGCAGAACAGAGAGAGGGGAAAGAGAGAGCAGCAGAACAGAGAGGGTAAAAGAGAGATCAGCAGAACAGAGAGGGGAAAAGAGAGAGCAGCAGAAGAGAGAGGGGAAAGAGAGAGCAGCAGAATAGAGAGGGGAAAGAGAGATCAGCAGAACAGAGAGAGGGGAAAGAGAGAGCAGCAGAACAGAGAGGGGAAAAGAGAGAGCAGCAGAACAGAGAGGGGGAAAGAGAGAGCACCAGAAGAGAGAGGGGAAAGAGAGATCAGCAGAACAGAGAGGGGAAAAGAGAGCAGCAGAAGAGAGAGGGGAAAGAGAGATCAGCAGAACAGAGAGAGGGGAAAGAGAGAGCAGCAGAACAGAGAGGGGAAAAGAGAGAGAGCAGCAGAACAGAGAGGGGAAAGAGAGACCAGCAGAAGAGAGAGGGGGAAAGAGAGAGCAGCAGAAGAAAGAGGGGAAAAGAGAGAGCAGCAGCAGAGAGAGGGGAAAAGAGAGAGCAGCAGAATAGAGAGGGGGAAAGAGAGAGCAGCAGCAGAGAGAGGGAAAAGAGAGAGCAGCAGAACAGAGAGGGGAAAGAGAGAGCAGCAGAACAGAGAGGCGAAAAGAGAGAGCAGCAGAACAGAGAGGGGAAAGAGAGATCAGCATAAGAGAGAGAGGGGAAAGAGAGAGCAGCAGAACAGAAAGGGGAAAACAGAGAGCAGCAGAACAGAGAGGGGAAAAGAGAGAGCAGCAGAACAAAGAGGGGAAAAGAGAGAGCAGCAGAATAGACAGGGGAAAAGAGAGAGCAGCAGAACAGAGAGGGGAAAAGAGAGAGCAGCAGAAGAGAGAGGGGAAAAGAGAGAGCAGCAGAACAGAGAGGGGAAACGAGAGATCAGCAGAAGAGAGAGGGGAAAAGAGAGAGCAGCAGAAGAGAGAGGGGAAAGAGAGAGCAGCAGAACAGAGAGGGGAAAGAGAGAGCAGCAGAAGAGAGAGGGGAAAGAGAGAGCAGCAGAACAGAGAGGGGAAAAGAGAGAGCAGCAGAAGAGAGAGGGGAAAGAGAGAGCAGCCGAAGAGAGAGGTGGAAAGAGAGAGCAGCAGAAGAGAGAGGGGAAAGAGAGAGCAGCAGAACAGAGAGGGGGAAGAGAGAGCAGCAGAACAGAGAGGGGAAAAGAGAGAGCAGCAGAAGAGAGAGGGGAAAGGAGAGAGCAGCAGAAGAGAGAAGGGGAAAGGAGAGAGCAGCAGAAGAGAGAAGGGGAAAAGAGAGAGCAGCAGAACAGAGAGGGGAAAAGAGAGATCAGCAGAAGAGAGAGGGGGAAGAGAGAGAGCAGCAGAAGAGAGAAGGGGAAAGAGAGAGCAGCAGAACAGAGAGGGGAAAAGAGAGAGCAGCAGAACAGAGAGGGGAAAGAGAGAGCAGCAGAAGAGAGAGGGGAAAAGAGAGAGCAGCAGAACAGAGAGGGGAAAAGAGAGAGCAGCAGAACAGAGAGGGGGAAAAGAGAGAGCAGCAGAACAGAGAGGGGAAAAGAGAGAGCAGCAGAACAGAGAGGGGAAAAGAGAGAGCAGCAGAAGAGGGAGGGGAAAGAGAGACGAGCAGAACAGAAAGGGGAAAGAGAGAGCAGCAGAACAGAGAGGGGAAAAGAGAGAGCAGCAGAACAGAGAGGGGAATAGAGAGAGCAGCAGAAGAGAGAGGGGGAAAGAGAGAGCAGCAGAAGAGAGAGGGGAAAAGAGAGAGCAGCAGAAGAGAGAGGGGGAAAGAGAGAGGAGCAGAACAGAGAGGGGGAAAGAGAGATCAGCAGAACAGAGAGGGGGAAAAGAGAGAGCAGCAGAAGAGAGAGGGGGAAAGAGAGATCAGCGGAAGAGAGAGGGGGAAGAGAGAGAGCAGCAGAACAGAGAGGGGGAAAGAGAGATCAGCAGAACAGAGAGGGGGAAAGAGAGAGCAGCAGAAGAGAGAGGGTAAAAGAGAAAGCAGCAGAACAGAGAGGGGGAAAGAGAGATCAGCAGAACAGAGAGGGGGAAAGAGAGAGCAGCAGAACAGAGAGGGGAAAGAGAGAGCAGCAGAACAGAGAGGGGGAAAGAGAGATCAGCAGAACAGAGAGGGGAAAAGAGAGAGCAGAAGAACAGAGAGAGGGGGAAAGAGAGAGCAGCAGAACAGAGAGGGGAAAGAGAGATCAGCAGAACAGAGAGGGGGAAAGAGAGAGCAGCAGAAGAGAGAGGGGAAAGAGAGAGGAGCAGAAGAGAGAGGGGGAAAGAGTGAGCAGCAGAAGAGAGAGGGGAAAGAGAGAGCAGCAGAACAGAGAGAGGGGAAAGAGAGAGCAGCAGAACAGAGAGGGGAAAAGAGAGAGCAGCAGAACAGAGAGGGGAAAGAGAGATCAGCAGAACAGAGAGGGGGAAAGAGAGCAGCAGAACAGAGAGGGGGAAAGAGAGAGATCAGCAGAACAGAGAGGGAAAAGAGAGAGCAGCAGAACAGAGGGGGAAAGAGAGAGCAGCAGAAGAGAGAGGGGAAAGAGAGAGCAGCAGAACAGAGAGGGGAAAAGAGAGAGCAGCAGAATAGAGAGGGGAAAAGAGAGAGCAGCAGAAGAGAGAGGGGAAAAGAGAGAGCAGCAGAACAGAGAGGGGAAAAGAGAGAGCAGCAGAACAGAGAGAGGGGAAAGAGAGAGCAGCAGAACAGAGAGGGGAAAGAGAGAGCAGCAGAATAGAGAAGGGGAAAAGAGAGATCAGCAGAACAGAGAGGGGGAAAGAGAGAGCAGCAGAACAGAGAGGGGAAAGAGAGATCAGCAGAAGAGAGAGGGGGAAAGAGAGAGCAGGAGAAGAGAGAGGGGAAAGAGAGAGCAGCAGTACAGAGAGGGGAAAAGAGAGAGCAGCAGAAGAGTGAGGGGAAAGAGAGAGCAGCAGAATAGAGAGAGGGGAAAGAGAGAGGAGCAGAACAGAGAGGGGAAAGAGAGAGCAGCAGAACAGAGAGGGGAAAAGAGAGAGCAGCAGAAGAGAGAGGGGAAAGAGAGAGCAGCAGAAGAGAGAGTGGGAAAGAGAGATCAGCAGAACAGAGAGGGGGAAAAGAGAGAGCAGCAGAACAGAGAGGGGAAAGAGAGAGCAGCAGAAGAGAGAGAGGGGAAAGAGAGAGGAGCAGAACAGAGAGGGGAAAGAGAGAGCAGCAGAATAGAGAGAGGGGAAAGAGAGAGGAGCAGAACAGAGAGGGGAAAAAGAGAGCAGCAGAAGAGAGAGGGGAAAAGAGAGAGCAGCAGAAAAGAGAGGGAAAAGAGAGAGCAGCAGAAAAGAGAGGGGAAAAGAGAGAGCAGCAGAAGAGAGATGGGAAAAGAGAGAGCAGCAGAAAAGAGAGGGAAAAGAGAGAGCAGCAGAAAAGAGAGGGGAAAAGAGAGACCAGCAGAACAGAGAGGGGAAAAGAGAGAGCAGCAGAACAGAGAGGGGAAAAGAGAGAGCAGCAGAACAGAGACAGGGGAAAGAGAGATCAGCAGAACAGAGAGGGGGAAAGAGAGAGCAGCAGAACAGAGAGGGGAAAAGAGAGAGCAGCAGAACAGAGAGAGGGGAAAAGAGAGAGGAGCAGAACAGAGAGGGGAAAGAGAGATCAGCAGAAGAGAGAGGGGAAAAGAGAGTGGAGCAGAACAGAGAGGGGGAAAAGAGAGATCAGCAGAACAGAAAGGGGAAAGAGAGAGCAGCAGAACAGAGAGGGGGAAAAGAGAGATCAGCAGAACAGAAAGGGGAAAGAGAGAGCAGCAGAACAGAGAGGGGGAAAGAGAGATCAGCAGAACAGAAAGGGGAAAGAGAGAGCAGCAGAACAGAGAGGGGAAAAGAGAGAGCAGCAGAAGAAAGAGGGGAAAAGAGAGAGCAGCAGAAGAGAGAGGGGAAAAGAGAGAGCAGCAGAACAGAGAGGGGAAAGAGAGAGCAGCAGAACAGAGAGGGGGAAAAGAGAGAGCAGCAGAACAGAGAGGGTGAAAGAGAGATCAGCAGAACAGAAACGGGAAAGAGAGAGTAGCAGAACAGAGAGGGGAAAAGAGAGAGCAGCAGAAGAAAGAGGGGAAAAGAGAGAGCAGCAGAAGAGAGAGGGGAAAAGAGAGAGCAGCAGAACAGAGAGGGGACAGAGAGAGCAGCAGAACAGAGAGGGGGAAAAGAGAGAGCAGCAGAACAGAGAGGGGGAAAGAGAGATCAGCACAACAGAAAGGGGAAAGAGAGAGCAGCACAACAGAGAGGGGAAAAGAGAGAGCATCAGAAGAAAGAGGGGAAAAGAGAGAGCAACAGAAGAGAGAGGGGAAAAGAGAGTGCAGCAGAAGAGAGAGGGGAAAGAGAGAGCAGCAGAAGAGAGAGGGAAAAGAGAGATCAGCAGAAGAAAGAGGGGAAAAGAGAGAGCAGCAGAAGAGAGAGGGGAAAGAGAGAGCAGCAGAAGAGAGAGGGGAAAAGAGAGACCAGCAGAAGAAAGAGGGGAAAAGAGAGAGCAGCAGAAGAGAGAGGGGAAAGAGAGAGCAGCAGAACAGAGAGGGGGAAAGAGAGATCAGCAGAACAGAAAGGGGAAAGAGAGAGCAGCAGAACAGAGAGGGGAAAAGAGAGAGCAGCAGAAGAGAGAGGGGAAAAGAGAGTGCAGCAGAAGAGAGAGGGGAAAGAGAGAGCAGCAGAAGACAGAGGAAAAGAGATTTCAGCAGAAGAAAGAGGGGAAAAGAGAGAGCAGCAGAAGAGAGAGGAGAAAGAGAGAGCAGCAGAAGAGAGAGGGGAAAAGAGAGACCAGCAGAAGAAAGAGGGGAAAAGAGAGAGCAGCAGAAGAGAGAGGGGAAAGAGAGAGCCGTAGAACAGAGAGGGGAAAGAGAGAGCAGCAGAAGACAGAGGGGAAAAGAGAGAGCAGCAGTAGAGAGGGGGGGAAAAGAGAGCAGCAGAAGAGAGAGGGGGAAAAGAGAGAGCAGCAGAACAGAGAGAGGGGAAAAGAGAGAGCAGCAGAAGAGAGAGGGGAAAGAGAGAGCAGCAGAACAGAGAGGGGAAAGAGAGAGCAGCAGAAGAGAGAGGGGAAAAGAGAGAGCAGCAGAAGAGAGAGGGGGAAAAGAGAGCAGCAGAAGAGAGAGGGGGAAAAGAGAGAGCAGCAGAACAGAGAGAGGTGAAAAGAGAGAGCAGCAGGAGAGAGAGGGGAAAGAGAGAGCAGCAGAACAGATAGAGGGGGAAAGAGAGAGCAGCAGAAGAGAGAGGGGAAAGAGAGATCAGCAGAACAGAGAGGGGAAAGAGAGAGCAGCAGAACAGAGAGGGGAAAAGAGAGAGCAGCAGAAGAGAGAGGGGAAAAGAGAGAGCAGGAGAACAGAGAGGGGGAAACAGAGAGCAGCAGAACAGAGAGAGGGAAAGAGAGAGCAGCAGAAGAGAGAGGGGAAAAGAGAGAGCAGCAGAACAGAGAGGGAAAGAGAGAGCAGCAGAAGAGAGAGGGGGAAAAGAGAGAGCAGCAGAACAGAGAGGGGAAAGAGAGAGCAGCAGAACAGAGAGGGGAAAAGAGAGAGCAGCAGAAGAGAGAGGGGAAAAGAGAGAGCAGCAGAACAGAGAGGGGGAAACAGAGAGCAGCAGAACAGAGAGAGGGAAAGAGAGAGCAGCAGAAGAGAGAGGGGAAAAGAGAGAGCAGCAGAACAGAGAGGGAAAGAGAGAGCAGCAGAAGAGAGAGGGGGAAAAGAGAGAGCAGCAGAACAGAGAGGGGAAAGAGAGAGCAGCAGAACAGAGAGGGGAAAAGAGAGATCAGCAGAACAGAGAGGGGAAAGAGAGAGCAGCAGAAGAGAGAGGGGGAAAAGAGAGAGCAGCAGAACAGAGAGGGATAAAGAGAGAGCAGCAGAACAGAGAGGGGGAAAGAGAGAGCAGCAGAAGAGAGAGGGAAAAGAGAGAGCAGCAGAACAGAGAGAGGGGAAAGAGAGAGCAGCAGAACAGAGAGGGGGAAACAGAGAGCAGCAGAACAGAGAGGGGGAAAGAGAGATCAGCAGAACAGAGAGGGGAAAAGAGAGAGCAGCAGAAGAGAGAGGGGGAAAGAGAGATCAGCAGAACAGGGAGGGGAAAAGAGAGAGCAGCAGAAGAGAGAGGGGAAAGAGAGAGCAGCAGAAGAGACAGGGGAAAAGAGAGAGCAGCAGAAGAGAGAAGGGGAAAAGAGAGAGCAGCAGAACAGAGAGTGGAAAAGAGAGATCAGCAGAAGAGAGAAGGGGAAAGAGAGAGCAGCAGAAGATGGAGGAAAAAGAGAGAGCAGCAGAAGATAGAGGGGAAAGAGAGATTAGCAGAACAGAGAGTGGGAAAGAGAGATCAGCAGAAGAGAGAGGGGAAAAGAGAGAGCAGCAGAAGAGCGAGGGGAAAGAGAGATCAGCAGAAGAGGGTGGGAAAAGAGAGAGATCAGCAGAAGAGAGAGGGGAAAGAGAGAGCAGCAGAAGAGAGAGGGGAAAGAGAGAGGAGCAGAACAGAGAGGGGAAAAGAGAGATCAGCAGAACAGAGAGGGGAAAAGAGAGAGCAGCAGAAGAGAGAGGGGAAAGAGAGAGCAGCAGAAGAGAGAGGGGAAAGAGAGATCAGCAGAACAGAGAGAGGGGAAAGAGAGAGCAGCAGAACAGAGAGGGGAAAAGAGAGAGCAGCAGAACAGAGAGGGGGAAAGAGAGAGCACCAGAAGAGAGAGGGGAAAGAGAGATCAGCAGAACAGAGAGGGGAAAAGAGAGCAGCAGAAGAGAGAGGGGAAAGAGAGATCAGCATAACAGAGAGAGGGGAAAGAGAGAGCAGCAGAACAGAGAGGGGAAAAGAGAGAGAGCAGCAGAACAGAGAGGGGAAAGAGAGAGCAGCAGAACAGAGAGGGGAAAGAGAGAGCAGCAAAAGAAAGAGGGGAAAAGAGAGAGCAGCAGCAGAGAGAGGGGAAAAGAGAGAGCAGCAGAACAGAGAAGGGGAAAGAGAGAGCAGCAGCAGAGAGAGGGAAAAGAGAGAGCAGCAGAACAGTGAGGGGAAAAGAGAGAGCAGCAGAACAGAGAGGGGAAAGAGAGATCAGCATAAGAGAGAGAGGGGGAAAGAGAGAGCAGCAGAACAGAGATGGGAAAAGAGAGGTCAGCAGAACAGAGAGGGGAAAGAGAGAGCAGCAGAAGAGATAGGGGAAAGAGAGAGCAGCAGAAGAGAGAGGGGAAAAGAGAGAGCTGCAGAAGAGAGAGGGGAAAGAGAGAGCAGCAGAACAGAGAGGGTAAAGAGACAGCAGCAGAAGAGAGAGGGGAAAGAGAGAGCAGCAGAACAGAGAGGGGGAAAAGAGAGAGCAGCAGAACAGAGAGGGGGAAAAGAGAGAGCAGCAGAAGAGAGAGGGGAAAGAGAGAGCAGCCGAAGAGAGAGGTGGAAAGAGAGAGCAGCAGAGGAGAGAGGGGAAAGAGAGAGCAGCAGAACAGTGAGGGGGAAGAGAGAGCAGCAGAACAGAGAGGGGAAAAGAGAGAGCAGCAGAACAGAGAGGGGAAAAGAGAGAGCAGCAGAACAGAGAGGGGAAAAGAGAGAGCAGCAGAAG